>NW_006434840.1:1039457-1056157 GCF_000325575.1 Pteropus alecto
CTTTCTTTCATTTGGTCGACTCTATTTCCCAAGCTTGCTAGTTCATTTTTCAACTCTTGCGGTGTGTTCTTCATCTCCAGAAGTCCTATTTGGTTCCTTTTGAGAGTTTCAATCTCCTTGCTAAAGAACTCATTCTGCTCATCTAGTTGTTTTTTCAATTCCTGAAATTGTTGATATGATTCGTTTCAGATCTCTTTGAGTTTTTTCAGAAGTACCATCCTGAATTCTGTGCCATTTAAATTGCATATTTCTATGTTTATTAACTTATTTTCTGGAGATTTTTCTCTTTCTTTCTGAGATGCCTTTTCACCTTGATTGTTCATGGTGTTTAATTGACTATTTCTTTGCCTCGGTATTAATGGAAGTATATCCTGCTGTTTTTCCAGAAAGAAGGTTTATTATATAAAGGTCTCTCTTTAGCCTGTTGGGAAGAAAGCTCTTTTCTTCCAGTTTCCAGTAGGTGGTGTCTAAGCCTCTTGGATCTGCTTTATATAAAGCCTTAAAATGCCTTCTTTAAAAAAATTCTAGTAGATATTTAATCATGCTCACTACCCTCAGTTTTAGTCCCTGTCAGTGTCAGCAACAGTCTTGGCAGCATTTACTCATATTCCCCTGGGGCTCTGTGGTGATCAGTCTCGGAGGGTATAGGTGGAGGGGCCCTCTGGCTTTGGAGTTGGTGGCTGTTACTCAGCTTCAGTTTTGCCACAGGGGCTGGTAAAAATCAACTATTGTTTCTCTGCGGTTCCATCCTGCTTCTTTGTCTTCTGCCCTAATGACTGGGCCCTGCCGCCTACCACAGGGATCTCACTGCTGTCCCATGCAGGGCTGTTGAGGGAAGTTCCTGTACCTTTACTCCTCCCTCTCCTCCTGCAGGCGGCGAGAGGTAGCTTCTTTATTTCTCCTAGTTCACTGACCGAAACCTGGGTTTCTGATCTGTGGTAGCTCTCATACACAGATCCCACACTCAGATGTGCTGGTGTGCAGTTTCTGGGTTTTTTTTGATGAATTTTAGATGTTCAGCCTATTGTTGTTTCAAGGGGAAAGATCTGGGAATGTCTCTTACTCTGCTATGTTTCCGCAAAATATGATCTCAGTTTTTTTCTTGTAGCTGATTTCTAGTTTCATACCATTGTGGTTAGAACAGATGCTTGATATGCCTTTTGTCTTTTTAAATTTATTGAGACTTGCTTCATGTCCTAACATGCGATTTACTTTGGAATGTTTCCCACATGTACGTGAAAATAATGTATATTCTCCTGCTTTGGGATTAAATGCTCTAAAAAATATTAATTAAATCCATCTGGTCTAATGCATCATTTAAGGCTGCTTTTTCTTTGTTGATTTTCTGTCTGGAAGATCTATCCCTTGATATCAATGGGGTGTTAAAATTTCCTACAATGACTGTATTGCTGTAAGATTTTCCCTTTATGGTGGTTGAGTCCTCTATATATTTAGATGCTACTATGTTGTGTGCATAAATGTTTACAAGGATTATATCCTCTTGTTGGATTAATCACTTTATCATCATGTAATGTCTCTTTTTGTCTCTTATTGTAACCTGTGTTAAAGTGTTTTTTGTTGATATATGTATTGCTACTCAACTTTTTAAATTCCCATTTGCATAAAATATCTTTTTTACATTTCTTACTTTAGAGTGTGTTACTTTTCAATGATGTGAGTTTCTTGTAGATTGTTTTTATGTATATGTATGTGTCTTGTTTTCTTATCCATTCAGCTACTCTATGTTTTTTTATTGAAGCATGTACTTTATTTACATTTAAAGGAGTTATTAATAGGTACGTTGTATTGCCATTTTATTATTTATATTTATGTTCTTTGCTTTTCTCCTTCTCCTTCTTAAATAAGTTCTTTAACATTTCTTGTAATATTGGTTTCTGATGATGAATTCCTCTCACTTTGTCTTGTCTGGGAAGCTGTTTATCTCTCTTTGAATTTTAAATGATAGCCTTACTGGATAAAGTAATCTTGGTTGTAAGTGCTAGCTTTTCATCACCTTAAATACTTCATGCCATTTTATTCTGGTCTGAAAATTTCTGTTGAAAAATCAGCTGACAGCTATTTGAGGGCTTCTTGTAGGTAACTAACTGCTTTTCTCTTGCTACTTTTAAGGTTGTCTAATCTTTTAACTTTGACATTTTAATTATGATGTGTCTTTGTGTGGGTCTGTTTTGACTTATCTTGTTTGGGAGTCTCTGTACTTCCTGGGCTTGTATGTCTATTTCTTTCACTAGGTTAGAGAAGTTTTCAGTCATTTCTTCAAATAGTTTCTCATTCTGTTGTTCTCTCTTTTCTCCTTCTTGTACCCCTATAATACAAATATTGGTACATTTGATGTTGTTCCAGAGGTCTTAAACTATCTTCATTTTTTAAATTCTTTTTGCTGTTCTGATTAGATGTTTTCTGCTACCTCACCTTCTAAATCACTAATTTTATCCTCTGCTACCTCTAATCTGCTGTTAATTTCTTTTAGTATATTTTTCATTTCAGTTATTGTATTCTTCATTTCTGATTTTTTTTATGATTTCTATATCCTTTTTCATGTTTGCTATCTTTTTTGTTGAAATGATCACTGAGTCTCTTAAGTATTCTTATAACCAGTGTTTTGAACTCTGTATCTGATACATAGCTTGCCTCTATTTTGTTTAGTTCTTTTCTGGGACTACGCTCTGTTCTTTCATTTGGGACATTTTGGCCGTCTCCTGTGTTTGTTTCTGTATATTGGGCAGAACTTCTAAGTCTCCTAGTCTTGGCAGGGTGGCCCTATGTAGTAGGTGCCCTAGGTGCCCAGTGGCATTTTTCCTGGTCACTTGAGTTGGATGCTCCAGGAATGTACCTTGCCTGAGTTGTGTGTGCTCTCCTCTTGTCGTTGAGCACTGATTGTAGGTGGCACATCAGAAAGTAAGACTGACTTTCATACTTACTGGCTGTGAGAGTTGGCCAAGGTCACAGTATAGAGCTGCTGTGTGGACACTGATCTCTTGGAGCAGGATTTACCCCAGCAGGCTCTGATGCCTGCTAAAACCACACTTCGGGTGTGCCATGTTTAGGGTTAATCAGGTGGTGTTCTGTTATTGTATGAAGTCTGCTGTTCTGTGGCCTCTTAGAATGGGCTCGTCTATAGGCCAAGGTTGGCTACTGCCTATGACCAGTCCTGGGTTACCTGCTAGGAGTTTCAAGTGATCCGTGATTGGTCACTGCCTGTGCTATACCTGATGGTGCATGGGAGAGGCCACACTGAGACTCAAGTTCAGCCACTGCCAGTCATGTATCTATAAGGCTTGTTTCCTGCAGGAACCTTGAGTGGAATGGGTGATACTGGAATTGGGGGGAGCAGGGTCTCAGTGAGTCACTAGGGAGGAAAGTGATGTTCAATAGGTTAATGCAGATTTAGATTTAGCACCAGTATTGAACCTGTTGTTGCTCTACAAAAATCTCAGAGCCCACTGATGCTAGCCACCACCTACCCAGGGCCCACGGAGCCCCAACAGTTGCCCAAGAAAAACTGAGATGCAGGCCAGCAACAGCTTTCAGCCAGCCACTAAAAAGCCTCTGGCATAGCTTGAGTTGGATGGGGCAGAAACCCAGGGAGTCAACAGAGCGGAATGAGCAGGGCTTACCAGGTCAATGAAAATGTGTATTTGGCCATGTGAAAGGAGGACTCAACACAGGAAAGATAGTATCTGCTCACTGGCTACATGGGAGGAGGGCTCAACACAGGCACAATGGCTGCTGTTTTCTCCAGCCTTCACCCTGAAGCCTCACAATTCAATTTTTCCCTATGTGTCTCTGGAAACTCCCCAGCCACTGTCTCTTTGCTGGAGTTCAGGGAAAGTGCCTGGGAATAAGAGAGTCTGTGTGGACCCCTTAAAAGGATGCTCGAATTTCCAGCTGCCTTCTATCTCACCTGGATGGAGAGAATCCTGGCTGATTTTCACAGCCAGGTGTAGTGTGGGCTGCTCTTTCTGGCAGTGGTGCTCCAAGCTGGGGAGCCTGGTGTGGGCTGGGGCCACCAGCTGTTCGGAGCAGACCTTTGCAGCCAAGATATCCTTTTTGATTCTCTACTGCCACACATGGGTGTGGAGTCTCCACTCCTCCTCCTACTAGTCTTGAGGTGGCTTCTTCTTTATGTCCTTAGTTATAAGACTTCTGTTTATCTAGTCTTTGTATGGTTCTCCAGGTTGATTGTTTGGTATTTTAGTTGCAATTTTAATGCAGAGATGGAATGAGGCAAGCACTCTGCCATCTTGACTGGAATTTTGACTTTATTAATTCTAGGTGTTTTCTTGGTTACAGAAGGCTCCATAAATTTCATGTCTCATAATTTTTCTCTTCCCAAGCTCATTCTTATTTTTAAAGGTCAAAGCAGTTAGTCAGCATGTATGAATTGGTGTGTGACATCTAGACAAAAAAGATACCTTTCAAGGAAAGCTATACATATCACCAGCTCATTATATGTTTTCATACTTTTAAAACTATACACACTAATTTGCCACTGCATGATCATAATAGGTGTAACTTAGTTGCTAACACCTTTTTGTAGATTGCTTCTGTCTAACACCTTTGTATCTTTAAGGTGTTAATAAGAGAGACTTTGAGAATCTATGAGGTCTAGGAAGCATCAGTCATTCTAAGGCTTCTACTAAGCTCTGCAGACTCAAATGGAACTGGGCGACTTCTGACATCTAACCTAAAATTCTCACAAAATAAAATAAATGTAAGATATCCCTAAACTTCACCTTGTTAAGGAGCCACGGAACTACTATAGACGTTCTTTATACAAAGGCTTTACATGGATTGCTATTTTCTTTCTTCTTTATATAACGACTGTATAATATTAAAATCAGGAAACTTATCATTGATTTAATACTATTTTTTTTTAATTTCCAAGTTAAACTAAAATTTCACCAGTTGTCTCACTGATGTTTTTTATAGCTACCACACTCCTCTCTATTTTCTCACAGTCTAGAATTTAACCTAGGATCATACACTGCATTTAGTTTTATATCTCTTAATTCTCTCTCTCTCTCTCTCTCTCACACACACATCTGGCAGGTGCCCCTGAGTCTCTCCATGCTGAAGGCTGGTGTCCATCCGTCCATCTGGTGACCGCTGATTTTCCGGGCTTCACACAGCAGCCTGGGGAGAGATGTTACCCCTCACCTTTCTGGAGAAGCCAAGACCACAGGGACAGACAGAACCGGGAGGAACTCTCTCTCTCTCTCTCTCTCTCTCTCTCTTTCTCTCTCTCTCAAATCTGGAAGAGTTTCTCTGCCTTTCTTTGTCTTCTATGACCTCAACATTTTTTAAGTGTCTGGTCTGGTCTCATGAATAAAATCAGATTACATACATTTGGCAGTAATACCAAGAAGTAATGTTATGTTCTTGGTGTGTTGTATCAGAGATAACAAATGTCAGTTTGTTTCATTATTGATGATGTAAACTTTAATCAGTTGATTAAGGTGCTATCTCCTAGATTTCTCCACTTTTAAGTTGCCATTTTTTTCTTTTGTAATTAATAAGTAAATTGTTGGGAGATACTTTGAGTCTGTAGAAATATCCTGTTCCTCAAAAATTTATCTATTAAGTTTAGCATTTATACATAATTTTTAACTGAATTATATATTACTATGATGGTTATACAATGGTAATATTCTAGTTTCATCATTCTTCTATGATTTCAGTTTGCATTCTACTATAAGAAAGTTTTCCTTCTTTCCTGCTTACATATTTATTCATACCAGCATGGAAATATGGATTCTTATTTTACTCAAGGATTATAATCTATTTTTATAACATGTCCATTGGCCTGTCCTAGCCTGGAATCAAGCATTGCTCGAAGGATTCTGGTATCCCTTTTTGCTTTTTGCTTTAGTTTAATCTGACAAAATGTACATTTAAAAAAATCAAGCTTTTAGGATGTTTTAATGTAGGCACTCAGGAGGAAGTTAACCTAACGAGGATAATAAGGATAATATTCCAAATTGTTAATAATTCTAAGCTACCCACCATTTAAATGTGCTGGGTCCTTTTCTTTTCCTATTTTGCTGCTGAGATACCCAAAATTTATGTCTCATAACTATTTTGACAAGAATGATTAAAATTTAGTTTTCATACAACAGAGTTGGCTGCTCATCACAACATTCAGATAGCTAATGACAATGAAATATGGGTCTCATTGCAAGTTATTACTAGTCACATCTGGGGCTTCGGCTTCTAAATGTTTTCATATTCCAGCAGAAAAGAAGAAAGAAACTGTAAGATTCTGAGATGAGATGGTGAGTTGGTGGTGGTAGTGGGGGGAATGTAAAAGAAGAACATTTACTGTTGCTAAAAATTCCAATGTTTGTTGCTATTATTTCTCATATCATTGTTAAATATTATCAATGGGAATAACATCAAATATTATCTAAGAAATAGCAGATATATAAATATAATCATAATAATCTCTTTTTTCCTCTAACCCTCTTATTTATGGAGATATTAAAAATCTATGTGCTCGTCGAAGACAAAAATAAAAGTCACCTTGATAGTGTCTTAATTACTTTGAAACATAAATCTCCACTAGGCCTAAATGATGCTTATTTGGGTTGAAAGAAGAATAAAGTGGAGAATTATTGTCTGGTGGGAGACGGTGGAAGTTTTGGAAGATTATATCTGTCTTTTTTATTATAGTCATTCTGGATGTGATGTCTTATTTTTTCATAAAATTAAGGTGATTAAATGGAGGCCTGTCAGAATGTTCAGCAATTGCAATATATAATTTGTAAATAAAATGGAGGAAAGGGTTGTTGGCATGTTATAGGTTATTTGACCTAAATATTGTAAATCTTTTGTATTATATGACTGATGGGTATACTACAGCCCATATAATTCAAGCACTTGAAAACATGTTGGAGTAATATTTTCTTGCGTTAATTATTTCTCAGAAAATATCCTAACGTGTCAATTTAGGATGTACCTATGAGTGAACATTCACTGGACATTTATTGGATTTGTTAATACCAGATTTCCAGCACTACATATCTAATGCCTCTATTAAGAAACAAACTAATGGCCAAGGAATTCTTTGGACAGAAAATTAAGTGTATTTATTTGGAGTTAATGTCATCTCCTTCTCAAGACAATGATCCAATCTTGAATGAAGACAAATCAGACACTCAGTGTAACACTATAATGGACAGGTATATATTCTCTTCCTTTTCTAACTGAAGGATGGTGTCTTCCCCTTGTTTTTCAAAAAGATGTCTAATTTTTTTCAACTTTTTACAGTCTTAAAGTTACTTTAGCTAAGGTTGAGGAAAGGTAAAGATTATGTTAACAGTAGTTTGTAGAGTCTTTGAGGGAAGCTATTTCCTTTTCCTTTCTGAAAAGCACAAGAATATTATTTAGAATGATGAGGAAGACTGGAAATACAAGTATATAGCTGGCAACCCCCAAATCTAGCTGAAAGGTAGAATACTTTTATGTTACATTAATGGTTGTACAGGTGAATATTAAATTTACACTCACTTTGAAACCTTTACCAATCAGACTTTTTTTTTTTTTAGGGAAAAAACTAAATTATGGTGAACAACGTATACAAGGAATTAGCTCTTATAGATGACATGTGTTTCTGAGGAACTACAGTTGTTGATTTTCAAAGACATATTCTTCTAGGGTTAGAAAATTACCTATTAGCCCAAAGGGTAATATTATGGTGAGGGTAATGAGTAATGAGATGTGATTAAGGAAACATTTGCCTTACATCTCCACTCTCAAACATTATTATTATTTCCCATAATACAGCAGATTCACTCTTTGCTTTTCCCCCCATTTTGTATTATTTTTTGCTTCCCCCACCCCCATACATTGATAGTGTAACATCCACCCTTTACCTTATATCCGAAATTAGCTCTTTAACTAGGGTGAAACTTCCTGCTTGGCACATAACTGTAGGGTAAAAAAAGAGATGTCTTCATTTCCTGAAAATAGGAGATTATGTGTGCTTCAGCAGAAATACTACCAAAATAGAGCCACAAAGTCACTATCATCAGCAAATCCCTACCCATAAAAACCTTGAGCAGCATGTGGAGGAGAGGTGTCTGCCTAAGTTTCAACTTCATCAGCAGTGCTTACATTTGCATGCTTTATGATTTTATGTTTATGTTATTCCTTGCTACTGATCCTCTTTTATTGCCCAACCTCAAGGTGAAAAAAGTCAGATATGGGCCTTGATAGATCTTTCACATGAATAGTTTCCTTGGAAACACACCTAAAAGGGGGCTCTTTGAGATTTCTCAGCTTGATCCCAAACTTCACTGTAGACCATACCCTTGGCCCTGTACCAAAGGGAGCTAACTAGACAATGAAATAATCTTCATTCTTCAGGGCACTGGAGCTCCTCAGAATCTTAACTGATCATAGCAACTTTGTCAAATGATAATTAACCTGGATAGCTTTAACAATAAATACCTGAGTTGGCTACCAAAGCTGAGTTCAACTTCTGCTAGATTGAGATTGCTATGGAGAAGACCGAAGACTTTCTGTGTTAGTGGCATCTAGGCCTCTTGGAATTAGATTAAATTGTAATGGTTGACAGTAATACCACAAATATTTCTCAGAATACCTGATTTTTCTAATGAATATCACCATAAAATGAAGTAAGTAGCTGTTCCATAGGATGAAGTCAAAATATGCAACTTTTTTCAGATTAAATGCTGTTCACTGGGAAGAACACGGTCATCTCAAAGCCTAAATTACATGTGTATAGAATCTTGTACACAATAGTACCCTAGAGGTCATTTGGATTAGGCAGCTGCATTGTTGCAGTACTTTGTACCTCACTCTGTTCTGACAGAGGACAGTGAAGTGATTCACCTGGCACCGCATGATTAAAATTGTATCCTTTGGGCTGAGGGCTTTCCTGGATTGAAGAATACTTCTTAATCAGGATCCCTATGACCTAATCTAAACTAATGTGTTGTTTTCTTCCTCCTTCCTTTCTGGGCCTCTTCAGGTTACAAACTCTGGACTGTCACTTGGAAGAGAGCCACTCTGGCTGAATTATAACCAAATGAATTATGTACTGAAATCTTATGAATAATAGGCTTTATTGTCTGGAACTGAAATATCTATAACTAAAAATGCCATATGGTTTGTGATATATTGATCTAGGATCTGCCACAATCTGTAAAATTTATGATGTTTAGATTTTTTTCTTAAAGATTGAATCTGTTATTAGTCTCAGGGTTGTGTATCTCCTAGAAGTTAGATTACCATTTTTTCATTCTGCTTGGCAGCAGAGCTTATTGATTCCACACCCTTCCATTTGTCATTTAAGAAAAGAGATGCACATGCAATATATTGAAGCTAATCTAGTGGAACAAAAGTCATTGCTATGTAGGAAAAAAGTGAATATGACCCTGATTATCTCAGTGAGGTAAGCCTATCAATTCATTTTTGAGACTGCACTGCATTTATTTGGGTTATTCAACAACAAAAAAAATAGGATGATATATGATAACTGACAGAATAATATTAGGCCTGGGGTTCCAAAATATTTGAATTCTTACTTTGTTTTTTTTTTTCCACCAATTTAGTGTGTAAATCTTGGTTTTATGAACTGGAAAATGATGAAGCTATTATAGCCTCTCTTCTCCAGAGTAAAACCACCATTTATTTGTTATTATGTGGTGTGTGGTGTTTTTACTTGCTCTAATAACTTAAAAATAGTCTATATGAAGGTAGCTATCATGTAGAATTATGATGCTTTAATCAGTTTTTCATGAATCCAAATTTCCTCTTCTTGTCAAATTATCTTTTACTATAGCATAAAATACTTTTATACATGATAACTAAAAGTTTATAATTTATTATATTTTGAAGACCTTGTTTATAATTCTTTTGTTTTTCTTTTCATCCAGTCAGTTTTTAACTTCCTACTTTGATAACAAGTGACACTGTAGCTTTACTCGATATGAACGTCATGGCAGAAATAAATGTAAGATCCATTTCTCTACTTTTTCTATATTGCTTTTTACATAGCACCCAGCTGTAAGGACCTGTATTGCACCCATACCAAAGAAGACTGCCATAATAATAGGTTATTAGCAGGAAAACTTTACAGTTATGTGACTGAAGCAGGGTGGCTTAAGTCATGCCATCTACATCCTCCTACTGCCTTACTCATGCTTTTTCCTCCTCTGCCTTAATATTGACTAATTACAGAAAAGTCCAGTCTAGATTAGTAATTTTTTCAATACTTTATTGCTATCTAGGATGAAAGTGATTTATGACCTTGATCATGTCAGTGAGGTAAGCCTATCAATTCATTTTTGCGACTTTACTGCATTTATGTGGGTTACTCAACAAAAAAGAAGATGATATATAACAACTGACATTGAGTATAATATAAGGCCTCGGATTAAAATATATATATATTTGAATTCTTATCTTGGTTTTTGTGCCAATTTTGTGTAAGTTTTTTTGTTTGTTTACTTTATTTATTTTGTTTACTTCATACGATAGGATATCCACTCCATTTTTTACACCATAATTTTGAGGCCTTGGCTAACATTTAATGAGAACATTTGATAAAGGAAGAATCTTCACATTTTAGACTATGACATAGTTAAATGTCTAAATGGTAAATGCACTACTGTATAAATATTAGATAGGCAACCAAATTTAATTTATACAAAGATATTATACCTTTTGACTGAACTGAGTCAGATAGTAAAAGGCCATATTACAACAGCAATTATAGGAGGATCAAAAAGAGCAGAGCCTCTGCTTTTTAAAATTGCCCTTATTAAGCTCTTCCTCAACTCCTTGTGAATAACAAGGAAACTCAATTCCTGCCAGATAATTGTCTTTAACACTGTGCTTACAGGTTTCTTCCTCTTGCCTTAATAAGGTCTTAACAAGGTCTGTATTTTGACACAAAAATCAAAATAAAATAAACCCTCTACCAGTACATCATAGGAAATATAGTCAATATTATCGTAATGACAGTATGTAGTGCCAGATAGATCCTAGAGTAATCAAGGGAACACTTTATAAATAATAAAATGTCTAGCCATTATACTGTATACCTGAAACTAATATAATATAAAAATATTTTAAAACTCTCTATTGAGTGACGTTAGAAATATGATGGAGTGAGAGGCATCTCCAGATCTCTCCCCTTGAAACAACAGCTGTGAGCTCCATGCAGTGACAGTGCCCAGGGAACACAGCAGAAAGCAGAGAAGTGCAGACAGCAGAGAAGCACCTAAATATATAAAGCAATTAATCACCATAAAGGGAAAAATTTACAGCAATACAGTCATTGTAGGGGATTTCAACACCCCATTTATATCAAGGGATAGATTTTCTAGACAGAAAATCAACAAGAAAAAAGCAGCCTTAAATGATACATTAGATCAGATGGATTTAATTAATATTTTTTAGAGCATTTAACCCCAAAGCAGCAGAATATACATTCTTTTCAAGTATGTGTGGAACATTTTCCAAAGTAGACCGCATATTAGGACATGAAGCAAGTCTTAATAAATTTAAAAAGACAGAAGACATATCAAGCATCTGCTCTGATCGCAATGGTATGAAACTAGAAATCAGCTCCAAGAAAAAAAAACCTGAAGAAATTACACATACATGGAGGCTAAATGCTATTATACAATGAATGTATTAACAAGGACATCAAAGAAGAAATCAAAAAAATACCTTCAGACAAATAAAAATGGAAATAAACAACCCCAAATCTATGGAACCCAGTGAAAATAGTCCCAAGAAGAAAATTCATAGCTATGCAGGCCTACTTCAAAAAAACAAGAAAAATCTTAAATGAACAGTCTAACCGTATACTTAAAAATTAGGGGGAAAAAAAACAATAAACAATGTCCAGAATTACTAGCAGGAAGGAAATAATAAAGATCAGAGCAGATATAAAAATAATAGTCTAAAAAAAATAGAAAAGATCAATGAAACCAAAAGCCAATTCTTTAAAAAGATAAACCTTTAACCAGACTCATCAAAAAAATAGAGAGAAAAAAACAAATAAATAAAATCTGAAATGAAACAGGAGAAGTGACAGCTGACACCACAGAGATACAAAGGATTATAAGAAAATACTATGAACAATGATATGCTAACAAATTGGACAAGCCGGAAAAAATGGATAAATTCTTAGAAACATGTAATATTCCAAGACTGTTTCAAGAAGAAACAGAAAACATGAACCTACCAATTACTACTAATAAAATCAAAGAAGAAATAATAAAAAGAAAAACTCGCAACAAACAAAAGTCTTGGACCACATGGCTTCATGGGTGAATTTTACTAAACATTTAAAGAATTAGGAGTGACATCAGAACATGGAGGAGAGACGTCCCTAGATTTCTCCCCTTGAAACAACAATAACCTGAACATCTAATATTCAACAAAAATCACCCGACCTGCACACAGGCACATCTGAGAGTGACATCCGCACATAAAAGCTACCACAGGTTAGAACCAAAGGAGTCAGGCAGTAGACTAGGAGAAAAAAGAAAGAAGCTGCCTCTCACTGTTGGAGCTCCCTGCAGGAGGAGGAGCAGGGGAGAAGGTGTGGCAGGTTCTGTGAATAACCTTGCCTGGGAGAGCTGTGAGCTCCACGTGGCCAGCGGCAGTGCCCAGGGATCAGGGCAGAAACTAGAGAAGTGGGGACAGCTGAGAAGCAGGTGTGGCAGAGAAACAACAGTTGATTATCACCAGCCGCAGGTGCAAAATGCGAGGCTGAGCTCTAGCTCATATCTCCCAACCCAGAGGGCCCCTCCACCCGTATCTTCTAAGACCAAACACAGAGGAGCACCAAGGGGATCTGAACAAATGCTACCAAAATTGTTGCTAACACTGACAGGGACTGAGACTGAGGGTAGCGAGCATGATTGAATAACTATAAGAAAAAAAAAGTCATTATTAATACTTTATGTAGAGCAGGGATCCAAGAGTCTTAGATGCCATCTCCTGGAAAACAAAAGAAAAACACCATCATAGAAACAGGTTAAAGGGAGAACTTAATATAATAAATCTTCTTTCTGGGGGAGAGGGAGCAGAATACACTACTGTTGACACCCAGACAGAGAAATTGTCCATTAAATACCATGAACAAATAGGATCAAAAGACAGCTCAGAAAGAAAGTGAAAAATCTCCATAAAATAAGCTTAAAGACATAGAAAAAATGTGACTTAAATGACAGAGAATTCGAGATGCTACTTCTGAAAAAATTCAATGAAATCCAAAATAATTCATATCAACAATTCCAGGCATTGACAAACAACTAGATCAGAGGAATGAGTTTTTAGGAAAGGGGACTGAAACCCTCAGAAAGAACCAAACGGAACTTCTGGAGATGAAGAACACACTGAAGGATGAAAAATGAAATAGCAAGCTTGGGAAATAGAGTTGACCAAATGAGGAAAGGATCAGTGATATCAAAGACAGAAATCTAGAAATAAATCAGAAAGAAGGAGAGAGAACAGAAGAATGAAAAATAATGAAAGAGAAATACGAGAACTAGCTTCTACCATCAGGAGAGGAAACAAAATCAGGGAAGGAAAAGGAGCAGGGATTAGAAAGTATTTTCAGACAAATAGTTGATGAGAATTTCCCAAATCTAAGGAATGAACTGGAACCTAGAATTCAAGAAATCAACAGAACACCAATTGTCTCAACCCAAAATGCCCTCTCCAAGACACATTGTATTACAGTTATCAAAAATCAGTGACAAAGAAAGAATTCTCAGGGCAAACAGGGAAAAGAAGATGGTAACCTATAAAGGAAAACCCATTAGATTATTGTCAGACTTCTCAACACAAACCTTACGAGCCAGAAAGGAGTGGATTCAAATATTCAAACTATTGAATGAAGGGAACTACCAGCCAAGATAATGTATCCAGCAATGCACTTCTTTAGATATGAAGGAGAAATAAAACCTTTCCAGACATACAAAAATGAGAGAATTCTACACTATGAGGACTGCATTACAGGAAATACTGAAAGAGGCTGGATCACCTAAAACAAAATGACAAAAAAACAAAACAAAAACCAAAAACCAAAAAAAACATAATTAGGAGTAAAGTGACTATCAGGCAAATAGAAGCAGAGGAGTGCAACCTTTATTAAGAATGAGGCATTATAAGCTTAAACAATAAGAAGAGATTTGCTATAGCAAGATAGTAATGAACAGTCAGCATACATAGGGACAAATTGAGACAACAATGACAGAAAAGAGGATGATCCGAAGATCTACATTCGCAAAAGACATGCCCAGAAGAAAATGGATTACTATATACACATAAATATCCTCTAAATATTTGTAATGGTAACCCCAAACCAATGATTCAGAACTAAAGTATACAATATAAAACAAGAAGGACCGGAGAGAAAATCCAGAAACTCCAAGCAAAATTAAAAAAAAAGAAAAAGAAAAAGAAAATAAGACTCACAAAGGACAAGGAAGCAATGGAAACATCAAACTACCAGAAAGCAAAAGATAAAATGGCTATAAGAAGACCTCATATTTCAATAATCACCCTAAATGTAAATGGACTGACTCACCAATAAAAATGCAGAGATTTGCAGATTGGATCTAAAAACAAAACTTAACCATATGCTGCCTCCAAGAGACATACCTCAGTTACAAATACAAATATAGACTCAAAGAAAAGGGTGGAAAATGATATTTCAAGCAAATGGCATTCAGAGAAAAGCAGAAATAATGCTACTTCAAAATGAAAACATAAAGAAAGATACCGAGGGACACTTCATTATGATAAAGGTAACTATACATCAAGAAGACATAAAACTTATTGATATCTATTCTCCAAAACAAGGAGCTCCAAATAAATAAAGAAATTACTAACTAAATTACTAACTAAAGGGAGAAAGAGAAAAAAAAAAAAACACTATAACAGTAGGGAACCTAATACCCCATTGTTGGATATGGACACATTCTCCAAACAGAAAGTCAATAAGGAAATAATATCCTTAAATGACACGTTAGATCAATGGGAAATAATTGACATTTACAGAGCCTTTCATCTCAAAACCGCTGGTTATACATTCTTCTCTGGTGAACACGAAACATTCTCAAGAATTGACCACAAACTGGGACACAGAGTTAACCTCAACAAATACAATACAGTTGAAATCATACCAACTATATTCTCTGAACATAATGATTTGAAGCTAGAGATCAACTTTAAAAAAAAGTAAAAAGAACCTCAAATACATGAAGATAAAACAACATGCTATTGAAGAATGACTGGGTTAGAGAAGAAATAAAAAGAGATTAAGAGATACATAGAAACAAATGATAATAATAATAGAACATATCAAAACTTTGGGACATGTCAAAAGCAGTAATAAGAGGAAAGATCATACCATTATAAGCCTATCTCAAAAAACAAGAACGAGCCCAAATAAGCAACCTAATACTTCATCATAAAAAATCTACAAAAGGAAGAACAAATGAAGACTAAAGTCAGCAGAAGAAAAGAAATATTCAAAATTAGAGAAGAATTAAATGAAACTGAATACAACAAAAATACAAAAAATAAATGCAAAGAAAAGCTAGTTCTTTGAGAAGTTAGTAACATTGAAAAATCCCTGGGTAGACTCACTAAAGACAAAACAGAAAGGACAAAAATAAACCAAATGAGGAGTGAAACAGGGGAAATTGCAACTGATGTCGCAGAAATACAAAGGATCACACAAGAATACTATGAAAAATTATATAACACCACATTTAATAACCTAGAAGAAATGGACATGTACATAGAAAAATACAACCTTACTAGACTAAATCAAGAACTGGAAAATCTAAATAGACTGATCAGCAGTATGGAAATTGAAACAATTATCGAAAATCTACTAAAAAGTAAAAGTCCAGGACCAGATGTCTTCACTAGTGAATTCTACTAAACACTCAAAGATGATTTAATACCTATTCTCCTCAAACTCTTCCAAAAAAAAAAAAGATGAAACACTTCCTAACTCAATATATGAGGCCAATATTACCCTGATACCAAAATCTGGTAAAGATAACACAAAAAAAGAAAACTGCAGACCAATATCTCTCATGAACACACATGCAAATATCCTATGTAAGATACTAGGAAACTGAACACAACAACATATTCAAAAGATTATACACCACGATCAAGTGGGCTTCATCATAGAGGCACAGGGATGGTTCAGCAAATGCAAATTGATTAATATGATACATCACGTAAACAAATTAAAAAATAAGTATCCTATGATCATATCAATAGATGCAGAAAAAGCCTTCGACCAGATACAATATCAGTTTTGATCAAAACACTTAATAAAATTGGTATAGAAGGGAAGTTCCTTACATAAGAAAGCCATATAACACAAACTCTCAGCCAACATTATACTTAATGGTGAAAAATACAAACCTTCCCTCGAAGATCAGGAACAAGGCAAGTATGCCCACTATCGTCACTCTTATTCAATATATCATTGGAGGTCCTAGTGAGTGCAATCACATAAGAGAAAGATATAAAAGTCATCCAAATAAGAAATGAAGAAGTCAAACTGTCAATTCGTGGATGACATGATTCTCTATATAGAAAACCCTAAAGACTCCACAAGAACACTACTAGAAACAATAAGCAAATACAGTAAAGTCTCTGGA
>NW_006434840.1:1059930-1061224 GCF_000325575.1 Pteropus alecto
GGCAGTAAGTTTCCAGCCAGCACAAGATGAACTGCAAAAAGAAAGCAGGAAGAACCATAAATACATGGAGATTAAATAACAAGCTACTGAAGAATAACTGGGTCAGAGAAGAAATAAAAAGAGAGATCGAGAGATACATAGAAATGAATGATAATGATAGTATAACATATCAAACTTTGGGGACATAGCAAAAGCGGTCATAAGAGGAAAGTCATATCATTACAGGCCTATCTCCAAAAACAAGGACAAGGCGAAATAAACAACCTAATGCTTCATCTTAAAAAAGTTAGAAAAGGAAGAACAAATGAAGACAAAGTTCAGCAGAAGAAAAGAAATAGTCAAAATTAGAGCAGAATTAAATGAAATTGCAAACAAACAAACAAACAAACAAAAATATTAGAAAAAATAAATGCAACAAAGAGTTGATTCTTTGAAAAGGTTAATAAAATTGACAAACCCCTGGCTAGACTCACTAAAAGAAAGATAGAAAGGACACAAATAAACAAAATCAGGGATGAAAAGGGGGAAATTATGAAAGACAATGCAGAAAAAGCGTCAGAAAAAGAAGTGGAAAAAATAATTCCACTTGCAATTGCAACGAAAAGAATTAAATACCTAGGAATATATTCATTGAAACAAGTGAAGAACCTATATAATGAAAACTAAAAGACTCAATTAAAAGAAATAGAAGAAGACACAAAGAAATGGAAAGATATTCCATGTTCTTGGACTGAAAGAATCCACATAGTTCAAATGACCATATTACCTAAAGCATTATACAGATTTAATGCAATCTCCATCAAAATCCCATCAGCATTTTTTAAAGAAATAGAACAAAAATCTGAACAAAAATCAGATTTGTATGGAAGCACAAAAGACCTCGAATTTCCAAAGCGATCCTGAGAAAAAAGAACGAGGCTGGAGGCATGACTCTGCCCGACTTCACATTATTCAACAAAGAGACAGTAATCAAAATGGCATAGTATTGTAAGAAAAACAGACACATGGAACAGTGGAACAGAATCAAATGTTCAGAAATAAACTCATATTTTTATGTGCAAGTATAATTTTCAACAAAAATGCCAAAAACATACAGTGGAGAAAGGAAAGCCTCTTCAATAAATGGTGCTGGGAAAATGGGGAGGTCACATGCAAAAGAATGAAACTAGACTGGTGTCTAGCACCACATACCAAAATTAACTCAAAATGTATTAAGGACCTAAATATAAGACCTGAAACAATAAAATGCATAGAAGAAAACATAGGAACTAAACTCAAGGACCTTAGACTAAAA
>NW_006434840.1:1061286-1062701 GCF_000325575.1 Pteropus alecto
CCAAATGGGACTATACCAAACTAAAAAGCTTCTGCTCAGCAAAGGAAATCGTCAAGAAGGTAAAGAGACAAGCATCTGCTCAGCAAAAGAAATCATCAAGAAGATAAAGAGACAAGCATCCGAATGGGAAAATATATTTGCAAGCAACGCCTAATATACAAAAGCCTAATGTACAAAGAACTCATACAACTCAATAAGAACAAAAAAACAAATGATCCAATCAAACAATGGTCAGAGGACCTGAACAGACACTTCTCCCTAGAGGACATACAAATAACCAACAAATATGTGAAAGGATGCTCAACATCACTAGCTATTAGAGAAATGCAAATCTAAACCACAATGAGATACCATCTCACAGCTGTTAGAATAGCTATAATCAACAGGACAAGTAGTAACAAATGCTGGAGAGGATGCAGAGAAATAGGAACTCTTATACACTGCAGGTGGGACTGTAAATTGGTACAGCCACTATGGAAAATAGTTTGGAGGTTCTTCAAAAAACTAAGGATTGATCTACCATATGATCTAGCAATCCCTCTACTGGGTATTTACCCCAAAGACTTGAAAATCCATATCCATAAAAATATCTGTACACCAATGTTCATAGCAGCATTAATCACAGTGGCCAGGACATGGAAACAACTGAAGTATCCTACGATAGATGATTGTCTAAAAATGCTGTGGTACGTATATACAAAGAAATATTATTCAGCCATAAGAAGAGATGAAATACTGCAATTTGCAACAACATGAATGGACCTCGAGATAATCATGCTAAGTGAAATAAGGCAGAAAGAAAAAGTTGAAAATCACATGACATCACTTATATGTGGGATATAAACCTAAAGCAACAAATGAGCAGGACAAACAAACAGAGACTCATGGACATGGACTATAGACTAGTAGTTACCAGAGGGCTATAGACTAGTGGTTACTAGTGGGGGAGGGAGGATAGGAGGGGGTTGGTAGATGAGGTAAAGTGGTTCAAATATAGGGGAACTGTGGGAGAGTGAAGTGGGTAAAGGAGATCAAATATATGGTAGCTAAAGGAAACTGAACTTTGGGTGGTAAACACACAATAGAATATACAGATGTCAAATTATAATGTATACCTGAAAATTATATAATTGTATTAACCAATGTTACCCCAATAAACTTAATTTAAAAAATCGTCAGATTTGTATGGAAGTACAAAAGACCCTAAATTGCCAAATCCATCCTGAGAAAAAAAGAATGAGGCCGGAGGCATCACTCTGCCTGACTTCAAATTATACTACAAAGCAACAGTGATCAAAACAGCATAGTATTGGCAGAAAAACAGACACACAGACTAGTGGAACAGAATTGAGAGTCCAGAAGTAAATCATCTTTATATGAGCAAAGAATTTTTGACAAAAAAAGCCAAAAACATA
>NW_006434841.1:0-414 GCF_000325575.1 Pteropus alecto
TCATCTACGTATATATGTGTGTATCATCTATTTATCTATCTATCTATCTATCTGTCATCATCGTCATCATCATCATCATCATCTCATCATCATCGTCATCATCATCTATCATCTATCTATCTATCTATCTGTCATCATCATCGTCATCATCGTCATCATCATCGTCATCATCATCATCAATCATCTATCTACCATCTGTTTGTCTATCTCTTTTACTGGTGCTGTTTTTCTGGTTGAATCCTGACTCATACACCAAACGGCTTAGACCTCTCATTTAAGCTTGGCCTCAATGAACATTGCAGTGCCTATGTCTTTATGGATAAATGATTTCAAAAATTTTAGGGTAGATATCCAGAAGAGGGATTGCTGGGACATATGGTGGTAATTCTATTCTTAGTTTTTTGAGGAACCTCC
>NW_006434842.1:0-749 GCF_000325575.1 Pteropus alecto
ATAAACATGGGTTTACTTCTGGACTCTCAATTCTGATCCGCTGGTCCGTGTGACTGTTTTCCTGCCAATACCATGCCGTTTTGATTACTGTCACTTTGTAGTATAATTTGAAGTCAGGCAGAGTGATGACTCCAGCCTTGTTCTTTTTTTTTTTTTCTCAGGATGGCTTTGGCAGTTTGGGGTCTTTTATGCTTCCATAGAAATCTGATGACTTTTTGTTTTATTTCTTTAAAAAATGCCAATGAGATTTTGATGAGGATTGTATTAAATCTGTATAATGCTTTAGGTAATAAGGTCATTTTAACTATGTTGATTCTTCCAATACAGGAACATGGAATATCTTTCCATTTCTTTGAACCTTCTTCAATTTCTTTTAATAGGATCTTGTCACTTTCATTATAAATGTCCTTCACATGTTTTGTTAAATTTCTTCATAGGTATTTTATTCTTTTTGTTGCAATTGCAAAAGTAATGATTTTTTTTTTCACTTTTTTCCTGATGCTTCATTATTAGCATATAGGAACACTGTGGATTATTGAACATTAATTTTGTATCCAGAAACTTTACTATATTTGCTTATTGTTTCTAGTAGTATTCTTGTGGAGTCTTTAGGGTTTTTTATACAGGAAAACGTGTCATCTGCAAATAATGAAAGTTTGACTTCTTTGTTTCCTATATGGATGCCTTTTATATCTTTCTGTCATCTGATTGCACTTATATTGAATAACAGTGGTGATAGTGGACAGTCT
>NW_006434843.1:0-582 GCF_000325575.1 Pteropus alecto
TTATATCTTTCTCTTGTCTGATTGCACTTGGTAGGGCCTCCAATGTTATACTGAATAACAGTGGCCATAGTGGAGAGACTTGTCTCATTCCTGATCTTAGAGGGAAGGTTTTTAGTTTTTCACCATTAAGTATAATGTTGGCTGAGGGTTTGTCATATATGGCATTTATTATGTTAAGGTACTTTCCTTCTATACCAATTTTGTTAAGTGTATTTTGTCGAAGGCTTTTTCTGCATCTATTGATATAATCATATGATTGTTATTTTTTAATTAGTTTATGTGGTGTGCCCCTGGGATGAAGTCCACTTGATCTTGGTGTATAATCATTTTAATATGTTGCTGTATTCGGTACACTAGTATCTTATTTAGGATTTTTGCATATGTGTTCATGAGAGATAATGGTCTTCAGTTTTCTTTTTTTGGATTATCTTTACCAGGTTTTGGTATCAGAGTAATATAGGCCTCATAAAATGAGTCGGGAAGTATTGCATCCTCTTTGATTTTTTGAAAGAGTTTGAGGAGAATAGGTATTAAATCTTTTTTGCACGTTTAGTAGAATTCACTGGTGAAACCATCTGGTCC
>NW_006434844.1:0-18302 GCF_000325575.1 Pteropus alecto
GCCACACGATGGGGGCGGAGCTCGGGGGCCTAGCAATAGTGCGCAGACTCGGATATCGAAGCCACAGAATGAGGGAGGAGTTCCGGGTCCTAGCAGCACTGCGCAGACTCAGATATCGGAGCCACAGAATGATGGCGGAGCTCAGGGCCTAGCAGCATTGCGCAGACTCCGATCTCGAAGCCAGGGGGTGGGGGCGGAGCTCCGGGGGCCTAGCAGCAGTGCGCAGACTCGGATCTCGAAGCCACAGAATGAGGGCGGAGCTCCGGGTCCTAGCCGCAATGCGCAGACTCGGATATCGGAGCCACAGAATGGGGGTGGAGCTCGGGGCCTAGCAGCAGTGCGCAGACTCGGATCTCGAAGCCACAGAATGAGGGCGGAGCTCCGGGTCCTAGCCGCAATGCGCAGACTCGGATATCGGAGCCACAGAATGGGGGTGGAGCTCGGGGCCTAGCAGCAGTGCGCAGACTCGGATCTCGAAGCCACAGAATGAGGGCGGAGCTCCGGGTCCTAGCCGCAATGCGCAGACTCGGATATCGGAGCCACAGAATGGGGGTGGAGCTCGGGGCCTAGCAGCAGTGCGCAGACTCGGATCTCGAAGCCACAGAATGAGGGCGGAGCTCCGGGTCCTAGCCGCAATGCGCAGACTCGGATATCGGAGCCACAGAATGGGGGTGGAGCTCGGGGCCTAGCAGCAGTGCGCAGACTCGGATCTCGAAGCCACAGAATGAGGGCGGAGCTCCGGGTCCTAGCCGCAATGCGCAGACTCGGATATCGGAGCCACAGAATGGGGGTGGAGCTCGGGGCCTAGCAGCAGTGCGCAGACTCGGATCTCGAAGCCACAGAATGAGGGCGGAGCTCCGGGTCCTAGCCGCAATGCGCAGACTCGGATATCGGAGCCACAGAATGGGGGTGGAGCTCGGGGCCTAGCAGCAGTGCGCAGACTCGGATCTCGAAGCCACAGAATGAGGGCGGAGCTCCGGGTCCTAGCCGCAATGCGCAGACTCGGATATCGGAGCCACAGAATGGGGGTGGAGCTCGGGGCCTAGCAGCAGTGCGCAGACTCGGATCTCGAAGCCACAGAATGAGGGCGGAGCTCCGGGTCCTAGCCGCAATGCGCAGACTCGGATATCGGAGCCACAGAATGGGGGTGGAGCTCGGGGCCTAGCAGCAGTGCGCAGACTCGGATCTCGAAGCCACAGAATGAGGGCGGAGCTCCGGGTCCTAGCCGCAATGCGCAGACTCGGATATCGGAGCCACAGAATGGGGGTGGAGCTCGGGGCCTAGCAGCAGTGCGCAGACTCGGATCTCGAAGCCACAGAATGAGGGCGGAGCTCCGGGTCCTAGCCGCAATGCGCAGACTCGGATATCGGAGCCACAGAATGGGGGTGGAGCTCGGGGCCTAGCAGCAGTGCGCAGACTCGGATCTCGAAGCCACAGAATGAGGGCGGAGCTCCGGGTCCTAGCCGCAATGCGCAGACTCGGATATCGGAGCCACAGAATGGGGGTGGAGCTCGGGGCCTAGCAGCAGTGCGCAGACTCGGATCTCGAAGCCACAGAATGAGGGCGGAGCTCCGGGTCCTAGCCGCAATGCGCAGACTCGGATATCGGAGCCACAGAATGGGGGTGGAGCTCGGGGCCTAGCAGCAGTGCGCAGACTCGGATCTCGAAGCCACAGAATGAGGGCGGAGCTCCGGGTCCTAGCCGCAATGCGCAGACTCGGATATCGGAGCCACAGAATGGGGGTGGAGCTCGGGGCCTAGCAGCAGTGCGCAGACTCGGATCTCGAAGCCACAGAATGAGGGCGGAGCTCCGGGTCCTAGCCGCAATGCGCAGACTCGGATATCGGAGCCACAGAATGGGGGTGGAGCTCGGGGCCTAGCAGCAGTGCGCAGACTCGGATCTCGAAGCCACAGAATGAGGGCGGAGCTCCGGGTCCTAGCCGCAATGCGCAGACTCGGATATCGGAGCCACAGAATGGGGGTGGAGCTCGGGGCCTAGCAGCAGTGCGCAGACTCGGATCTCGAAGCCACAGAATGAGGGCGGAGCTCCGGGTCCTAGCCGCAATGCGCAGACTCGGATATCGGAGCCACAGAATGGGGGTGGAGCTCGGGGCCTAGCAGCAGTGCGCAGACTCGGATCTCGAAGCCACAGAATGAGGGCGGAGCTCCGGGTCCTAGCCGCAATGCGCAGACTCGGATATCGGAGCCACAGAATGGGGGTGGAGCTCGGGGCCTAGCAGCAGTGCGCAGACTCGGATCTCGAAGCCACAGAATGAGGGCGGAGCTCCGGGTCCTAGCCGCAATGCGCAGACTCGGATATCGGAGCCACAGAATGGGGGTGGAGCTCGGGGCCTAGCAGCAGTGCGCAGACTCGGATCTCGAAGCCACAGAATGAGGGCGGAGCTCCGGGTCCTAGCCGCAATGCGCAGACTCGGATATCGGAGCCACAGAATGGGGGTGGAGCTCGGGGCCTAGCAGCAGTGCGCAGACTCGGATCTCGAAGCCACAGAATGAGGGCGGAGCTCCGGGTCCTAGCCGCAATGCGCAGACTCGGATATCGGAGCCACAGAATGGGGGTGGAGCTCGGGGCCTAGCAGCAGTGCGCAGACTCGGATCTCGAAGCCACAGAATGAGGGCGGAGCTCCGGGTCCTAGCCGCAATGCGCAGACTCGGATATCGGAGCCACAGAATGGGGGTGGAGCTCGGGGCCTAGCAGCAGTGCGCAGACTCGGATCTCGAAGCCACAGAATGGGGGCGGAGCTCGGGGCCTAGCAGCAGTGCGCAGACTGGGATCTCGAAGCCACGGAATTGGGGCGGAGCTCCGGGGGCCTAGCAGCAGTGAGCACACACGTGCCATAGCCCACCAATCAGTAAACGGTGCACTCCATGGCTAGCCCTTTGAGCAGTGCTGCCAATGACAGCCAAGAGCACGAGGTTGCCAGGAGATCAGCTATCAGCTGTTGAGGTGGTTGTAGGGGGAAAGGAGCTGAATTCCAGGTTCCAAGGCTCTGGCCCAGTTTGTTCTGGTGCTTCTGCGCCTGATCCTCAGTTTCTCATCTCTAAAACTTGGGAGTAGCAGTCCCTCCCTCCTAGGCTTGTGAGTCCTAAATGCAATGATGAATGTGAAGCATTCTAGGGCAAAAAAAAAAAAAAATAATCGCAAGCCTATAGACCCAAAGAAGACTAACAACCGGCTAAGCAAATAGGCAGAAGGCGATAAGCAGGGTTGGAAAGCTTTTCTGTGAGGGGGTCACACAGGTGTCAAAAACAATATAAATGGAGTCACTTTAAAATGGAGCTGGAGCTGCCATCCAAGAGGAACTGTCTTGCAAGTCTTATGCCTCAAACCTTTGGAATGCTAAAACGGGACAAAATAACCCTTGAACTAGGCCTAGGGCAGCATTGTGTCTCAAAGACTTGTTTACAAGGATAGCAACAAAGCAGATATTATGACTATTGGCCTGAAAGTTAAAAACATTGTTTAGCATAAACATTACTATGTTATGCTACCTTCACCGATAGAAATGCCTTTCTTCCATGGATGTGATTGTTCCCCTTCCCTCTCACATAAATACCCTTAACCTTTGTCTCCCAATTGGAACACTATTTGGGTTTCTGCCTGAATCAGTGCTTTCCTGAATAGCTATTCCTTTGATCTCAAATAAACGCTTGTTGCCTCTCATTTTGAAAGGCCTTTTATTTTTAGGTTAACACAGGAAGTAGTTTCAGTGTTGCAGGCCATGTTATCCTTTGCAACTACTTGCCTCAGCAGTTGTGGCAGGGGAAGCTGCCCTAACCAGTATGTAAACTAATTTGCTCCAATACAGCTTTACTGTCTGGCTGGCTGCATTCGGGCCACAGGTCATATTTTATTGATCCCTAGTTAATTCAAAAGGGAGAGAATTCTAATGCTCACCATCAATGATCAGGAGATGCAAACTAAATCCACAAATCATTTTTCACTCATCAGATTAGCAAAACTTTCCAAGATTGTGAAGAAACCAGTGCTTTCGTGCACTGCTTGTGGGCATGTAAATTAGGACATCCACTTGGCAGAGTAATCTGGCAAAGCTATGAAATTATACAACAAATTATACAACACTCACTCAGGCTTCTGGCACTCTTCAAATGTTGTAGATAAATACTACTAATTAACCCCTGAAAGAATCCTATGATTGAAGTATGTATTATTATTTCCATCTATAGGTGAGAAAATAAGCACAGAGAAGGTCTGCAGCTTGCCCAGGGTCATTTTGCTTGTGGGTCAAGTCAGCAGCAGGATTGAATAAAGTCACCATGGCTCCAGCACCTTGGCTTGAACTAAAAGTATTGCAATTTAAAATGCCCATTCTATGACCCAACACATCTACTGCTAGGTACATCTGCTAGAGAAACACTGTAAATGATATGTATAAGGACATACGTTCAAGGATGGTGGTGATAGGAAAAGTTAGGAACAATCTAAAGTCCAATTGGTAAGAAAAAGGATAAATGCAATGGGGCACATTCATCCAGTAGATTAAAATGCAGCAATGAAAAAGAATGAATAATGCTTTGTCAACTAGTTTTCAAAAGCATTGTGATGACTGTAAAACAAGGTGCCAAATAAGACATAGAGTAAGCTACAATTTGTAAATGAAAAATCCTTCCACAAGTCCTCCATGTTGTTTGTGGATGCATATATGTAAGAAAACATATTTTCTAAGCTTCTGGAAGGACACACGCTAAACATCTAACACTGGCTGAGAGCCAACAGGGGGTGAAGTGGGGTGAAAATGCCAATTGTTTGCCATATTTTTCCTTGAACTTACTGGTTCCAAGCTTCCTGGAACTAAGTGCCCTGACATCAGAGAAGTGACCCCTTTCTAGATTTCCATAAGGCCTTCGAGGGTTAGAGTTTCCCATCTCCAACAGGACTCCACCCCTTACATAACTCACTTCCTCTCTTTCTCCTTCAAACTCCTCTGTCTTTCATTGCTTCTTCCTCGCACATCCTACTCTGGATGAATGGAAGCCTGGAATGTATGAACACCTCTTGCCCACAGGAACTTGTATGTCTGATTTCCCTGAGCCTGCATCTAGAAGCCTACCCTGCTGGAGAAGGTTACACAGCAGAGAAGATTGAGTGCACCATAAATTTGCACTCTCTCATCTCAGGCAGGCCCTCACAGGTCCTGCCCATCTCTGGTTAAGTCCATCTCCCAGACTCCCAATGATTTTGACGTCAGATATATCAAAAGGGATATTGAAGGATATAGCAAAGTCTGGTATACCCAGTATCCATCTTAAAAACATTACCGGTTGAGTTGAAGCCTCTCACTGGTTCCATTCCTTCCCTCCTTCCCTCCCCTACTGAGAGAATCCCAAGGGCTGTTTCACACCTCCTCTGCTCTCTCCATCCCTGGGACTCTGCTGCCCTTCCCTCACCTCCCTCAGCAGAAGACCTTGCTCTTCACTTCCTAGAGAAAAGCAAGCGTAGCCTATCTTCTTGGTACCCAACCATTGCCACTGCAGTCCTGTCCCACCTTTCTGCCCTCTCCTTCCATCACCCACAGGCCTGTGCTTTTCTACCCAAGGTCCATCCTTTCACCTTGTCTCTGGCCCTGTCTCCTGCTGCCTTCAGTACTGACTGCCCTTCCCTCTCCTATTCAACTTGATTCTTCCGATGGTTTTGTAATTTTGACTTTAGAAGTGACATGTGCTACATGGTAAAAATAAAATTTAAACAGTGCACAAAGGTATACAATAAAAAGTAAGTCTCCATCTTAAATTTGACTTCCAGTCCTCAAGATTTTTACATATCCTTCCAAAGCTATTACATTCAGATACGATTATGTAGAAATAGATATTCTTTTCTTTTTTTTCTGTAGCAAATGTACAGCAGACTGCATTTACTGTACTCCCATAATATCACATGTAGATCTAATAAATTATTTGTCATATCTATTCCACTGAGAACACACTGCCTGTCATTTAGGATGGAAGGGGCCCAGCATAGTTGACTGGCACTGAGTGTTCAGTTGGTGTCTTCAAGGAATAGTGTTTCATCAGGGGCTCAGCATCAGTCCTTGTTGCTGGCAAGTTGGACATCCAGAGGTAGAGAGATCGGCCTTGATAGTGGGAGTCTTTACTCTTGGGCCTCCATCTGGGCTTCTGGGGCAACTGGTGCATGGGCCCATCGGGATAGTTTGGGGTTGTCCATGACAAAGGGTGCCTCATGTCAACTGGGCAAGTCAATTTGTCTACTTGCCTCTTCCATAGTGGATACTTTCTGCTCAGTGTTTGCTATGATTCAAGAATCTTCATATTTCATGCCCACTACCAGCTATACATCCACAAGCCTCTACTCCAGACCTCTCGTTCTGAATCTTCCAGTCCTTTCCCTTCAGGCTTCTGATCAAATGACCAAGATACTGTGTGCTGATAACATATAGTATATTAATATATATAAAATACAAAATTTAAATATATATAATTTATGCAGAATGTAATATCTAATATTAGTATAATAATATATTATATATATATATATACATGTATCTGTTTTATTTGCCTATGTATTGGCAATATATATTACAGAGTTGCCGTAACATATTACTACAAAATGAATGGCTTAAAACAACAGAAATTCATCCTCTCCCAGTTTCGGAGACCAGAAGTCTGAAATTAAGGTCCCTGCAGGACCGTGCTCCCTCCGGAAGCTTTAGGGGAGGTTCCTTCTTTGCCTTGTGCCCAATAGTTCTCTAAATATCTGGGTAGAGCGCCTCTCCCCAGTGTATAGTCATCTGAGTCAATGGCCATAGGTCCCTGAAAATAGTATTGTCATTACTATATGCTTGGCACAGTGTTGCAAGGTCCTTCCTTCTGGGGATCTGGCCACACCTCTTCAGACAGTGGGTTCTGGGTCTAAAATTGGCTCAAGGTTGGGGACTGAACCAGGGATAGAGACTTTGTATAGTGGTGGCTGCTTCTCCATTCTTGCCTTCTTCGGACGATATATATTAAATAGCATGTTCATTGGCTGCCCATCTGCTTTTTCGCTGGGGATGCCAAGCTCTATTAACCACGACTCCTTGTAGGTCAAGCCCCTTCGGTTGACCCTTCCTCCTTTTTAGTCATTATGGTAATAGCAACCTTCTGACTTTTGGTTAGCATGTGCTACCACCTGGCCTCTATTATGCTAGAGGCCCAGAATCTTGACAGACCGCAACACAGGGTCCAGCCCTGTGACTGCTTTTTATATCGTGACTTCTGAGTTGCTCGGTCCCTATATCCTTCGTTAAGCAGGTGTCTTCTTTCCCCGTGATGATAATTACCTATCGTAGCCGGTTGATGTGCTATTTAACCCCGCTTATTGACCAGTTACTCAGGAGACAAAGTGCAGGAAGATTCTAAGAGGGCATCTGTTACCCTGCAAAGGGGAGGTCTATGGAGCATCTTCCAGTATGGCAGAAGTGCTACTCTACTGGGGCAGGGCAAGCTCTGTCTGTCAGTCTGAGAGCCCAGAAGGTTCTGCAGAGTCATCATCCTCAAGGGCATCCCCCCATGTAGCACCATTTCATATTTCAGAATCCCAGGTTTTCCCACCAGGTCCCTGGCCTGAGCATGACAGGACCATTACCTCCACTTCCCTGTTCTACCAGGCCCTCTGGATTCTAACTCCTATTTAACTGCATGTTAACAGCTCTCTCTTTTTATCCCATTGCTGTGCATCAGTATGACTTAGCCAAAAGACAATTCTCATTCTCTGGGAATGATTCCCAGTATGAAGAGATATTGCCCAATTGCTTTCCAAAAAGGCTGTGTTGTTCCCATTTCCACCTGAAGGGACCAGAATACTTTTTCTTCTGCATCCCTGACAGCAGCAATACATGTTGCTGGTCTTTTTAATGTTGGCAGTGAGTCCGAACATTTGGTCCATTCAGGTAGAAAGATCTCTATGAGAAGGATGTTTGTTGCCACTGGTCTCATGGTGGCAAAAAACTGGAAATAAGGTGAATGACTGAGGTGAATGGTTCAATCGACACTGACAAATTTTATACAGGCATTAAAAAGAATAAGCCAGCGCTGTGACCACCGATTTGGAGAGATGTATGTTGGTTACTAAGTGAGAAAAAAAGATGCTCAAAATGTGTATAATGTGAGCTCAATGTTGTGAAAAACAAATAACCAAAAATACTTATATATTTGTATAAGTGTATATAGAGAGATGTCTGAATTTTGTTATAGTGAATGGTATGAACTAGGTCATTAACACAGGTTACCCGAAGGTGAGGTTTGAGGGGGTGATATGGAAGTTGAATGGAAATGGGCAGGATGGTGGGCCAGGGAGAGCCAAAACAAAAAAGAAACTAAAAAATCTGCACTGTTTAATATGACCATATTTGCATGTTTTTTTAATGCAAAAGGAAAGTAAATAAATACTTCTACTCACAAAGAAAGAATTCAAATCATAGTGCATTTAACCCACCTCTACCAGAAACAGATAGATCTGCAGCTAAACCCACAGAAAATATGGTTATTTGTTCCTATTTGTCTTTGGTGATTTTTTCTACCATGATTGAATGTGTTGTGTTACTCATGGCAAAAATAACAATGTGCTAATTTGATCCTAGGCTTTAAGAATTATAATGGTCACCCCTCTTGCACTTCTGTCATCATCATGAAAAGGTTACATCCCAATAGCCAGGTAAGCTTCTGCTCTCAGAAGAATGAGAGACCTATAGGTCTATTCTTAGCTGCACAATATTCCATACTATGAATTTACTGTAGTTTATTTAAACATTACTCTATTAATAGACACTTAGAGATTTTTTTTCAAAATTCTCACATGTCCGAACAGTGTTTTAATAAGCATCCTTGCACAAACATGTTACATATATATACATCAGTATTTCTGTGACATAGATGCATCGAGATGGCATGATGACATGAGATGCCGAAGCAGGTGTTTTATTCAGCTCCGGCCTCTGTAACAAAATAACAGACTGTGTGGCTTAAACAACAGATATAAAACATTTATTTCTCACAGTCCTGGAGGCTGGAAAGTCTAAGATCAAGGCACCAGCTGATTCAGATTCTGGTGGGAGTCCACTTCCTGGCTTGTAGATGGCTGCCTTCTCACTGTGTCCTCGCATGGCACATAATGCTAGATATTTCTCTGGAGTCACTCTTATAAGCACTAATCCCATTCATGAGAGCTCTACCCTCATGGTTTAAGCACCTCCCAAAGGCTCCGCCTGCTAATAACATCACATCAGGCATTGGGAGAGAGAGAGAGAGAGAGACAGGGAGAATGAAGGAGGCTGAGACAGAGAGAAAGAGAGGGAGATGGAGAAGGAATGAGGGAGAGACAAAGAGAGGGAGAGGAAAGGAGGGAGAGAGAGTCAGAGATAGAGAGGGAGAGAGGCAGAGAGAGAAAGAAAACATACTCTGGTGTCTCCTCCTCTTCTTATAAGGGTGCTAATCTCATTGAACCAGGGCCCCATCTCCAATGCCATCACAATGGAGGTTCAGGCTTCAACATATGAATTGGAGGGGCAAACAAACATTCAGTCCATAACAGCAGGTCCATTATATTTTCCTGGAATCAATGACTAAAGTCCACGGCTATGAAAAGAAAGGTCTTCAAAATATTTTTCATTCTAAATAAAGAAGACCACCTGTTCAGGACCAACCATATTCTTGCAGATTGCTGAGAGGCTCCATTTCAAAGGTGGAGGAGTTGCCTTTGGGGGAGAAACCACCCTTCTCCTCCCCAAGGTTCTCTCAATGTTGGGAAGGGTGTGGGAGCAAGCACTGACATGTACAGTCTGCGAGAGTCTGCAAAAGGTGGAGATTAATATCTTGTTCCTGTGTGGATATTTTCAGAGCCACCAGGCTTGCAGAACCTCCCAGTGCTCTCAGAGCAGTGCACGAAGAGGGCAAGTCCACTTCCAACTGAGATCCACCTCCCCAACTAAATGGGTCACCCAATGTTCACTTTTCATAGCTACCAAAACTGCTCTCCAAAAATTGGTACCAATTTACATTCCCCTAAAGGTTACATTCCACTCTAACCAACACTGAATACTATACATGTTTCTCATTTTTGTTGACATGATAAATGAAAAGTAGTATTTTTGTTGTTGCTTAAGAATGAATGTTTATTTTTTTTCTTTACTGAATTGCATGTTTGTGTCCTTTGGCCATTTTCTTATTGGAGTATTTATCTCCTATCTTAACGACTTGCAAGAGGTTTTATACATAAATACTATTGATTATTTTTCTGTTACGTACGTTGCAAACCTTGCTTCTCATGTGTAACTTGCATTTTGTTTTAGTATAAGACGCATGTGACATGCAGCAGTTTTATATTTTTACGCCATCAAATCTTTGTTCTCGTGTGATTTCTTCCATTATCCAGATGCTTTGCAAGTGTTTACTCATTTCAGAAGTGTCACTCACAGATGCAAAATTGCCAGGAGAGCTAAAGCCCTAGTGCTTTCCTACTATCCAGCATGCTGTCATGTGATTGAGGCATCAGGACTTGGCCCCACAAGTTACTCTCCTGAGAGCAGCTTTCACATCTTTATTTCTCAGAGTGTAGATGAGGGGATTTAGCATTGGAGTCACTGCTGCATAAAGTATAGAGACAATTTTGTCTCCATCTTGAGACTTTTTAGTCTGGGGTCTCACATAAATATATATTAGTGTCCCAAAGTAGATGGTTACCACAACCAGGTGAGAGCCACATGTGGAAAAGGCTTTAAGCCTAGCCTCAGTTGGGTGGATTCTTAAGACAGCCCTGAGGATGCAAAGGTAAGAGATAAGGATGAAAATTAAAGGGACTGGCATTGAAATGACAGCGCACACCATCATCATAACCTCTAGGAAAATGGTATTGGAACAGAGCAATTTAAAGATGGCTTGGGCTTCACAGGAGAAGTGATTGACCGAATTATGGCCGCAGAAACTGATGGGAAAGAGCAGAATGGGCATAACAGTGAGCAGGAAGGCTGTCATCCATGCAAGCAAAGCCATTAAAATGCATACTCGAGAAGACATGACCAGGTTATACCTGAGTGGATCTGAGATAGCCACAAATCGGTCATAAGCCATAATGGCAAGAAGGAAGCACTCGGCCAGTGCCAAGAAGGCTCGAATCGTGAGCTGGGCAAAACAGGAAGTGTAAGAGATGGTGGGAAAGTTCTGCAGCGAGTTTGCCATGATCAGTGGTACAGCACTGGTGGAAAAAAGGAGATCCAGTAAAGACAAGTTGCTGAGGAAGAAATACATCGGGGTGTGGAGCCGAGAACTGACTCCTACCAGGAAAATGATCATGCTGTTTCCTGCCAAAGTTACTATGTAGAGAAACATCAGTGCCCAGAAGAGAATACTCTGAGATGTGGGGTGCTTGGACAGTCCCACAAGAATGAATTCAGTCACTTTGGTGTGGTTTCCAATTTCCTGGTAATTCATTTCCTCTATCCTCAGCTACAGGTGGGAAGAGAAAACAGATGAATCAGCTCTTTGTCAACAAAGAATGCATTGATTATACTATCAGGTTAGTTAAAGTGCACCAGCCCTTGACACAAGCTCATCTCTGAGGTTTTCAGCCTCTGAGCTACCAGCACTTTCAGCAGCCCACCCCCATCCCTCCGTCCTCTGTTAGGAAAGTAAAAAGGCAATCCTATAGAAAAAAGGATCAGGACCCCTGGAATTGTGTGAATACAATATTTGAGGAAGGGAGAGCACAGGATCCATCAAACCTTCTAGCCAAGCCTCCCATGAGCTTTCCTATCAAGCTAAATGAGACCTGGCCACAGGTGGGAACCTGCTGCCTTGTCATTCAAGGGCAGAAGTATGATGGCACAGGAAAGGGTCCTCAGGACAGTTTTGTTTTACTCACTCAAGCTCATCACTGAAGGTCTTGTATCCCTTCTCACCCTAAGGCTGGAGCCAAAAGATCCACGGTGGTTTCCTCCAACCTCTTCAACTAGCAAGTCATAACTCTCCATAGTAGAGAAGAGAGAAAGGAGAAAGTGAAGGTCGGAAGGTCAAGATACCCAGGGGAGAGACCCTGAGGACTACCTTGCTGGATGCCTCTTTGTTCCCTTCTGATTCTTATGTACGTATGAGCAGGTGGGTGGGGCTGGCAGGCCAGGACTGTGCTGCTCTGGCCTTTGTTGCAAGTATTCTCTTTGGTTGGCAAGGTCTGGACTGACCTCTTCATTGCATTAGAATGAAGAGATATGAGATCTTGGTGTGACTACCGGCATGTGTCTGCCTCCTGAGTCTGTTTTTGACTGTGCTCCTAACTACTGTGCTGTAATTTATAATCAATAAATCTCCAGATGCGCACCTCCTTTTGAGCATTTGATATCACTTTAAATACCATTTCACCAATTTCAAACTCATTCATATGCCCTACTCCCCTCTAAGTCAATGCCATTTTCTACTGTGCTGTTGATCAGTGTCTGCTACATAATAGGGGCTCACCAAATGTTAGATTCCTTCTCCAACTTACCGTCCATATCCCTTCAGTCAAAAAAACTCTGTTAACATGTCTATTTAACTGAATAAGCATTTACAGATACCTATTGTGGAGCAGGCACTGAGAAGTATATTCCTTTACAATATCCCTCTTATTTATTCCTTCTTTATTCTAATGTTTTTAGAGTCCAAGAATGCATTACCTCACACCAAGATTCACTACTAGCAACCTCCCAGACATAGTCCTTGCCCTTAAGGGGTTCACTATCTGATGAGAGTGACAAAAAAGGAAACAAACAATGATAATATAATGTGACATGTTGTATATTGGGGGAGGTCATACAAGAGCACCCAAGAAGGATGCCTAATCAATTCCAATCAGGAAAGAAGTGACATCTCAGTTGAGACTTGAAAAATGAGTTAGAACTAGCCAGTAAGTTCATTCTATAGTCAGAGAGGAAGTGGGGAGAGAGAAGAAACAAAGGCGAATACATCAGTCTCTGCTCACAATCCATGGGGTGAGAAAATCTGATCTCGCATGAGGAGGGTTAAACAGAGGAAGGCACCAAACTGAAAATGATTAACTGGATTCATAACTAGCTCCTTTCAGTCACCACAGACAGATGCATGTGGTTAGAGCAGTGCTTCTCAAAGTGGGGCCTGTGGACCAGTAGCATCAGTACCCTCTGGGACTTGGTAGATATGCAGACTTTCAGGTCCCCACCCCAGGCCTAACTGAGTCAAGAACTCTGGGGGTAGAGCCCAGTAATCTGGAGATATATCCCTGTGGGGGAGGTGAGGGGTTCTGAGAGCTACTGGCTTAGAATATAGCTTACTCATTTCCTGGTGGCTTTCAACTTTTGTCCTAAAGCAGAAATGAGAGAAGAAACAGACATAGATGGCTTTTCAGATTATCACAAACATTGTAGGGTCCCTACATTAGAATGAGAGAGACAAGTATTCACCCCAATCCTAGAGAAATTAACCTGTCTCCTATCTCTCTTCTGTACCCCAAAGTCTCCCAACAGCCAGATCTTGTCAAGGAAATGAGTCCTTCTTGCTGTTTCCCATGGCTGTTAAGCCACATCTTTGTCATGTGACTCCAGCTCTTCACATTTCTCACTTTCACTTCCCACATGAAGACCTTCATGCTTTCATGGTACTGAATTCTAAAAATAGTGAGAGGTCCTGGAAGCAGTTTCTGTCTTTACTCCTGAGACCCAGAAGTGAGGAGCTCACAGTGGAGGTGGGGAAGACACACTTTCTCCTCTGAGGCACTCTGGGATGGATTGTCATATCCATTTGCTGTGCTCCAGTCTCAGAGCAGACAAATGAGAGGGCTGAGGCCAGTTCTGGTTACGGTCAGCCCAAGGTTCTGTCTACTACATCAGTGGACTGCAAGTAGTTTTGCTCACTTCCTTCCAAAAGAGTTTTGTGAAACATTTTCTCTCTCTGTCTCTGTCTCTGTCTCTCTCTCCCCCTCTCTCCCTCCTTCTCTCTCTCTCTCCCCTCCCTCCCACGTCAGGATGCCGTGAGAAGGTGAGCTGTTTGCAAACCAGGAAGCAGGCTCTCGCCAGAGGCTGGATTTGCTGGTGCCTTGAACGTGGACTTCCAGTCGTTTTAAACTAGCATTTTAATTTTTTCATAAGTTTAAATAGTTGCAAAGATATTTCTGGCTTACTTTTTAAAAGCTACCCTTGCCTGCATATTCCCTGAGAAAGCTTCATTTCCCCTCAGCTGTGTGCATTCGAGAGATTTGAAGAATAGGCATTAAGACCTCACAACCTTTCAAAAGCCACTGGTGGGCTCGTTCTACAGTAAGCTCTTGGGAAACAGGCTGCTTGTCATGTCCTAAGGCACAGAACAAGTTAGTCATTTTGGAAGGTGGTCGCTTCTCGTTGCCACCAGGGCTAACTCTGGCCTTATGCAGCTGTGTTTGTGTGAGCTCACTGAACCTTCTCTTGTGGGGACTCCATCTGGAGGGCTAAGGAAGGCAGCTTCTTTGCACTCAAAAGTATCCTGTATCACTGAGACATTGGCAGTATCATCCTCAAGGAGAAGACCCCAACATGCTTTTCTCTGAGAACGCCATAGGTGGCATACATAGGTGGCATGTATTTTTAACAATGGCATTCTAGCCCCCCGGGCATAAGATGGAATCATGACTAAATTGCATCTGTGAGATGGGCTGAGCATCTGGCTCAAATAAGCTGGGCTTCTCCCAGCTCTGTAGCCCGGCCTCCTTGACTGCAGGAGCCCAAATGCTCAGCTATGGTGGCGAAGAAAATAAAAAAGAGAACTGCTTCCTGCTCTGACTTTGAGCCAAATTTTGTTTTCCTGATATAAAATCTGCTTTGGGATGAACATAGATATTCTCTTGTCAAATCATAACATATTTGCCTGATTTCGACAATGAAGTCTTCACTTACCTAAAGTGTTGACTTGTCGTTCACCTGGAGGATGGAAAGAACTATGGTCTCTGCTCAGTGAGTACTTTCCTTCAGACAGAAGCCAACAGGCCCAATCATGAGTGACCTGAAGAGCTCAATAGCAAGGTATTAAAATAGCCTTCGGGATCTAAGTGCTGTGTATATCACTAGTCAATGAATTACTTCCTGGTAGCTTCTTCAGGGACTGGATGCTTGATAGGTTATTTTCTTGTACTTCTGAAAAGCAGGCAGTGTAGCAGAGAACGGACATGTGAGCAGAGACGAATAATTCTTTCCCAGAGGCATGGACTAAATTTCGTTCTTCTTCCATAACTATCAACATTTCCTGACTAGTTGGTCCCCAGATTCTGAGGTTCACCTGGGAGAGGTACGAAGGACATCTCTCTAGGCACAAGTTTGCCAAAGACTTTGGAGTCTTTAGAATCTGAGTTACCCTGCAGCCTTTGGTTGCTACCCAATTATCCAGTTCAGGACTACAGTGAAGTCAGGATAGGTAATAAGAAAGTCCAGTCCTCTTGCTTGGGACACACAAAGGCCGACCATACCTGGCACATCTCCAGCTAGATTCATACTCTGGGAAGATAGAGACACATCCTAGAGTCACATGGTTCACAATGTGACTTAGGAAAGTGATCCTAATTTTCCAATCTGTAGTCAGGTTGGGGAGGGGAGAGCTTACTTGGGGGTTACCTCTGCAGGCCTTATTAACCAGAGGGAGACTTAGAAAATACAAACAGATCTTGGCAAGATAACCCCAGGGGAAATAATTAGAGGTGTATGCCAACTACATTACTGAAGTTGTGAGTAGCCTCTATGGGCAGCCGCAATTGTAAATATGGTCCTGGTGGATCAAATAGATTGACTCTTTGAGCCAAAAAATGACAACAAATAACAAGTTCATGCTGCAGCCTCACAGGCCAACATATGGGACTTCTGCAATTCCTGTCCAAAGCTGTGTTTCAGGATCTTTTCAAGAATGAGTGTCTCTTGTCCAGACTCCAGAGTTATCAGACTGAGAGCCATCATTTACTATGCATCTCCTCTGTGTGCCAGGATCTGTGCAAGAGTTTATAGACTAATAGAGGACCAAACATAAACACTCGAAGCAGACAAGAATCAAGCATTAGTCTGCTTAGAATGGACACTGAGGGCAAAACTTAACTGAGGGGTGGCCTTGAGCTAGGACCAAACAGACCACCAGAGTCCTAAGCTGAACTCCACCCCTTTCTGGCTCTGTGATTTAAGATGAGCTGTGATAACTTAATCTCAGCTTTAGATTTTTCCTCTTTGACATGAAACAAATAGTTATCTTATTTCATTGTTTGCCAGAATAACTGAGAGAATACATGTGTAACTAGTCTGTAAATACAGGTGTCCATTTAGGAAAAACTCTAGCACCTCCCTACCTCCAGCAAGGCATTTACATCAGAACACAATGGCCTCATATCAGCACCAATGCATTGAGCATCAGTTATCTAGGCCAGTAAGGCTCCCTTGTCTCTCCCGCTGGTGCCAAGGTAAAGAGGTCTCCAACATGTTTCCCATGGATGTTGGATGTTGACCTAAAGAGACAGAGAGGTGGCTGAGTGTGAACCCAAAGCGGATAGCCCTTGTGGTTGGAAGTCAAAAATGACACTGTAGTTACTGGGGACCAGACATGATGATGTACAACTCAGGAGTTCTCTACCATGATTAGTGTTATTGGATGCATGATGGCGACAGCGCTGGGCTAACAAAAGGAATGTTTCCACTGAAGTTGAGAAAAGATGCTGAAAATCAGGTGATAGTTCAGAGCCAGTAGTTAGGGATGCTGGTCCTCAAAAAAGTTTTTTTTTTTTTAAATTTATTTTATTTTATTTAATAGATCACCTAAAGTTAAACAGAAATGATCAATTCTAGGTCAAACCTGGCATTGCTAAATATTCATGTAAGTTGGGGAAGATTTCTTCACGTAGTTGAATGTAAGATTGCCTAGGAGTGCTTGGAAAACGCATTTGTAAGTATGCACATAGTAATTATAATGTAAACACTGGTTAAAATCACTATAGTGAGATGATGAGGAGAAGGAAGCATGTGTGTGTGCATGGTGGTTGCAAGTGAGAGTTGTAAAACAGGGTTAGATTCTTAACCTTTGGAGTGGGAAATTAATAGATAATGCTAAAATCGAAAGTGAAGAAGCAGCAGTATAAATATGATATTTAGCTATAGAGAGAGGTGGCCTCAGGAAAGGAGGAAATGAGGAAAACGGATATAAGACAGTGTTGTTTTTCATAATACAACTTATAGAATTATTTGACTTTGGAAATTACATTCATGTATGACTTTGAGTTTTAAAAAACTAAGTGAAAATTAATTTGAAAACGAAAATCCCACAAAAAAAGTCACAGGTAGATTACAAAACTAAAGAATGAGACTGAGGACTGAGACTACATACAGCATTGCAGAACAAATAAATAAGTCAAAAACCGATGGCCCCTTTTCAATAATGCCTATCAACCTCCTTGTGTAAACTTGCCCCCTAAGGCTCGCCTTGCGGGCACACCAACCTCCTTTGCCCTGCTCAACTATTTTTCATAACATGAATCACCATCTAACACTACATCACTTATTTACAGGTGTTTTGCTTCTTTTCTTTCTTCCTCGCTAGGATGACAGCTGTGCAAAAGCAGGCATCTCAGCCTGTTTGGTTCACCGCTGGATCCCAGCAGGTGCCCAATAAGCATTTGTTGAATTACTATATTAAAAACTGTAAAACTCTACTGAGGGACATCAAAGAAGGCTTAAGAATATAGATTTCTATATCATTTTTTGGTATAAAAATACAATACTAAGGATACAAATTCTTGCTAATTTAATTGGTAAATGCATTACAATTTCAATTAAAATACCAACATAATGATGCTAATGTCCAAATAGAAAAATACATATGTGGAATAGGCAGAAAAGTATTGCCAAAGATATGTAATTTGGTGGAATAAGTCCTAGGAAATACAAATTAAATAACTAAATTTATCAATGAAATAGAATAAGAGTCCAGAATAGGTTTAAAAATAAATTTAGTATATGATAAAGGAGAAATATAGTAAATAATAAAGGAAACACAATAAATGGCATTTAAAATTTTTAAATTTTTAATTAAATTTATTGGGGTGACATGGGTTAATAATATTATATAATTATAAAGTATACAGTTCTATAATATATCATCTATATATTGCATCGTGTGCTCACCACCCAAAGTCAAATTTCCTTCTGTCACCATATATTTGACCCTCTTTACTTTCTTCATCCTCTCCCTCCACCCCTTTTTTCTGGTAACCATCATACTGTTGTTGTCTATGTCTACATGTTTGTTTTGTTTGTTCATTTGTTGCTTTCT
>NW_006434844.1:18622-25572 GCF_000325575.1 Pteropus alecto
CTTTTTTTTTTTTTTTTGATTTACTGATGGTAGTCATTCTTAGAGGTGTGAGGTAATATCTCATTGTGGTTTTAATTTGCATTTCTCTAATGATTAGTGTTCTTGACCATCTTTTTATATGTCTATGGACATCTGTATTTCCTCTTTGGAGAAATACCTATTCAGGTCTTCTGTCCATTTTTTATTTGGTTTGCTTTTTGGTGTTGAGTTGTATGAGTTCTTTATACATTTTGGATATTAGCCCCTTATTGGAGGTGTTGTTTGCAAATATCTTCTCCCATTTAGTTGGTTGTCATTTTGTTGATGGTTTCTTTTGCTGTGCAGAAGCTTTTTAGTTTGTTGTCCCATTCAATCATTTTTGCTTTTACTTCCCTTGACTTTGGGATTAAGTTCACGAAAGCTTCTCTGAGATCAAGGTCTATAAATTTGGTACCTATGTTTTCTTCTATGTATGTTATTGTTTCAGGTCTTATATTTAACTCTTTAATCCATTTTGAGTTAATTTCTGTGTATGGTGTCAAATAGCAGTCCAGTTTCATTCTTTTGCATGTGGCTTTCCAATTTTCCTAACATCAAAAAATGGCATTTTAGACAATTGGCTTTCTACTTTGAAAGCACAGACACACGCACACAGAGGTGGATCCCTACCTCATTCCTTAGAGCAAAATAAATCCCAGGTGGATCAAAGAGTAAACACAGAAAAATACGATACTAAAACTACTAGAAAAATATGCAGATGGATATTTTATCTTTTGAAAATGTTAAAAATATGTCTGAGCTCAGAAACCCCAGAAGAGAAAAATGATAAAGTGGCTACATAAAATTCAAAATATAGGTGTAGCAAAAGACAAATGGGGAAATGCTCATCTCAATCTGAAGGGGCTAATTTTGTTAAAGATTTTTTAAAGACAAAGAAAACAACTCAATATAAAAATAAGCTATGAATGTGAACAAACAGATCATAAGAAATTCAAAGGCAAATAAAGATAGAAAAAGATGCTCCACCTTGCTAATATATTTTTAATTTTTAAAATAATTTTTTATTTTTCGATAACAGTTGGCATAGAATATTATATTAGTTTCAGGTGTACAACATGGTGATTAGACATTTACATAACTTACAAAGCGATCACCCCAGTAAATCTAGTGCCCGTCTAACATCATACATAATTATTACGATATTATTGCTTATGTTTCTTATGCTATTCTTAACACCCCCCATGACTATTTTGTAACTACTAACTTGTACTTCTTAATCCCTTCTCCTTTGTCATCTCCCCGAACCTCCTCTCATCTACCAATCATCAAAATGTTCTCTGTATCTGAGTTTGTTCCTGTTTTGTTTGTTTTTGTTCTTTAAATTCCACATGTAAGTGAAATCATATGGCATTTGTCTTTCTCTGTCTGGCTTACTCCACTCGGCACAATACCCTCTAGGTCCATCTGTGTTGTTGCAGATGGCAATATTTCATTCTTTTTTATGGCTGAGTACTATTCCATTGTATGTATGCACCACCTCTTCTTTATCCGTTCATCCATTGATGGACACCCAGGTTGCCTCCATATCTTGACTATTGTGAATAATGCTGCAATGAACATATGGACGCACATATCCCTTTGAAGTAGTGTTTTGGGTTTGTTTAGATAAATACCCAGAAGTGAGATTACTGGGTGCTTGTTTTTGTTTGTTTGTTTGTTTCCATTTCCATGAAATATCTTTTTCCGTCCCTTTACTTTCAGTCTGTGTGTGTCTTTTGATCTGAAGTGAGTCTCTTGTAGGCAGCATATGGAAGGGTCTTATCCACTCAGCCACCCTATCTTTTGATTGGAGCATTTAATCTATTTACATTTAAAGTAATTGTTGATAGATGTGTAGTTATTGCCATTTTATTATTCATATTTTTTATCTTTTCATCTTCTTTAAAAAAATCCCTTTAACGTTTCTTGTAATACTGGTTTGGTGGTGATTAATTTCTTTAGCTTTTTCTTGTCTGAGAAGCTCTTTATCTGTGCTTTGATTCTAAATGAAAGCTTTGCTGGGTAGAGTCATCTTGGTTGTAGGTCCTTGCTTTTCGTCACTTTGAATATTTCATGCCAGTCCTTTCTAGCTTGCGAAGTTTCTGTTGAGAAATCAGCTGACAGTCTTATGGGAGCTCTCTTGTAGGTAAATAGTTGTTTTTCTCTTGCTGTTTTTAAGATTCTCTTTGTCTTTAAACTTTGGCATTTTAGTTATGATGTGTCTTGGTGTGGGCCTCTTTGGGTTCATTTTGTTTGAACTGTTACAATCACTGTCTGAGATTTCTGGGCTTGTATGTCTTATTTCCTTCACCAGGTTAGGGAAGTTTTCAGTCATTATTTCTTGAAATAGGTTTTAAATTCCTTGCTCTCTCTCTTCTCATTCTGGTACCCTTATGATGCCAATGTTGGTATGCTTGATGTTATCCCAGAGGTCTCTTATACTATATACTCATTTTTTGGATTCTTTTTTCTTATTGCTGTTGTGATTGGGTGTTTTCTGCTACCTTATGTTCTAAATCTCTGATTCAAACACCTGCTTCATCTAATCTACTATTGATTCCTCTTAAGGACTTCTTCATTTCAGTTATTGTATTCTTTGTTTCTGACTGGTTCTTTTTTTATGTTTTCTAGCTCCAATTTTATGTTTTTATCTCTTTATTAAAGTTCTCACTGAGTTCATCTACTCTTCTCCTAAGTCCATTGAGCATCTTTATAACTAATGTTTTGAACTGTTAGATTGCTTGCCTCCATTTTGTTTAGTTCTTTATCTGGAGTTTTGTTCTGTTCTTTTATTTGGGACATGTTTATTTGTCTCCCAATTGTGGCTGCCTCCTTGTGTCTGTTTTTATGTATTAGGTAGGGCTGTTATGTCACCCAGTCTTGGTAGAGTAGCCTTATATAGTAGATATCCTGTGGGGCCCAGTGGCACAGTCTTCCCTGGTAGCCTGGGCCAGTGCTCCAGGTGTGTCCCTTGTATGTGTACCTTCCTGTTGTAGTTGAGCCTTAGTTGTTGTTTACATGTCAGTGGGAGGAGTCAACCCTCAAGCCGATTGGTTTTGAAGACTGGCCAGTGGGGGGTTGACACTATGGAGTAGGATTCACTTTAGCAGGGCTCTGGTGCCTGCCCAGTCTGCTGTTTGGGTGTGTCCTCCTCAAATGCAGCCCCAAGTCATGCTCCAACTCATGTCAGAAGCTGGCCACTGGGTGTGCTGGCCGTGGGGTCTCCTGGGAGGGGCCCCACCACAGGCCAAGTTCTTCCACAGCCTGTACACTGCCTGGGGCCACCTGTTAAGAGTTACCAAGCAACCTGCAGATGGCCACCACCCATGCTGGGCTCGGAGGTGCCTCAAGAGGCCAAGCTGTGAACCAAGGCTGGCTGCCACTAGTGCCAGGCTTGAGGCTGCTTAACAAGAGGTACAGGGCACCCTGAGGCCAGATGCTGTTTGTTTAAGTTTTGTGAACCTTTGAGAGATTTTGGAAAGTCCGCAGCATGAGCCAAGACAGGCCATTTGTATGGAAAAGCCACTGGAAGTAGCTTGGGTGGGCCCACGCGTTGGGAGGGGTGGGATCTCAGGGAATCACCAGGGCAGGGCAATGACTCAGTCAGGTTGGTGGAGACTCAGATATGGTGGCTGCCTGTGTCTGCACACTGGTAATGGGAACAAAGGAATAGTGGCTTCTGCCAGCACTTCTGTCTGGGAGAAAACTGCCCGCCCGGGCCTTGCCCTGAAGCCAGATAACTCAGTGTCTTCCCGTGTGTCCCTGGCGCCTCCTTAGTTGCTGCCTCAGTGCTGGAGCTCAAAACGAGTGAGCCTGTCAGTGAGTGAGTCTGTGTATGGGCCTTTTAAGAGGAACATCTCGAACTCTTGCAGCCGTCTGTCTCACTCAGCCATAATCTTTGGTGATTTTCACAGCCAGAGGTTGTGAGGATTTCTCTTCCCAGCACTGGAACCCTGGGCTGGGAGCCTGGTGTTGAGCTGGGACCCTTTGCTCCTCCTGGGGGGATTACATAGCCAAGCTTTCCTTCCCGATCCTCACCAGACGTGGTTGTGGGACCAGCCTATTTCATCTCTCTGCTCCCACCAGTCTTGTGGCGCCCTCTTCTGTTTGTCCCCTGTTGTAGGACTTTTGTTCAGCTAGACATCAGGCGAGTCCCAATGATGGCCATTCTGTAGTTTAGTTGTAATTTTAATGTGGTTGTGAGAGGAGGTGAGCAGCATTTACCTGCTCCACCATCTTGACCAGAAGCCGCTCATAATTTTTTTTTAAGACATATTAAAACAAAGAGATACCTTTGCCTATCGGATTGGCAAAAATTCGAACAATTTGCATCAGTTTCAGTGAGGATGTGAGGCTAGAATCACTGTTACAAGCTGTTGAGAGGATGGCGTATATTGAGCAGTGTCTCCAGCAGGCAAATTGGCAGCTTTGCTCCAATTTCAAATGTGCACACCGAGCTCAACAGTGGGGAGATGGAGAGGGTCCAGATGGCCAAGGGAGAAAATACTGAAGGAAAGAAAAAGACAGTCTGGCATCTGGGCAGCTATTTCAGTGTCTCAGTTGGAGGGCTTTGTGTTGGCCTCCCACTGTATACTACTGAGAAAAGTCAAGTCTGGAAGAGCCTGAGCTGCAGAGGAACTGAAGATGCTTTAGTAGCTCTTGCAAACTCATGCTCAGCGTCTACCCTTTTTGGAAATCCTTTCCTGCAGATAGACGCTTGGGTCTGGAAGACACAGTCCTTCAATCTCAAGGCCAGATTGGCACCATTTGCTCTCTACTCATTCAATGATTGAATGTTGCCCCTGATTGCAGATTCCCAGGGTAGCCACTAGGTGGAGACAGAGGAATGCTCAATAAATACTCATTCCAGAATTAAGATTTTGTGGTCTTAGAGGAAACATGGAAAGAGTAAGTGGAAGAAAGATATATGTTTACTGGTCAATCTTGAATATGTCAGTTTCTTACTCCTGGGTGCTTTTCCATGCCATGACCCTCCCTTCTCACTTCTCATGGTGGCCTGGAATGTGACCTGGCATGAGGGCGTGGTGGTAACGAGGCAGCTCTCACTACTAGATGACACCATAGAAGGGAAACGAGGAGTCAGACAGAGCAAGGTCTTCACTGACTGCTGCGTCTTGACATCAATGTCTTGCACATGAGCTTATGTTTCACATGATATGGCCGACATCCACATTCTCAACATCTCCTACCATTCTCTTTGGCCGGCTTTTCTGGCTTCTTACTGGAGATTCGAGACAGACAGAGAATCTTAAGATTGTTCTATAGCAGGAGGGTTTTGAAGTTATACCACACCTGAACTGTCACCTGTAAATTTGGGGAGCTGTTGGTAGTTATGGTTGCTACCATTCAGATAGGAGATGCAGAAGAAACTTGTCTTCAGAGATAAGCAAGAGTGAAGCACATCCATAAGGGTAAGAGGCGAAGAGAGGAAACGGAACTGCCCGGAAGAAGGGCCACCCCACAGCTGCGGCCATGTGCTTCCCTTCCTTGCTGCAGTAGGCAATGTGTAGTTCTTCAAACGAGTGAATGAGAGAAGCCCATATTTTGGAGGCGTCCCTGCATGTGCACAGTGGTCCACGTGCATCTAACATAAAGCCTACCCCTTCTCACATGGAATTAGATGACCAACTCAGGATTTTCTGCACAGATGCTTCTTTCCTAAGACCCACTTCTTTGGTCTCCTGCCTGTCTCGCCAATCATTAGGACACACAGACCCAAGGAAACGTCCTGGGACTGAAGATCAGCCTCCACCCACAAAGGGCAGGGAAAGACTGAGGAAAGAGGCTTCCACTGCACTCTGGTAACTGAGTTTATTAAGGGAAACTTACACACGAGGCACGTTTTGGGCAGCTGCAAGACAAAATGGATCCATGTACCACTTGATAGGCAGCAAAGAATTATGTAGGGTAAAGAGAGGATAGTCACAGATACTAGTATATGTATGCCACCAGGTACAGGAAATTACATTCTTGACCAGGTTGGGACGACCGCCTGTTCCAGGAACCAGCGTGTAGTGGGAGGCAGGGAAGGGTTGCTGGCTTATATCAGAATGACCATGGAATACGATCAGACCATCTCCAAAGGATTTTGTGGCAACGAATCTCGTTATGGAATAGTCTCTCCTCCACAGTGAGGGAGGTGAGGCTGGAGCCCAACAATTGCAGCACAGAGGTTCTTTTACCATCTTACTGTGGCAGCTGGTAGGTAGGTTGGGCACATTTCCCCTTAGGAAGCCACTCCATGGCAGTGCCCAGCCCTTTCCCTAGCATTGTCAAATGCAACCAGTATCAGGTGGGAATAAAGACTCTGATGGACTTCTCCTTAGAAGGCTGGGCTTCCAGAGGTGTTGATGGGGCCAAAAGTGCCTCCTTCTTCTAGCTGCCACATAGCCTAACCTCACCTCCAGCACTGGCCCTTCTAAATTAGCAAGCGTGATTCCCCAGGGAGCTGTTTTCTTACGCAGGAAACTGCAGGCTGACTCTGCCTTTAGAGTAGTCTTGTACCCTCTACATGAGAGCTACTGAAATGAGGTTTACAAAACAATGATGGTTCGTGCAGAGGGTTGAATAATATCCCCTCCAAAATTCATGTACACTTGGAACTTAGAGCAGTCTTGGAAGCGAATACAGTTTGAAAATTAACGATGCTCCGTAAACTGTTTCGAGCCTGTGATAAGTACAGAAATCATGGATATATGCAGACATTTTATGTCTGTTGGATCTAATAAAAATGTGAACTTGTATTTGGTATGTCTTTTTTTGTTGTTAATTTTACTACTACTTTTATTATATTTTACAAAAGTATCAATCTATTATAGATTAAAAATAATTTTTAAAGAGAAAGATAAAAAGAAAGGTCTTTTACCAAAAAGAGTTGAAAAGCACTACTCTAAACAACAGCTGGCAGCAGC
>NW_006434844.1:25642-40494 GCF_000325575.1 Pteropus alecto
TGTTGTTTCAAGAATTCTGGAGAGAGTATTTAGATCCATGTTCTCACATCACTATTTTTCTCAGAACTTCTAATTGTTTTTGTGTTTTGTTGTACCCAAGTTAAAACATCTTTACTAATTATTCCGATACAGGACGAACACAGTTTCTAGATTCTGGGAAAGTGGTCGCAGTGGAGGTAACATCATTTTTGAACCTTCTGTACCCTCCCCCATCCCCCAGAAATGAGAGACAGAGAAAATAGGATAGCAAAACCAACAAACCCAGGGAAACATACACACACACACACACACACACACACACACACACACACACACACACACAACTAGGTGACAAATACAAGGCGAGAAAATAAAGAGAACCAATCAATCTGTAGCTAAACTTTTCAAAATACGAAGAGACTGTTGAGGAAAAAGCAATCAACCTGATCAAACACTTGCACACAGTTCAATGGAGAAGAGTCTTAGGGTCCAGACGAGGGGGTGGAGGGTGTGGCTTCCTTATGGTCTCCAGGCAGGTGTGGGGGCCACGGCCAATATGGTGAAGAAGGAGGGGATGTGGTGCTCACTGAGACTGCATTCTTGAATACTTGGCAGCACAATTTCTAAGAAATTTAAATACAAATATTAGCACTTAGGTTGAGAATTTGAAGGGAAGAACCTATAAACAGCATACCTCTTCCCTGCCATTTCTGAGCCAATTAGGAAATACTACAAAAACCCCAGCAGAAGAGGAAACAAAACAGCTTTACACTGGTAAAACTGGTGGGTGGACACAGCTTGTTACAGAGCCGAATGGGCTTGCTAATTCCCTAACTCCCATCCACAGAGTCTAGACTTGAACAACTTATTGGAGGAAGGTCTGCAGAACAGGCTTCAATATTGACACCTACCACCCAGCTGGATGAAGAAAGGAAGAAGAAAGAGACAAAATGTTTCGCACTCAGAACCTTTCACAAATTAACCACTCGGTGAAGAAATGTGGACCTATGGATGCTGCCCACCAATAGTGCATTTCACTGCATCTCCATGTAGCATCACCTTCTCTGAGGAAGCCAGAGGAGCAAAGAGATACTCCCCAATTCACATGCTCCATATTTTACAGATTTTTGTACATCTTAACCCACTGGGCTTAGCTATTAAGTCTATGTTGTACCCACAGCCAAAAGTTCCCTCCTTATTCTACTCTCGTCCTAATTATTTCCAGCCACCATCGTCCAACATATGTCATCAGAGGTTCTGCAGCAAGATCAAATGACAACCATAAGATACACTGATAATAAAAGTCTAACATACAAGATCGCTCAAATATAAACCCACTGTGAATTTCCTGGGGAGGCAATAAAGTTCAAAATTCTCCTTTGCAAGTTGAAGTTTAAAGATATTAGAGAAAAGCCCCAAATAAAACTCTTTTAGTCTGTGAACTAAATTTGAAAGCAATTGAAGTCCCAAATCACTCTCTCCAATCTCCCGTCTGCTCAGACTCAGAGGTTCCGGGAGGTTAGTGGATCCAGAGTCCTGTAGTCTGGGCCACCATCCATAGGAAATGGCCTTGGCAATTAGTTTATCTCAGTGCCAACTCACCCACAATCTTCCTTTTTAAAAAGAGTCCAAATAGTTAATAAGATGCACACAGACATCCACCCCTGGCTCTGTAGCCCCAGCAGAAAGATGTTCCCAGAACTTGATGCCATGTTGGCCAAGATCCTATCCGAATTTCTGATGTCTAACCAGAGTGAGATGCAGAAAATCTGGGTAATTTTGAGCGATGCGGTAGCTGAGTTATCACTGTTTTAAAACATCTAGAAATTTGCGAAAGTAACAGCCTTGGTTGCTTAGGTATCATTTGAGATGCCTTCTTTCAAAGTGTTAAATTTATCTTTAAAATCTCTTACTTTCCATTCCTCCCTTTGGGCCCCATGTCTTGGCAATCCTGATACTAAAATGAGTATTTGCTCTACTTGGAAAAAGAGCAGGCACTCTCAGCCCTGGGCCATTGGTCTATGTCCACTGGCCTTGCCAAAGGGTTGCTGCAGTCTTGACCTCTGCCTCCAGATCGGATTTCTCTCTTAGGCTCCCGTTGGTTTCTGCTGAGGCAGCTTGAGTCAGGAAAGCTCACTGACTTTGTTTTCCACACATGCAGGACAAGATCACATCAAGGAGGTGTCCCCAAAACCTATTACATGGCCTTTGTCTCCATTAGAAATCAGAAGAACTTTTCTATTAGAAATTGTGGCCAAGAGGAGAGAGGAGTTAGAGAGGAGGAAAAGGAAGATGGAGGGGCTGGAAAAGTGCCACACATCCATCTTGAATTGTTGGAAGCTTCTCTGGGGGCAGGATCAGAAGTAGAAACTACTGGATTGATTCAAGGGGATTGTGTGTGATTCTAAGAAGAAACAGGGTTGTTTGAGGGGGGAGGCTCCTGTTTCCTCTTTCAAGGTATGGCAAAACCCTGGAAAGAGGACCTTTTTCCTGCTGCTGCCTAGAACCCAACACTGTGCTGGCCCTCCAAGGACTGGAAGATTCTGAGACATGGCAATGGCTTTGGCTTGGGCGCTGGTAATTATAAAAAAAGGCAGCGGTGGTAAGGAGGCTTTTCTGAGCAACCTTGTAGGCAATGGAAGTCAACAAAAAGACCTGTGGTAGACAACCCAGAGTGGCTGCAACATGTGGGGTACTTTACAAATGCAAGTAAAACATTTTCAGGGGACTCCAGAAGTAACTTAAGTCCTGTATCTTTAGCAAGATGCAGACCATGGCACAGGTTGGACATTGAACTGTACCTAAACCAGGACTGGGGAGACGAAAGTATTAGGTGGAAGTTTAGGTCAGCTGAGTAGTACCATTCTCAAGGTTCCATAACTCTTATTCCCCACTTCATTCTTTGAAGCTATCTGGATGACTCATATTTTGCAGATTAAAAATGCAGGCCCAGATAGCCCTGATTATGCCCCTTTGTAGTCACTACAAAGAATCATAGAATCTTAGGGTTGGGGGTTGGGGGGCCTAAAAGACCACCAATCTCCATTGCCCACTTGATGATGCTCCACCCTAGCAATGCTTGATCCCTTAATTGAATCCAGCCAAACCTTTACTTTTTCTACCTCTAAAATCAGCCCAAGGCTCATCACAAGCTGGTGATTGCCCAGTGGGAGCTTCAGTTTTAGCAGACCTGAGTTAAATAACATTGTCGAGACCTATATTGTATTTTTTTAACAAAGAAAATGTAAGTAATTGGGTTTGAGCTATGTGACCTGGGGAAGGCAGTCCCCTCGGTGGGGTGGACCACAGGGACGGCGTCCTTCCTGACCTCTCCTCTAGGACTTCAGGAGTCCTGCCTTCACCGCTATTTAACATGAGTGACAGAATGTAGCAACTCCTCTAAGGACACTGTGTTCCTAATGGCCATCAGGCTGCTCTCTGTGGTCCACACGCGCAGGAGAGCCACCTTCTAGGTTCTAGGAAGCTGCGCCACCAGGTCCAAGCTGCTCGACCCCATCACTGCTCTCTTAAAGATGGGCTGGTCCTCTTTCTTGGGCTTCTCACCAATAGCAGACAGTAACAGAAGACTCTCTGACAGGGCTTCTCCTCGGATTTTCACTTCATGCACTGATCTGCCCTCCCAGGTAACATTAAGTCTGTTTGTTATCCAGGGCTGTTCAAAGGACATAAGAAAAGAGCAGGAGGGACATGCTAGCCATATTCCCAGAGGGGCAGCTGCCCTGTGTTCCATGTGAGGATGCACTTTGTACCACGGAGTGTGATAAAACACACATAAAAATTACTTCGGTGCAGAAGTAATAAAGGTTTGATTAAATTATCATTCATTTTGATTGTTTTATTTACTTTTCTTATAGATTTTACTTGCTATTATTTATTTGTTATTATTTAATTATGATTAATTACATGATCATGCATCCATACTGGACAATGCAGCAGTTAAAAAGAATGAAGTAAACTAATATTCACTGACTGAAAACCTTTCTCAGCCATATTATCAGACGAAAACACTAAGGACAGTAAGTTTGTACCCTGTGATCCCCTTTAAGCTTTTTAATGTGAGTGGGGTGAATGTTTATGTATAAACACATGTGAGTGTGTGAAGATGTGTATCTATGTGTGTGTGCATGTATGTGTTCATATATGCATGCATGCATGTATTCTGTGCGCCTATATGTGTGTGAGTGTGTATTTGTGTGAATATGTTTGGTTTAGTGTATGTGTGTGTATATGTGTGCATGTATATAAGTGTGAGTGTATGCATGTGTGTGTGTGAGATACATGTGTTTATATGCACAGGACGAAGCAGGGAAGGAACTGAACCTCACAGCTAAGAATGGTTCTCTCTGGGAGAGGGGAGGATCGAAAGAATGAAAAATTTCACATTGACTTTCACTTCTCACTTTTTAAGTATTTGGATCATGTGTGATTTTTACTTTCATTTTTTGTGTCTCTCAAGGTTTAGGGCCCAAATAAAGCAAAGCAATCCCCACATTCTGTCATAGGAAAAAAAGTGGAAGTGATTTGATGTGGCAAAGCTAAAGCCAAGGGTCTAAGTCCAAGGAAGATAAATGTGAACCTGGAAAACATGCTCTCACTCATAAACAGTTATCACGGGATTCACAGGCTGCAGGGAGGCTGAGAGCCGGGAGGTAGCAGAGGCAGAAAGCCAGGCTGAGCTGTGTGATTTTGGGCCAGGGCTGGTGATGGGGAAGAAGACTTCATGACTATCTGCTCTCAAGTAAGGAGTAGGCAAGTTGCCCTCCAGGGACCTGTCCAGCTCAAAGACTCCAGGTTCCCATTAGGTCAACAAAAACCAAAGTAATACTCACTGTAGCATGCAAGTGCCTGCAAAACTTGAATCACAATGATTTTTTAAACCTAGCATCAGAATGGGTTTTTAGGTTTCACTGAACTCACTTTGAGTGTCAGTGGCTCCAGGAGAAATGATATGTCCCTAAGTTAGCTCCTGTCCTTTAGGTGACAACTGCATTTCCACAGGACCCTTAACTCCTGTTGATTCTAGATTTGTTAGCTCTCTAGAGTCTTTAGAAATCTCTCTTCTGCTGCGTGGGAGGGATGCACAGGGAGAAATTGAAGGCTAAACACAAAGCTTCCTACTTGTCATTTGGGTCCTGCCAAAGGAAGAAAGAAGCAAACATCTCCAAAGTCCAGGAAGCTGCCACTGTCCTGCCAGGCACTCAACTCCCGTTGTCCTGAGAGTTCTCATTTCCACCGTGACTCTCTCCTAGCTCTGCCTTGTTTGCTCCCACTCTGTGACCTGGCCTACCCTGTGCCTTTTGTTCTTCTCACTCTATACCCTCCCTGGACAATCATGACCTCAGCCATTCCAAGCACATCAGAAATTCCCTGCTTTCACTCAGCCATTTATGTTAGGCACCTACTTAATGCCTGATGCTGTACTAACTGTAGAGGATGTAGAAATAAGCGACAGGCATTTATTCAACAAACATTCATTGATGTTTCTGATATGTGCCAGTCACTATTTGAGAGGTCGAATAAGACACCGTTCTCGCCATCATGGAGCTCCCAGGCTGTTGGAGTAGACAGAGAATATAATCAAAGAATTACAGGACTTAGTGGTAAATAATATGGTTGGGAAAGTCTGGAGTGCTGTAGATACCTAAGGGAGGGACTACCTCAAGCCTAGCATCAAGCCCAGTGTCTAGAAGAAGATGACACATAAGCCAGGGCGTCCCTGTAACTGAGGAGTGTTGAAACAAGAGAAGCAGCAACTACTGCTGATTATACTTTTTCTTCTCTGGGCATTGTGTTCACAGCCCTTTGGCTGCAAGAATCCTGGGAGTTTGAAAGGATGGTAAAGGAGGAATAATATAACCAATGCATAGTTAAAAGTGTGTTTAATATTAATGCGCCAGACCTTACATCCTACAGGAATTTGCTATAAGGTCAATGACCCTTTAGGCCCTGTCTCTGTTTAAACTTAGTTGGTAACATCAAGCCCAGCAACCCCCGCCACCCCCCCAAGACAACTCTTCAAAATGTAGACAGAAAGACTGTCATTAGAGTCTATGAAAAACAACTCCATGTATTGACTTTGCTCATCTTGGTTCATTTTTATAACTCAACAGGTGAACTAAAATGACATCGTGGTGAGCAGTTCTTCATTCTCAGTGAACAGAAGGCAGATTTTAAGAAGCTCATAGAATGAAGACCAGGGCCAAGCCTGGCAAAGAGGGTTGGATGTCCTGGAGAGCTGGCTAAACTCTCATCTGTGGAAAGGGCTCCAGGGTCTCCCAGAACTTGGAAAATTGCTAGAAAACTGACTTTTCCAGCCTAAGAGTTCTACAGAGGAGAATATAGGATGACCCCACTGCAGGAAAACCACACCTTAAGTTCTGAGTTTATTATCTTGGGTTTTGGGGATCTGGCTGAATTGCAAATCTTTTTTTTTGGACTCTTTTTAATCATGCACCTTGTCACCCTAGCAGGGCACACGACCATTGTGCTCATCACCCTCATTGACTCCTGCCTCCAGACCCCCATGTATTTCTTCCTTCGCAATCTGTCCACTATTGAAATTTGCTATATATTGGTCATTGTTCCCAACATGCTGGCCAATTTCCTCTCCAGCAGCCAGCGGATGCCCATCCTAGGCTGTGCCTTGCAAATGCATCTTTTCATTGCCCTCGGAGGAGCGGAGTGTTTCCTCCTTGCTGTGATGGCCTATGACCGTTTCATAGCCATCTGCAATCCCCTGCACTACACACTCATCATCACCAGGTCCCTCTGTCTGCAGTTGCTGGCTCTGGCATGCATCAGTGGCTTTGCACTCTCACTCACCCTTACCACACTAATATTCCTCCTGCCCTTTTGTCAGTCCCATGAGATCAATCATTTCTTCTGTGACATCCCAGCTGTGCTCTTCCTGGCCTGCTCGGACACACGAGCCAATGAGATTGCAGTCTTCCTGGTTTGTCTGCTTATCCTGCTGATTCCTTTCTTGTTGATACTGCTCTCCTATGGATTCATTATTGCTGCCATTCTTAGAATCCACTCAGCAGAGGGCAGGAGCAAAGCCTTCTCTACCTGTGCTGGGCACCTACTAGTCTCTGTTCTGCACTATGGCTGTGCAATATTCATCTACATTCGCCCCAAGTCATGCTACACTCCAGAACAGGACAAAATCGTGTCCTTAATCTATACCAATGTAACTCCCATGCTCTACCCCATGATCTATAGTCTCAGAAACAAGGAAGTCAAGGGTGCCCTCAAGAGACTCCTGGAGAGCCACAGCCAGATGAGGCAGCAGCTCAATGCAAGGTGAAGGGCAAAGTGGGGTCCACTAGAACTAACCTGGCCCTTCACAAGGTGACAGTCGGTCATCTCACTGCACACCTATGGCTCCATTTCTCCTTCTGAGGGCTGCTTCATGGTTCTGCATGCATTAGAATCTTACCATCCCCCTTTCTGTGGTCAGAGAGATGGAACAAATCCAAAGGCTTTCCAAAATGCAGAATTTCTGGGAAGTTTTGTTGTCCCTTCGTGGACAATTACATTCAATATCTGGAACACTGTCAGAGACGTGAATGCTGGCAGGAAGAAGGTCATGAGATGACCCAAAGAAAACATAAAGGCAGCCATTTCTCTGGCTAAAGATTACCAGGGATAGAAATACAAGGAGCTCTTAAGTCCAAACTAAGTAATATGAATGGGTGGAAAGGCAGAGCCAGCCCAGAAACCTACATCACTGAAAATGACCTAGCGATCATTTGTAGCACAGCAATGCAAACCAAAGCAGCAGCAACAGCACCAGAAGCCTGTAACCTGCTCCATCTCCAACCTGCTCACCATCCTCACTAAGGCATTTCTCATCTGCTCTATGTTGCACCTCTGGGCCAGGCGACTCCTCCTCATCCTTCCATTGGTTAAAGGGCCACCTTCCCCTGACAGCCTGTGCAGACTGCCTCTCCTGAAACCTGACTTGCCATGCTTGAGGAGGTGCCTCTCCATGATGGCCCCATGTACTTGTTCATCATCTAGTACTGAAATGATTTGTCCATATCCCTGACTGGCCTGGAGGCTCCTTGAAGGCAAGAATTCTTATTAATCTCTGTCACCCTAGCACCTAGCGGTAATGAAACTACCATGAACTTTAGCATATCTTCAAATCCTAGTTGCTAATAGAAAGAAGACCTTCAATATTCTACTGACCCGAGGCCTCTGTGATTCAGGGACTCATGTCAAATGTAATTATCTCAAGAAAGTATTTACTGACCCCACTTCCACCCCACAGGCTAGGCTGAGTGCCATGGACCCCTGCACTTTCCTTCATCATAGCACTAGCACCTCGTGTATACCACGCACTGGGCATAGCACTGGAGATACAGAAAAGCATAAGACGCAGTCTCTGTCCTCAAGAAGCTCATAGATTAACCTGGGAGATTAAGCACCAAAATATCTTTTTTTTTCTTAACACAGTGGTTACGAGTTATTAATAGGGAGAAGAGATTTGTCTCAACACCAAACCTAGGAACACCCACATTCTGTTAAAAAGGTCAGGAAGCGGGGCCTGGGTCCTTGACAACCCTTCATTGTACAACTAAACCAACACAATGACCATATCCCTCTAGACTTCATGTTCAGTCAACAATACATTTTTTTATAGATCAAGGCCAAAAAGCATCCTAACTGACACATAGAAAAACACCGTGAATGTCAGCTATTTCCAACCTGCCTGTCCTCTTCGATTCGCAGCCCCTCCTACCTCCGTCATCATACCTAGACGACAACTCCATTTTCTATAGCAAAGAGGCCCTCAGAGCCACCAGAGGGGCACTCCTCAGTGGGAGAGGCAGATCTTGGAGAACAAGAGCCATGTGGATCATTTTTCCTAGTGCCCAGCTCTACTTGCTCTTTGGTCAGTGCCAAGGCCATAAAGTCACTGAGAGAAGATGGTGATGACAGAGAAGAATCCACTAGAAGCTCTGCCCAGGAGTTTACAGACCAGTAAATTCCTGGTGACCGTCTAGTCTGCCCAAAGATAGGCTCATGTTGCTATCAAATGGGGCAATACCATTCCATATCTCCTGGGACTGTGGTTAGGATTGTGTGGACAGTGGTGCCTGACCCAGTGCCTGGTGTGCAGGGTGCCAAATCAGTGGCAGCAAGGATTAGCCACAGTTTGATGTCATACTGGGTCCTTCCATGTTGCCCTCTCCCACCTCAGACTGCACGTCCTTTTGTGCTCTCAGAGCTGGAAAATGTTGTAGCCTGGAGAAGTGTATGTCGTGAGGGGAGACACCATTTTGAGGTCCTGCAGGAAACTTAGATGGCAAATCCAGGTTGATCAAAGGGAAGGTGTGGTGACTGCTAAGTTAAATCCATGAGGCTACAGAGAGAGAGAGAACGGAGTGAGAGCAAGAGGGACGAAAACAGTAGCTGCTTATTGCTGACAATAGCCCCTTCCAGCCACTCACATGCCTTATGCTTCAAGGCCACGTACCTTTTTATTTGGACAAGCTTAGGTGGGTGCTTCTTTTATCACTTCAAGAAATATTAGCTCCTGATGCTCTCACCCTTAAATCCTCCCCTCCTTTCAAAACAAACTAGTGAAATGTTGACAAATGTTGAAGCTGGGTGAAGGGTAGGTGTGTATTTTTAATACTATTCACTCTCCTTATGTGCAGATGTATAATTTCCATAATAAAGACTTTTAAAAGGCAAAAAGTACTGAGATCTTTTTTGGCCTGAGCAGCAACCTTGCTTAGAATGCCCTCTTCCATCTTTGCCATTTATTTAACTGTCACTCTTCCTTTAAGGCACAGTTCAAATGCCATTTAGTTCACCATTCCTTCCTGATTTCTGCTTTGGTTCAGTTCCCACTTAAGGCAAGTCTAGTGGGAATGTTCTTGACAGGACAAACACACACATATATACACATGCACATACAGCCTTTGGGAGAGGGGCAAAGACAGGGATTCTCCTTACTCCCAGGCAGTGTGGTAGGGGTCTGGCAGGAAAGGGTGCTTCAGGAGGAGGGAGACCTCCTCTCAGGCAGAGCAAGACAAGGCATGGACCCAGCCCTATGCCAAGGGACTCTGTGAGGGTACGGGGTGAGGGGATTCAGAGGTGAAGTGAAGATAACCCACTACTTTCCCCAGCCTGGGGGTGGGGCATTCCCAGAGGGAAGGGGCCCAATAATCTGTTAACCTAAAATAAAAAGGCCTTTGAAAGTGAGAGGCAAATAAAAATTTATTTGAGATAAATAAGAATAACTATTTGGGACTCTGATTTAGGCAGAAGCCCAAATAGTATTCCGAGTAAGAGACAAAGGCAATGGACATTTATGAGAAAGGGAAAGGGAACAATTACATCCAAAGAAGGAAGGCATTGCTGTTGGTGCAGATAACATAACATAGTGATGTTTATGTTAAACAACGTTTTAATTTTAGTCCAGTAGTCATAATATCTGCTTTTATGGTATCTTTGCAAATAGTTATTTGGGACTCAAGGTTGCCCTAGTCCCAGTCCAAGCGTTATTTTGTCCTGTTTTAACATTCCAAAGTTTTGAGTTCCTCTGGCATGATAGCTCAGCTTCATTTTAAAGTGGCTGCATTTACACTATTGTTTACAAATCTGTAAGGTAAGAGATGATGGCAACCTTGCCTAAAGTGGCCTAGGGAGGGTGGCTAGAACAGATTCAGGGGGATTGATTAGATGGGAGGTGAGATGAAAGAGTGGGAGGCTGCAGAAATATCTCTCACCAAGACAGTAAATGAAATAGAAGGAAGCATTTGAGACTGGGGAGAACGTGAGGTCAAGTTGGGGGCTAGTTAGGTTCTAGGTGCCTATGGGACATCCAAGTTCAAGTGGCTATACTAACTTAAAGTTCAGGAATTCAAGAAAGATGGTGAGTATCTGGCAACTGGAAAAAAGATCTTTGTTGATTTAACCATTATCTTTCTTGAATTTATAATTTATTTGGATATTAGGCTCTGTCACCTCTTAGTCTCAGCCATTATATATTATGCCTAATGTGGTTTTAAAACTATTTATTACATTCTAAACAAATCTTCTTTGATTCAAAAACGTGAAGGCCTTAACTGCTACACGGGCTAGAGTGGGCACTATGGGAAGGAGAGGCTGGGATGTGCTGAGTACCCCCTGAGTATCTAGCTGCGTACACACATATTTTTTTGTGTGTTTATGCACATATGCGCATGTATACTTGAGTATTTGGAAAGGGTAGAAGAACAAAATCATTTCTCATGTAATATTGATGAAATGCTGATGAAGCAAACTATCAGTTGCGTTCTAGAGGAACGAATTTCCATGTAGGATGAGCATTATGTGTCTAAGTTAGAAAGGATTGCTTTTGGAAAGCAGCTCAAAGTCATGAAAACAGGCAGGGCTGTGCCACACTGGCCCTGCAGTTGTTAGCCTGGGCCCCCAGGCTCGGTGACTTCTGGGGACTTCATCATGTCCTCTTAATTGCAGCAAGAAAGATGCCAATTAGAAGCACTTTCAAAGGAAAGATTGGCCTCCAATGACTAGAACAGTGTAATGAAAACTTCAGCACTGTAGTTCACTTGGGAATTCATTAGAAGTTTTTTTCTGAACAACAATTACTGAATAACTTTCTTAATTTTTTTCTACTTACAAATGTAATCCATGCTCAAAATAGATTCTTGGATTGAAATAGAAAAAATAGAAAAAAATATATGGCCAGTTCATTCCTATGGTAGCTCTTATGTGCAGAAAAAAATATGGGAAAAGAAAATAAATATCAATTATCTCACTACTAAAGATAACCACAATGCAAATGTTGGTGTATTTCAGGATGAAATGAGCTCATTCATGTTTAGTATTTATTTATTTATTTTCCCTTGGTATTTACCAATTTCTTTCTTTTCAAAAAAATTTTCAAATGGTGACATTGGTTAACAAAATCTAGTAAGTTTCAGGTGTACAATTCAACAGTAAGACATATAAATATTGGATTGTGTGTTCACCCCCCATAGTTAGATTTTTTCTGTCACCATGCATTTGACCCCTTTTACCCATCTACTTCCCCCTCCCCCTTCCCCTCCACCCTCTGGTAACCACTAGTCTATTGTCCATGTCCATGAGTCTCTGTTTGTTTGTGCTGTTCATTTGTTGCTTTTAGGTTTATATCCCACATATAAGTGATATCATGCGATTTTCTACTTTTTCTGTCTGGCTTGTTTCACTTAGCATGATTATCTTGAGGTCCATCCATGTTTTTGTAAGTGACAGTATTTCATCTCTTCTTATGGCTGAACAATATTCCATTGTATATATGTACCACAGCTTCTTTAGCCAATCATCTATCGTAGGACACTTCGGTTCCTTCCATGTCCTGGCCACCATGAATAATGCTGCTAATGGACATGGGTTTTCAAGTCTGTGGGGTAAGTATCCAGCTCGGATTGCTGGATCATATGGTAGATCAATTCTTAGTTTTGTGAGGAACCTCCATGCTGTTTTCCATAGTGACTGTACCAATCTGCAGTCCCACCAGCAGTGTATGAGGGTTCCTTTTTCTCTGCATCCTCTTCAACACTTGTTATGACTTGTCCTATTGATAACAGCTATTCTAACAGGTGTGAGATGGTACCTCATTATAGTTCTGATTTGCATTTTTTCATAAGTTTGTCGAGCATTGTTTCATATGTTTGTTGGCCATTTGCATGTCTTCTAGGGAAAAGTATTCAGGTTCTCTGCCTATTTTTTGATTAGATCATTTGTTGTTGTTGTTATTGAGTTGTATGAGTTCTTTGTGTATTTTGGATATTAGGCCCTTTTCGGAGGTGTCGCTTGCAAATATATTTTGTCATTTAGATGGTTGTCTCTTTACCTTGTCGATGGTTTCTTTTGCTGGACAGAAGCTTTTTAGTTTAATGTAGTCTCATTCATTTATTCTAGCTTTTACTTCTCTTGCTTTTGATGTCAAATTAATGAAATCTTCTTTAAGTCCAAGGTCCAAGAGTTTAGTTTCTATGTTTTCTTCTATGTGATTTATTGTTTCAGGTCTTATATTCAGGTCCTCAATCCATTTTGAGTTAATTTTGGTGTGTGATGATAGCCAACAGTCTAGTTTCATTCTTTTGCAGGTGGCTTTCCAGTTTTCCCAGCAAAATTTATTGAAGAGGCTTTCCTTTCTCCATTGTATGCTTTTGGCTCTTTTGTTGAAAATTATTTGCCCATATAAACATGGGTTTACTTCTGGACTCTTGATTCTGTTCCACTGGTCTGTGTATCTGTTTTTCTGCCAATACCATGCTTTTCCGTTTTGATGACTGTCACTTTGTAGTATAATTTGAAGTCAGGCAGAGTGATGATTCCAGCCTTGTTCTTTTTTCTCAGGATGGCTTTGGCAATTTGGGGTCTTTTGTGCTTCCATACAAATCTGATGATTTTTGTTCTATTTCTTTAAAAAACGCCGATGGGATTTTGATTGGGATTGCATTAAATCTATATAATGCTTTAGGTAATAAGGTCATTTTAACTATGTTGATTCTTCCAATCCAAGAACACAAAATATCTTTTCATTTCTTTGTTTCTTCTTCACTTTCTTTTAATAGGGTCTAATAGTTTTCACCATATAGGTCCTTCACATGTTTCATTAGATTTATTCCTAGGTATTTTATTCTTTTTGTTGCAATTGTGAAAGGAATTATTTTTTCCACTTTTTTTCTGACAATTCATTATTAGGGTATAGGAATGCTATGGATTTTTTGACTGTCCTAAATTATTTATTAGGAAAGAATTTTGCAAACATATTAGCGGTAACAAAGTAGCCAAAGAGTATTGCGCCTTCTCCAAGCTGCACAGGGAGAACCATCAATAGTATGGTGGAACTTGTGGTCCTTTCCAAGGCCAAGGCTCTTGCGGCCTACATATGTCAGTCCTTGCATCTCCCTGTGCTTGTGGACTGTTTGATGATCCACTGGGTGTCAGGATTCCATGCGATAGCTTTATGGAATGGATCAATGAGGATAACTTCAAAGAATTTGAATGTGGAATCTTCACCAACCGAGTAAGAATTCAGGACTCTCAAAGCCCCACAGTAGTGTCCAGCTTGCTCCTCGGCAATAGACTGGAAACAAGACTTCGAGCAAACTTTAGCTGGTTAACACCATGATGGACAGTCTTGCTGTAGGTCGCACCCTTAGGAACTGGACGTTTATGGCCACTACGGCGCACACGAATCCGATATATGACATTATCTTGCTTGGCCTTGTATCCCAGCCTGCGCATTTTATTGGGGCGGATGGGGCGGGGGGCCTGAGAGGTACAGAGAGCTGGCAGTACAGCCAGCAGCGCACCCTGAGAAGAAAGTGCTTAACATCGGACTGCTTCTTCCTCCATAGCTCCTGGATGTACTTGTAAGCATCCATCTTGGCTTACCTGATGGCTGTGACCAGACAGAAAGGCTCTATGGAATTTTGAACATTGATTTTGTATCCAGAAACTTTACCGTATTTGTTTGTTGTTTCTAGTAGTGTTCTTGTGGAGTCTTTAGGGTTTTCTATATAGAGAATCATGTCATCCACAAATAATGACAGTTCAACTTCTTCATTTCCTATTTAGATGCCTTTTATATCTTTCTCTTGCCTGATTGCACTCTCCAGGACCTCCAATGTTATATTGAATATCAGTAGTGATAGTGGACAGCTTTGCCTTGTTCCTGATCATAGAGGGAAGGTTTTTAGTTTTTCACCATTAGGTATAATGTTAGCTGAGGGTTTGCCATAGATGGCCTTTATTATGTTAAGGTACTTTCCTTCTATACCAATATTGTTAAATGTTTTAATCATAAATGGATGCTGTATTTTGTCAAAGAATTT
>NW_006434844.1:45011-60376 GCF_000325575.1 Pteropus alecto
TGTTTGATCCAATCTGCAAATCTGTGCCTTTGTATTGGTGGGTTCAGTTTATTTACAGTTAGGGTGATTATTGGAATATGAAGTTTTCCTATAGCCATTTTCTCTTTTGCTTTCTGGTAGCTCGGTGTTTCCATTGCTTCCTTGTCCTTGTGTGTCTGTTTTATTTATTTTGGTTGGATTTTATGGATTTCTCCTCTGGTCCTTCTTGTTTTATGTTATATACTTCAGTTCTGAATCTCTGCCATGTGGTTACCATTACAAATATGTAGAGGATCATTTTATATATATACACACACACACATTATATATATATTAGTCCATTTTCTTCTGCATGTGCCTTATTTCCATTCCCCTTTGCAAATTTGGATCTTTGAATCCTCCCCTTTTCTGTTATTGTTGTTTCAATTTGTCCCTGTGTGTGCTGAATGTTCATTACTATCCTGCAATAGCAAATCTCTTATTATTATTTAAGCTTATAATGCCCTGTTCTTAGTAAGACTTGCACTCGTCTGCTTCTATCTGTCTGCTAGTCATCTTTCTCATAGCTATATATTTTTTGTCATTTTGTTTTATGTGAGCTGAATCCTTTCAGTACTTCCTGTAATGTAGGCCTCGTAGTGGAGAATTCTCTCAATTTTTGTATATCTGGAAAGGTCTTTATTTCTCCTTCATATCTAAAGGAGAGCTTTGCTGGATACGTTATTCTTGGCTGGTAGTTCCTTTCATTTCATAGTTTGAATATTTGATTCCACTCCTTTTTTGCTTGTAAAATGTGTGCTGAGAAGTCCGATGATAATCTAATGGGTTTTCCTTTATAGATTACCATCTTCTTTTCCCTGGCTGCCCTGGGAATTCTTTCTCTGACATTGATTTTTGATGCTTTTAATACAATGTGTCTTGGAGAAGGTTTTTGGGTTGAGATAATGGGATATTCTGCTGACTTCTTGAATTCTAAGCTCCAGTTCATTCCTGTGGTAGCTCTTATGATCAGATCCCTTGCTCAGATGTGCTGGTGTGCAGGTTGAATATTTTTTGTTAGGTTTTAGATGTTTAGCTTATTGTTTTAAGGAGAGGGACGTCTCTCACTCCGCCATGTTTCTGATGTCACTCTCCATGTTTCGTATTTAAAACAGTGACTGGAACATGGTAATCACTCAATCAATGTTATTGGTTATTATTATTCCATTATTAGTAGGTTTAGAAAAGTCTTTCCATATCCAAAAATCAAATAAAGTTTATCTAAATTTTCTTCCTGTATTTTCATTTTGGTTTTATAGTGTGTATAATACACCAATGCCTTCTCATTATAAACAATTCATATGATATACAAATATGTAGCATAAATATGGATGTATTCCTTCACAAACTTTCCTCCCATGTTTCGCTGAGATATGTAACAACAGCTTAGTACTTCAATGTTCATTTTTCCATTCCTATTTCATTCATTCGACAGTCACTTACACCTCAGAATTATCCCACCAAATCATAAGTGAATGAGGCATTTATCCCGTGACTCCTGGCTGTATTAGCAGAGAGCTGTGTCTAGGGCTGCAAACTCCTCTGCACTCCCAGTCCCACCCTGTGCACAGGCTGGGTGGAAGCAGGAAAGGAGGATGTGCAGGGAGCTGGAGGGGAGTGCCGGCACTGGGTACAGAGGTGTCCATCACAGCAGCCCGAAGTCAGAGGGCATGAGGGGATGCAGGGGCCCTGAGGAAAATAAGCAGCGCAGTTGATGGTGAGCAGGAAGCGATTTTAGAGATATGTAGAAAACACAGGAAGGAGCTCATTAGGAGGTCAAAACAGAGCTCTTCACTTGTCACCCTGCCCAGGTTATTTTTCCCTTGATGGCTGGCCCTATGTCAGTAAGACCCAGTTATGCCAAAGCTGGAGGTCCTCCTTGACAACACACTTCTTCATCCTGCACATCCAGTCCTTCCTGACCCACTAACAACTCTTTCCTGTGTTTTCTTTTGAGCCCCTTCACCCACCTGCCCTGCTTGGTGTGTTCCTCTTTCCCATACTGTTATCCTTTCTCCCCAAGTATGTCAGCTCCGTGGGGAAAAGGCTTTCTGCTGGTTTCCTTCCCTGCTCTGTTATTCCCAGTTTCTGGACATATGCAGGGCGCGGAGCCTCTCATAAAAAATACTTGCCCAAGGAAGCAGCTCGAGGTGAGGAGGGCTCCCCTGAAACCTCCAGTTCTGTACTCTTCCCCTAACCCCAGTCAAGCAGAGGTGGAGCAGGAACCAGCTTTGGAAAATGACATGTTTTTATTGCTATGTTTGCAGTGGCTTTTAGCACAGTAAGAATGTCCCCATTGCTCCCACCCCCTCGCCCAGCCCCACCCCTCCAGCTGATGTCAGGGTGTGGGGAAGGCTTTCTAGGTCCACTCTGCAGCTGTCTTGGGATTGGATGTGACACCAAGGGGGGTTAAGGGAAGCTGCTACACAGAATACTTGAGACATGGACAGCGCATCAGCCTTAAGCTCGCAGGTGGGAGCCAAGCTGGATCCCTTCCCTGGCTGGTGCTCACCTCAGACCCCTCCTAGGGGTAGGGTGTGGGCAAGCCTGAGCACGCCAGGTGAGCAGCTCCAGATCCCTGCGACGGAACACCGCATCTACTCATCCGAACGACTTGCAGGCAAATGGGCAGTGTGGGGACAGCGGCCACACAGCCTTGCCTGCCTCCAGCTATAACTTTCTGGTTAACTTGACCCCTTACCAAACACAGAAGTAGACCAGCACCAGGCACGCCAGCAGACACAGGGTCACCTACCAGTTGAGGGCTCCTGGCACCTTCAGCTCCCTAGAGAGCTACAAGACTTTGATACCGAGATAGGGGGAGCCGATGAGGGCTTTGTCAGCAAAAGTCAAAGTGACTGGGAGCTGTCACAGGTGTGGCGCTCCCTTTACTACAGCCCTTGTTCCATCTGGTCCCACCAGAGCACCTGAGTTGAGCCCCAGCCCAAGCCTGCCACCTGGAGGCATTGCACTCTGTGTGCCTAAAGCCCAGGAGACCTTGGGGGGATGCGGTGGCTGGCAGGCACCACATAGCAACAGTGCCTGGATTGAGAAATGGTGATGAAGGAGCAAAGTTCAACCATCCCAGTTCCCCCAGGGAGAGGGCTGGAGGGTCCCCGGGGTCAGGCAGGGCCCAAGTGTGACTCCTGGTGGGAACCACCTCAGGGATGGTCCCCAATCAACTATGCAGGCTCGCAGGCTCAGGCCATGTGTGGCACCCAGAGACAGGGACATGAAGGGCCTGGCCCCATAGTGCCAGACTCATTCCCAGAGCTCAATGACAGGGGACTAGAGGTCAGCAAGCTTGTCACATGTGAGGGAGACCATCCTGGTACTGACACAGGCCCTTAGGTTAACCTGTATGTGTGGTGCGGAGCAAACTTGGTAGGAAACTGACACATTCCCAGGGCCTAAGCCCAAACAAGGAGGGGGGGGGCATGCCATTAGCACAGGCGCACTGGGGAAGGGCGGAGCTTCGTGGGGCGTCCTCATTGGCTAAGCCGTCCGCGGGCTCTCTGGGCCGGCTTGGCGGGAACCGGGAACCGGTCGACTCCATTTGAACTCGAATAGCCGAGCTTAGCGCATGCGCCCCAGAGATCCCTAGCGGCGGTGTGCGTGAACCTGCAGAACGTCCACACGGGGTCTCCATTCCTTTCGGTGGGGAGCCGAAAGGGCCGTCGCAGTCAAGATGGCCTCTGAGGCGAGCAGGGAAATCGCAGCAGCCATACAGGCCGCAGAAGAAGAGGTAGGGGGTGTGGCTGGTGCGGGGGATGTCCTCGAAGGCCCAGAAGACCAGGGTGGCCCTGGTGGGCCCGACTGCCAGATTGAGCCGGGCAACCCTCAGGGCCAGGATTGCCCTGGTGGCCCCAGCAGCCACTGCGCCTCTGGCAGTCCTGATGGCCAGGGTGGCACCGGTGCCCATGACCATCCCGGAAGCCCTGGTGTCGCAGACAACCAGGGTGACCCTGGTGCCCATGACAACCAGGACGGAGCTGGTGCCCATGACCATCCCGGAGGCCCTGCTGTCCCAGACGACCGGGGTGACCCTGGTGCATATGACGACGACAGTGATTCCGGTACCGACGATCATCCGGGAGGCCCCGATGCCCGATACGAGCAAGCTGGCCACCGTGGCTTGGGTGGCCCTGGAGTCGAGGAAAGGGTGGGATCAGCAGCCGTAGGGGCTCCCAATGTGGCGCAAGCAGCCCGTGCTTCTGGGCCAGGTGGAGACGCACCACGAGAGGCTGTAGGAATAGGAGAGCAACCCATCGTCTTGTATCCTTTCCAAAGAGGCCCCGAGGCCTGGTGCCCAAGGGATGAGTCAGGGCCATCCCACAGGGCGGACCGTGACTTTAGGACACAGGGCACAGGACAGCCCGGGACGGGTGTGGGGGAGGGGGACAAAAATGGGAGCCGTGAGGCGAACCTGGGGTAGCGTGGTGGCAGGGGCAGTGAGAGAGGAGAGGAGGCTGGGGGATGGGCAGGCAGGCCCCACGGAGTTGGGGAGGTGGGACAGGATGAGCTGAGGGAAGACGGAGGCAGGCCAAGGTGGGCTGAGCTGGCAGGACTGGGTGCGTGTGAGGCAAGGAGGGGGTAGACACCCCGAGGGGAAGCCTGGGGTGCAGGCCAGCCTCTGAGGTGTGAGCAAGCGTGAGGCACTGCTCAGTTCAGCCGCTGATGGATGGCGCCTTAACCACGACACTCACAGCACCATCACTGTGCCGTTCGGGTCTCACCTGGAAGCACAGATGGCCCGCCTGGCCATGGACATAGAGAACGGAGACAACCAGCAGGCCGTTCAAAAGGAGTTCCGAGTGCATGGCAGCATCCTGGCTGTGTAAGTTCTGGAATGGGCCAACACAGGGGTGGTGGCCAGTGCTCGGGGCCTAAGAGCCAGTCTTAGCTGGAGAGGGGGCTCTGTAAAGGATAGCAGGAAACACTCAAGTGTCAGGTCTCAGGAGGGGTGTGGGGGTGTGGTGTGCTGGGGGTGAGAGGGAGTCACCCCCTCTAACTTGACTTTTACCCCTCACTTTCAGCAGGTGGACTGCTGAAGACCCCGGCCCCCTCCAAGAATCCGTCAGCTTCTTCTTCCAAAGGCTTTTTCTGGTGATTCGAAACATTCAGCACAGCAGACCCCGCTTTCCCCTGAGACTCGGAAGGGGGGCTGGACCCTAATCCTGTGACCCCCCCAGCAGGGCACTGCACAGGGAGTTGATTTCTGGAGCAGTGCCACTCTCTCCCTGGGGCCTCATCGTTTGCCCATCTTGTTGTTGGCTTCTCCAGCCCCACTTGTTTGTTTCCCTGTTGCTTCAGGAATGGGGTGATTAAATGCTTGTTAAGTGCCACAAACAAAACCGTGCTCTAGTATTCTGGGTCTGTTTTTCAGCCTGCACCGCACCTGCATATCTCCTTGCCTTTGTCCTCGGCTTGGAGGGGAGGGGAGGTGCTGGGGATTCAGAGGGTGGTACAAAGTAATTGAAAACAACTAGGAAAAGCAAGACATGAAAATCAGTTGAGTCCAGACATTTTGCATTAAGCACAGTCAACATTTTGGAATATCTTAACTGTTTTAAACTTGTACTTATGCGTTAAATGTGTAACGATAAGGGAAATGTATAGGGTTATTACTCAGATATTTTTCGCAAGCTTAGCATTAATTTCTCCTGAAAGTCTTTGGTGGAATATATGGATGTGACCTCTTTCTAAAAGTGCTTCAAGAATATGTCAGCGAATAATATAATTCTTGAACGTTTATATTATTTCCCTTTCCTTAAATTTTTGTGGCTAATTTTTTAATGGAATCCTTGTATTGAAGACTTTCCATGAGTGCTTCTTCAGGAAAGATAGATTCCTAGGGTAGAGAAGTTGACCTGCCTGTTTACTTGCTATTTCTTTTAAGACTCTTGATCACAATTGCTCTTCAGAAAATGTGCCTCTCACCAGATTCCTGGTTTCCCAAAATCCTTGTCGCCGTTGGGGTGTTTTCTGAACACGAAAGAGCTTAGTTTGCGAGAGAGATGACATAAAACCCAGGGACAGTAGAATAGGAATTTGAGGGCTGACTGGACTTGCTTCAGGTCAGAGAAAAAGACAGCTGGGACACCGGGCGTAGTGTCTGAGATTGGGGGAGCTAGCTCTCTCTGATATAGCTTTTCCCCTGTAACTTGGATGTCGTGGACTGGAAAGGAACTGGGAGGGAGGGCGGGGATGTAAATCCCAGTTCAAGGGAGAGGCAGCTGCTGCCTTGGTCTCTGCCCCTCACGAGGGAAGGTTGCTGGACCTGGATGTAGAAGGTGGGAGGCATCTGCAGCCATGGGGTGGGGATCAAGCAGCCTGAACTGAGGTTCCTGTCCCACCCCTCAGACCCAGGCCCGGGCCCAGGCCCAGACGCTGGCCCAGGCACCTCCCCATGGCATCAGGGGATCCTGGCACAGACCGGAGGCTCCCCGGGGAATGCAATTTGTGAGCCCTGCCATCACTCCCAGCCCTGCCCGCTTGCAGCTTTACCTTCCCTGTTGCCTTGACCCCCTTGCAGACACAAAAGTGGACCAGCGCTTAGCAGTCCAGCAGCCAGTAGGGTCACGGCCCAGGCTAAAACCCTTGGCACCTCCAGTCCCGCCCATCACCCACTCCTGAGTGCTGGATGACTGTTCTAGGTAAGGCAGAGCCCATGAGAGCTGTGCTAGCAGTGGGGCAAGCGACTGGGACCTGTCCACAGGGTGGTGCTCCCCGCGGTGCAGCCCTCGAGCCCGGCTGGTCCATCGTGAGCACCTGAACTGATCTGGGCCTAAGCCTGCCTCCTGGAGACATCACAGTGTGTGTGCCTGGAGCCCAGGAGCCCCTGGGTGGAGGCAGCGGGACTGCCGGCTACCCCACTCCTGGGGCAGGTAGGCACCACAGAACGACAGTGCCTGGAGTGAAAAATGGCACTGGAGGAGCGAAGCCCATCCATCTGCGCTCCCACAGGGACTGGGCTGGAGGGTCCCTGGGGTCAGGCAGGGCACAAGTGTGACTCCTGCTGGGAGCTACCCCAGTGATGGACCCCGCTCAACTAAGCAGACTTGTAGGCTCGGCTCTGTGTGGCGCCCAGAGATAGGAACGTGAAGGGCCTGGCCCTGTTGCCCTGGCCTCTTTCCCAGAGAACGATGAAAGGGGACCTGAGGTCACACGTGAGGGGACCGTCCTGGCACTGGCACAGGGTCTTAGGTTCACCATCTAGCGTGGGGCCGGGCAGGCTTGGTGGGAAACTGTCACGTGCCCAGGGCCTCAGCACAAGCGGGAGGGAAGCCATTCCATTGGCATAGGCACACTGGGGGGCGGAGCTTCGTGTGGGCGTTCTCATTGGCTAAGCCATCGCTGGGCTCTCTGGGCCAGATTGGCGGGAACTGGTGTCAAGCCGTCGTTCTTGCGCAGGCGCACTGTATCCCTGTCGGCAGTCGCCTGAAAGAGTGGAACGTCTTGACGGGCCTCAGTACCTCAGCCGTGGGCTGAGCGGGCGGTCGCAGTCAAGATGGCCTCTGAAGGGATGAGAGAAGTCGCAGCTGCCATACAGGCTGTAGAAGAAGGGGAAGAGGGTGTGCCTAGTGCGGGAGGTGGCCTCGGCAGCCTTGAAGACCAGGGTGGCCCTGGAGACCCAAATGGCCATGGTCTTCTTAGCATTCTGGAAGAACAAAGTGGTTCTGGCGGCCCTAGTGGCCCAGGTAGCCCTGACGACCAGGGTGGCCCTGATACTCCTAATGGCGAGGAGAGCCCTGATGCCCCTGACGACCAGGGCGGCCTTGCTGCCCCTGACGACCAGGTCGGCCCTGTTGCCTCTGACAACCAGGGTGGCGCCTGTGCCTATGACCATCATGGAGGCCCTGATGCCCGATATGAGCAGGGTGGCCACCATGGCCTGGGTGGCCCTGGAATCGAAAGGATGGGATTAGTAGCCGTAGGGGCTCCCCATGTGGCACGGGCAGTGCGTGCTTCCGGGCCGGGTGGAGATGCAGCTCCAGAGGCTGAAGGATCAAGAGACATACTCGTCGTCGTCTTGTATCCTTTTCAACGAGCCCCTGAGGCCCAGTGGCCAACGGATTGGTCAGGGATAACCCACAGGACAACCCGGGGCGGGGTGGGGTAGGGGGACAAAAACGGGAGCCGGGAGGCGAAGTTGAGGTAGCGTGGTGGCAGGGGCAGTGGGAGAAGAGAGGAGGCTGGGGGATGGGCAGGCGGGCCCCACAGAGTGCGGGCGGTGGGACAGGATGAGCTGAGGGAGGAGGGAGGCAGGCCAAGGTGGCCTGGGAAGGCAGGAGTGGGCGCGTGCGTAGCAAGATTGGGATGGCCTTTCGGAGGGGAAGCCTGAGGTGAAGGCCAGCCTCTGAGGTGTGAGCAAGCCTGAGGCACTGGCCATTTCAGCCGCTCATGGATGGCGCCTTAACCGCAATTCCCTCAGCATGATCAATGTGCCTTTCCAGTCCCACCTGGAGGCAGAGATAGTCCGCTTGGCCATGGACATAGAGAACCCACCTCATCAGCACGCCGTTCAAATTGAGTTCAGAGTGCAAGGCAGGATCCTGGCTGTGTCAGTTCTGGAATGGGCCAACATGGGGGTGGCGGCCAGTGCTCAGGGTCTAAAAGCAGTCTTAGCCGGAGGGGGGGGGCGGTTCTGTAACGGATAGGAGGTTACACTCAAGTGTCAGGTCTCAGGACGGGGTGCGGTGTGCTGGGGGTGAGCGGGAGTCATCCCCTCTAACTTGGCTTTTACCTCTCACTTTCAGCAGGTGGACTTCTGAAGACCCTGGTCTCCTCCAAGATGCTGTCAACTCCTTTTTCCATCGGCTCTACGTGGTGATGGGAAACATCCAGCACATCAGACACCTTTTTCCCTGAGATTCAGAAGGGGGGCTGGGATTTAATCCTATGACCACCCTCCCAATGCCCAAGAAATCAATTTCTGGAGCAGTGCCACTGTCTCCCTGGGGCCTCATTATTTGCCTATATTGTTGTTTGCTTCTCCAGGCCCACTTGTTTGTTTCCCTGTTGCTTCAAGAATGGAATGATTAAATACTTGTTAAGTGCAGCAAATGAAACTGAGCTAGGATTCTGTGTTTTCCTTTCAGCCACTGCGCCTGCCCATGTATTTCCTTGTCTTTGTCCTCAGCTTTGGAGGGCAGGGGGGGTGCTGGGGATTCAGAGAGTGGTACAAAGTAATTGAAGACAACTAGCAAATGCAAGAAAATGAAAATTAGCTGTGTTCTGACATTCAGCATTAAATGTATAATGATAAGAGAAATGTATAAGGTTATTACTTAGAGTATTTTTCGCAAGCTTAGTATTAATTTATCCCAAAAATATTTCACTGAACATATGAACATGACATCTTTCTAATAGTGCTTCAAAAACTATGTCAGCGAACAATGTAATTCTTTGAATGTTTATATTATTTCCTTTTCTTAAATTATTCTGGATAATTTTTCATTGGAATCCTTGTATTGAAGACTTTCCATGAGTGCTTCTTCCCGTAAGATAGATTCCAGAGGGTAGAGATGTTGACCTGTGTGTTTACTTGCTATTCCTTTTTGAAAACTTTTGATCCCAATTGTTCTTCAGAAAACATGCCTCTCACAAGATTTCTGTTTTCCCAAAATCTTCGTCACCATTGGGTTGGTTTCCAAACAGGAAAAATCTTAGTTTGAGAGAGAGACGAGGTAAAACCCAGGGACAGTAGAATAGGAATTTGGGGTTGACTGGACTTGCTTCAGGTCAGGGAGAAAAAGGGCTGGAACACTTGTTGAAGGTTTTGGGATATGGGGAGTCAGCTCCTTCTGATACAGCTTTTATCCTATAATCTTGCTAAACTCACTAATTAGTTCTAGTCACTCGTAGATTCTCCGGATTTCCTACAGAGACAATCGTGTCTGCAGATTAAGTTTTTCTTCTTCCCTTTCACTTGGGATGCCTCTTTTTGATTGATTTATTTCCTCCTACGGGTTGAATTTGTCTGATTTTTGGCATCCTTGGTAATTTTTTGTTGTTGTTGTTTTAAACTGTATATTTTTCCTTGTGTGCTAAATATTTTGCAATCCTTAATCTATTTCCGAACATTTTTTAGTCGAATATTGTTACTTAGAAACTGTTTGATCCTTTTGAATCTTTTCAGATTTGCTATGTGTGAGCAGAGCAGCTTCTAATATAGGTCTAATTATTTTCCACACTCCTGAGACAAGCGCCCTCTGAGTATTGTATATGATGCCACACCTGGAGTGATCAGTATTCTCCTAAATCCTCAAAGAAGACCCTCTGGGATCTCTAGGATCCTCTCTTCCTGCAGCTCTTGATCTGAAGTACACTCACTGGGCTTTAGGGTCCTATCTCTCTCTAGTTCTTCCTTCCTCACCTAGCAAAGCCCAGAATAAGCCTACTGCCTTGTCCCACGGATGGACTGCTGAAGCTGCTGGCAGCCTGAACACCTAGGTCAGGTCACAGAATTTCTCTGTTCCAAACCCGCCCCAAGCTCTTCTCTCACCCAGAGACACAGCCAAATCCTTTCCAGCGGTCTACAAGTCTGCTATGATCCAGCTCACATCCTCTCTGGCCTCCTTCCCTCTTCTCCCTACCTTGCTCACTCGGATCCAGCCACATCGGCCTCCTCCTCTTTCTGAGATACGCCAGACCTACTCCTGCCTCAGATTGTTTGCACTGGCTCTTTCCTATCTGGAACTCTCTTCCCCCGTGGAGCCACGTGGCTTACTCTTTGACTTCTTTCAGGTCCTTCTCAGGTGTCATCCCCTCAGAGAGGCTTTCCTGGCCACCTCATTAAAATTTCGCCCCACTTCTCCCACTCCTTGCATCACTTATTAGCACATACAGTACCCCCGGCTCGCAGAACACTGCCTGCCTGGCATAGAGTAACCCAACACACACTCGTTTTTTAATCAGACCATGGTCTCTCTCACCTGACTCTCATCAAAAGTCATTTTCTTGGGTCAGAACACACCTGGTCTATGCCTGCCCCCCCTCCCGCCTTCATCCTGCATTAATGGGCAGGGGAGGGGAGAAGAGATTAGTAGGTTCACCATGCTGAACATAGAACTGGGAGAAGAAAGAGTTGCCAGATTTTAAGGAATTTGGGTGCATTGAAGCCACTGGGGGTGGAGTGGAGGGTTGAATACAGAGATGACATGATTTGACTTCTGTCTTAGCAGGTTCTCTCTTCCACATTGCAGGAGGAGGGCAGAAGGCCAGTGATAGGTTGGCAACATCCCGGGGGGATACATATTTACAGGTGGAGACTGTGAGGTGGAGATAAATTAAATAAATAGGTGATTGGGGGTATAAATAGCAAGGAGGGCGGAGGCCGTCACGACACCTGGGCACAAGGTCGGGAGGCTGAGGGTATTGCTGCTGTTGCTGGGGTGGGGGGCTTGGTCCTGCCACCTCTCCCTGCCTGCAGGGCTCAAAGCAAGGCACTAATGCAGGGGGCCCAGGTATACCAGGGGCATACTGGCCCGGTGACCTCGCCTGTGCCACCCAATCTCGAGCTCTGCTCTCCCGCTTCGACGGGAAGATGGCCCAGGACTGAGAAGCCCCCTCCTCCCTGGTTCTGCCACCTTTAGCTGTTGATGGATACAAGGCTGATGATCTGTTCCAGCTTCTGGTGCAACTTAGATGAAGTAGACAAATTCTTTCAAAGACACAAATTACTATAAGATGAGAAGAAAAAAATAATATCTGAGCAACTATATCAAGTAAAGAAAATGGATTCATATCTTAAAACCTCCCCATAAATAAAACTCCCAGCCAGGTACTATATTTATTACTTCTATTAAATATTTAAGGAAGAAATTGTGCTAGTCTTACACTTTTTTTCAGAAAATAGAGGAATTAGAACATTATTAGCATGAAACAGAAAACAGACTTTTAAAAATATCAGCAAGAACTTATAATACATCTGATAAGAGGTTAATATCCAACATACATAAAGAACTCATACAACTCAACGACAAAAAAACAAACAATCCAATTAAAAAATGGGCAGAAGACCTGAACAGATATTTCTCCAAAGAGGAAATATAGATGGCCAATAGACATATGAAAAGATGCTCAAGGTCACGAATTATCAGAGAAATACAAATTAAAACCACAATGAGATATCATCTCATGCCTGTCAGGATGGCTATCATCAATAAATCAAAGAACAAGGGTTGCCGAGGATGCGGAGAAAAGGGAACCCTCATACACTGTTGGTGGGATTGCAAATGGGTACAGCCACTATGGAAAACAGTCCGGAGGTTTCTCAAAAAATTAAAAATGGATTTACTTTTTGATCCAGCAATTGCACTTCTGGGTATTTATCCAAAGAAAATCAAAACAATAATTTGTAAAGATCCGTGAATCCCTATGTTCATGGCAGCACAATTTACAACAGCCAAGATATGGAAGAAACCTAAATACCCAACATACAAGTGGATAAAGAAGTTATGGTTCATATATATATAATGGAATATTACTCAGCCATTAAAAAAATGAAATCCTACCATTTGCAACAACATGGATGGACCTAGAGGTTATTATGCTGATTAAAATGAGTCAGACAAAGATAAATATCACATGATTTCACTTATATGTGGAATCTAAGGAACAAAAAGAACAAACTAATCAAAAACAGACCCACAAATATAGAGGACAATCTGGTGATGGCCAGAGGAGAGGGAGTTTATGGGGGGCTGGGAGAATGGGGTGAAGGGTTAAAGAAGTACAAATTAGTAGTTGATAGATGGTTATGGGGATGGGGAGCACGGCGTAGGGAATGCAGTCAGCAGTAAGGTAATGCTAGGTGGAGAGCCAGAGTAGAGAAAGAGCAATTAGGGGGAACATTTTATAAACTATATAATTGTTTAACCAATGTACTGTGTACTTGAAACTAATAATATAATAAAAGTTTTTAAAAATTAGCAAGAAGACAACTACAGACAAATATCCCCTGTGAACATCGATGCAAGAAACTTAACAAAAAAATTATAAATCGAATTCAACAATATATTAGAACACTAATGCACCATGACCAAGTGTGGTTTCTTCTAGAAATGCAAGGTTAAAGTACTAACACAACTTAATTTCAGGACTTAGTCTAAAGGTACAATAATCAAGATGGTGTGTAACTGGTGCCACCACTGACCAGTCCCTCACTGATTTGTCCAGAGTACTTACAGTCCTTCAAGTTTTTCTCATGGTAAGACTCTATACAGGGGTACTATTTTTTATCTTTTAAACTGTATTTTCACCGCATCTTTTCTATGTTTAGGTGCACAGATACTTATCATTGTGTTAAAATTGCCTACAGTACTTAGCACAGTAACATTGTGTACTGATTTGTAGACTAGGAGCAATAGGTTATACCGCTGAGCCTAGATGTGTAGTAGCCTAGACCATCTTGGTTTGTATAAGTAAGTGCACTCTATGATGTTCACAAAAAGACAAAATTGCCTAACAAAATATTTCTCAAAATGTATCCCCGTCACTAAGTGGCACGTGCCTGTACCAGAACTTGGTGCCTTAAAACAACAGAAATTCATTCTCTCACAGTTCAGGAGGCTGGGAGTCTGAAATAAGGTGTTGGCAGGGTCAATTCCTTCTGGAGGCTGTGAGGGAGAGTCAATCCCATGCCTGTCTCCTGATTTCTGGTGTTTATCTGCACTGCTTGGTATTCTTTGGCTTATAGACTCATCACTTCCATTCTTCCTCTGTCTTCACATGGCCTTCTCATCTCTGTCTCTGTGTGCGCACATGATTTTCTTATAAAGACATCAGTTGTTGGATGAGGACCACCCTAACACAGTGTGACCTCATCTTAACTAATTACATTTGCAAAGACCCTATTTCCAAATAAGGTCACATTCACAGGCCCCAGAGGTTAGGTTTTCAACATATCCTTTTTGGAAGGCACAATCCAACCCACAACAATCCTCCATCATTTCCCATTTAACTCAGGGACAAGCTGTTAGTATGACTTCTGAGGCCCTACACCATGTGGTGCCTGTCAACTCTCTGCCCCCTCTCCTGCTACTCTCCTCCACTCATTCTGTTCTAGCCCCACTGGTCTCTTCCCTCTCCCCTACTGTAACACAGGAGCCCCAGGCCTGGAACTTGCACCTGGGTTTGGATATTCCGAAAAAAACATCAAGAGGACCAGAGAGATGAGAAATACTGTTTATTACTTACGAGGCTGAGAAGTTTCAGCAGCAGCTGGACAGAGCTTCAGGAAAAGGCTGCTGCTGACCAAGGGCAAGCAGAATTTTTCTGTATGCATGCAAGCAGAGGGAGGAGCTACCTCACTGGGGGACCAGTCGCCTTCTTAGACGGATGGGAGCAAGATGTGCTGCTCGGTTACAGGAGCAGAAAACGTCCATGGGAGCTGCAGAAAATGTCCTTAGGAATAGGTGCTGCTGAAAGCTCTTTATGTACTGCCTTCTTTGGCTGCTGGCCGGGCAGTTTTCAGTTTCCTGAGTTTGTGGAGGGGCTATGTTCTGAGTTAACCCTATGGTCACCTCCCTCGAGTCTTTGCTCCAATCTCACTCTCACAATAAAGCTTCCCCACCACCTGATTTAAAATTGAAAACCACTCATCCCAGTACTCCTTATTCTTTCCTCTTGCCATAATACTGACCATCTTCCCATATGCTACATCATGTAGTTATTTGTTTTGTTCCGTAACTGTCTCTCTCCATTAGTATGTAACCTCCATGGAGGCTTAGAAGAGGGTTGAGCAGTAAATGTTCCTTGAATTATTAAATAAAGTTAATACAGAAAATGTGAGAAAACATCTTTGTGGCCTAGGAGTGGGGAAGGACTTTGTAAATGTTTAAAACCAATAAGGGAGTAATAGCAATAATATATCTTTAAAATATCCTGCTAGAAATGGCATTCAGAGAAAAGCAGGAGTAGCGGTACTAATATCGGATGAAATAGACTTCAAAATAAAGAATTTAAAGAAAGATACTGAGAGACACTTCATAATGATAAAGGGAACCATGCACCAGGAAGACATAACACTTATTAATATCTATGCTCCCAATTGGAGAGCACCAAAATATGTAAAGCAATTACTATCAGAACTAAAGGGAGAAACAGACAAAAATACTATCATAGCAGGGAACCTAAATACCCCACTGTTGGATATGGACAGATCATCCAAACAGAAAATCAGTAAAGAAATAATATCCTTAAATGACTCATTAGACTAACTGGACATTATTAACATTTACAGAGCCTTTCATTACAAAACAGCTGCTTATCTTCTCTAGTGCACACGGAACATCTCAAGAATCAACCATATACTGAAACACAGAGATAGCCTCATAAATAAA
>NW_006434844.1:63329-69118 GCF_000325575.1 Pteropus alecto
TCTCAACCATAAGAAGAGATGGAAATACTGTCATTTGTGACAACATGGATGGACCTCAAGATAACCATACTAAGCAAAATAAGCCAAAGAGAAAAGGTTGAAAATCACATGATATCACTTATATGTGGGATATAAAGCTAAAAGCAACAAATGAACAGGACGAACAGACACTCAGGGACATGGACAATGGACTAGTGGTTACCAGAGGGTAGGGAGTGTGGGAGGAGGGGAGAGGTAGACAGGGTAAAGGGTAAAGGGGGTCAAATATCGGGAGGAGGAGTAGGGTGAAGTGGGTAAAGGGGATCTAATATATGGTAGCTGAAGGAAACTGGACTCTGGGTGGTAATCACACAATAGAGTATATAGATGTCAAATTATAATGTACACTCCAAAATTATATGATTGTATTAACCAATGTTACCCCAATAAACTTAAAAAAATCCTGCTTGTCATAAAAAAGATAACAGAAATCCTAATTTGTTAAATGGGCAAAAGATATGAACAGGCTAGATACAGAAGAGGAAACCTGCAAAGTTCACAAGGATATAGTGGGATGGAGATGGGTACAGTCATAAGAGAGAACAGTCTGGCACGACAGAGTCTTTCTTAAACCCTAGCAATTCTGCTCCTGGGAATTTGTCACCTACCCCTTTAAGGCCTATGTATGAGGATGTTCTTCACAGCATTGTTTGTGGAGGTGGGAGTCGGGACCACCTAGGTGTCCAACTGACTTTCACTTTTGCCCTTCTTTCAGATCGTTAGGTGGGTCTTCTTCATTCATGATCTCCTTCTTGTGATGTGAGCATTAACAGAAGGCAATATGGGAAATGACGAAGGATTGTTGAGCTCAGTATGTTCTTTGGGGTTTCCTTCACATATCTGAGCAGACCATCCATGCCTATTTGCTACCTACCCATGGGGATCCAGTTCTCTACTGACATATTTTTTTAATGATGATGATTAAAACCTATTTGCTAAATCTGAAAGTAAAAATTACAACCTCTGCTCAAGGCTACACCTTTGTAAGTCCCACAGAAGAAGCCGAAGTAGAAAACTCATTTTTAAGTAATCTATAATTTATTGTGAGTCTTTAAATCCTATGTATCTTCCATACAAGAACGTGTCTCACTTCCCTCGTCCTACTCTCCACTGCTCATTACTCAGAGAATCCACTGGCCTGCTCTCTTCATGTTTAGCTGTTATCCTGGACTGAATTTGAATAATTTCTGTAGCTTCTGTTTCCTCCTGAAAAAAAATATGGCTTTACAGTTCAGACAACTTGAGTCATTTGCTCTCTAAGGAGTTAGTTCACTGACACCATCCATTCATGCCTGCTGACTGTTCCTTTATCATCCCTTTCAAATAGGTCTAGTTTACCATCTGCGATCTTTGGCATGTCTCCTTTGACATGTGCTTCAACCTAAATATCATCTTTATTAGTATAAAGCCAATTGGGAAAAATGTGGCTTAGGTAGGTGAATTTGCGAACCTCCTACCTTGGGATAGCCCACCTCAGGGAAATATGGGGCTTGGAACACAGTTCTGACACAGTTCTGACACTAACTACCTGAAGTTAGGTCAAATTTCACATGTTGAAACCATAGTCCTCCACAAGACTCCCCTCACTTCAGACAACAGTTGCAAGCTCTGGGATTCTCAGACCACCACACTTTTGACCAACTGGCTAAAGCTTCGGGATTTCCACTACTCTCTCAGATTCAATAATTCACTGAAACAACTCACAAAACTCAGGAAAACACCATACTTACTGTTATACTTTTATTATAAAAAGATGCAAATCAGGACTAGCCAATGAAGAGATGTGAGACCTGGGAGTGTCTAAAACATGAAGATTCTATGTCCTCAGGATGTGTCACTCTTCCAGCATATCAATGTGTATCATCAATCAGAGAAGCTTTCCCGAACTTCAGTGTCCAGAGTGTTTTATTGGGGTTTCATTATGAAGGCATGATTGATTGAATCATTGGCCATGTGATTGAATTCAATCTCCAGGTACTTTCTCTTTCCTGGAGGTCGTACCGATATCACCTGGTTCAAAGCCCCACCCTCTAATCATCTAATTGGTCATTCTGGCATGGCCAACTCCCATGTTAAAAGTATCTTGGGGGTCCACCATGAGTGACCTCATTTAGCATAAACTTAGATGTAATCCAAAAAGCCAACCATGAATAACAAAGACAGTCCTATTAGTAAAGTCCAAGAATTTAGAGGTTACCTTGAGAACCAGGGACAAAGGCAAGCCAAATGCTTTATTATACAACACATACTTACCCAGGTTGTTGCCTGCCATTGGTGCTGGTGGAGACAGAAAGAGAAAGACACCAAATTCTTTGCACCCAGCACTACAGGAAATGTTGAAGATAGTTCTTCAGGCTGAAGGGAAATGACACCAGGAAGATGCAATGACCAAAATCAGGTAGGAAGAAAGCAGCTCAAATATTAATGCGTGGAACAGGTTCAAGAGAGATTGTATCAAGAGGAACCAGAGACAACACACATATACAACTCTTTCAAGTTTTGCTGTAAGGAGAAAGAGAGAAATAGTGCCAGAGCTGTGAGAAAAGATGAGAAATTGAGTAGAGCCATGTCACATGGTCAACGCCAGCTGCAAGGGAGGCTGGGAATGTGAATATTAGCTTTTACATGCTCTCATGTGGAGGTGGGCAAGGGCAAGGGAGATGCACACTGAATTAGTCTTTCGAGTGTGCTACAGTGAATGCAGTTCTCGATTTTTAGCTCTCTGGACCAGGTCCTGTCCTGGTTATCCTTTGTCTCCCATTATGATAAATAATCTTTTAGTAGAGCTTTTTAAACAGGTTTCTATTTCTTATACTTGAAAGAGCTTGATGATGAGAGAGAGAGAGAGAGAGAGAGAGAGAGAGCGCACTAGGTGATTCTCACACCAGTCCCATCTCAGAGGAGCAGGAGTTTTCCCAGGAGAGGTGGGAGTCATGACTGGAAGTATCAATGGGAAGCAAGGAGAATGCCAACTTCCCCATCCTGAAGAACACGAGCAGCTTCTTTCTCCAGTGGGCCAGTGATGTCCTCAAGAGGTGGCTGGGTTTCATTCAAAGCCAGAGCTGGATGAAAGCTAAGAAAAGACACTGAGATGTAGGGGAGCTTGTTGATCATGAAAAGGAATGTTTGGGACTAAGTGAACTTACTCTGTTTCAGCCCAAGGTGCAGGAAAGAAAACCGAGAGAGAGATCAGTGTCACAAAGACCTTCAGTTACAGATGGTGGGGACATTTAGCAAGGCTTGTGGTAGAAGAAAGCCTCAGATGAGGTGTTCTTAATGGCTCCTTCCAGCCCTAGTATTCCATAATTCAGTTAAGTCCTCAAGAGTCAACTTGAGTTCTGTCTTCTCAAATAAGTAGAATGATTGTCATCCACGGTTAGAGGAATTTGACTCGTGGTGAAATGAGGAGGCCTAAAAAAATCTGGTCAGAAGGGATCTGGTGTGGTCACCATGCCCCAGGGTCTGATCCTCAGCTGGGCCAGTTCAGAAGTCCAGCTGCATCACAGCTGTAGCAGCCCAGACAACTTTCATCAAATAGAGCAACTGACTGAAGGAACCAAATTTATGGGCACCGATGTATAAAGCCCAGGTAGCAAATATTAATAGCTGTGAGAATAGTAACTGTCGGGTAGACGTGCTGCTCAGCTGACTGTGGTAGAAATTTTACAGGGGCTTCAAGGAGGCCCTTGGAGTGATCCTTCCTTAACTTGAGCTTTTTATTCACCTCCTAACTTAAAATTTAAATCACCACTGCTCTGAAATATTGAATTCACCTAGGACATGATCCCCACTCCACCTGCTATCTTCACCTATTATCTGAGGCCTCATTCACTGTGGTTCCCAGAGCTTCCTCCTTTGTTTGGCATTTTTGTGCATCATCCTTCCTTAACATATTTCTTCAATTTATCACGCTGCTGCTTTCTTCCCTAGAGTCATGACGAGAGTCCTTGAGGAAAAGAAAAAGGGGAGGTGGTCTCCCTGAGGTAAAGAGGAGAGATGAGGTAGATTCTTTTTCCTCTGCCTTGAAATCCCTTATTTAACACTGAAAATGGGCTGCTTACAGGGCACCAGAGTACCGAGGAAGGGCAATGGGAGAGGCCCCAGTGCAAGCAGCCAGAGAGGTGAGTCCCTGAGATGGAGAAAGAGGAGGAACAAAGCATTGCCCTGAGGGATGATCTGCACCGTTTGCAGAGAGAGACTGAGCTGTGCAGCAGTCTGTGACTGTGTATTTCTGAATTTGTCCCTGTCTATGGGTCTATAAATAGGTCTGCCTGAAGAAATTGGGAAAATAAAGGCAAACCTGTCTCGTTTGTGAGGAAGGTATTGAAGCCAGAGGGTGACCAGTGTCTAGAATGGCTTGTGGCTTGAGGAAGCATAACATTGAGCAAAGTGACTGAGGGGAGTCCCTGCCTGAGGCTCAGATTGTTTCTGTCAGTCTTGTTCTCTGTCCCCTTCTACTGGTCAGGCAGCTTTAATCTCTTAGGTATATGCAGTAGGGACCTGCAGCCAGAGAACAAGAATGTTTCAATATATACAAATCTAACTGTGATACACCACATAAATAGAATGAAAGATAAAAATCATATGATCATTTCCATAGATGTAGAAAAAGCATTTGACCAAATACAACATACTTTCATGATTAAAACCTTCAATAAAATGGTAATAGAGGGAACATACCTCAATATAATAAAGGCCAGCCATGTGGCAAACCCACGACAAACAGTACACTCAACAGTGGAAGGTTGAAAGCTTTTCCTCTAAGATCAGGAACAAGACAAGGCTGGTCAGAATGCATATACTGTAAGGTTACAATCTCTAAAATATTAAATTCATTGAGAAGTCATTTTTGGCCCAGCCAGTGCTTTATCCTGGTGGACATATCCTTTGTACTTGAAAAGAGTATGTGGTCTACACAGGTCTAAATTTTAGATTTTGGATAATGTTCTAAAAATATCAATTCAATCAAGATAGTCAATAGTATTGTTCAGATCGTCTGTGTCTGGGGTCAACAAACTTTTAATGTGAAAGACCAGATAGTCAAATTTTAGGTTTTTAAGCCACATAGGGTCGCTGTTGCTGCTTTCTTGTTTTTCCTTCTCCTCCTTTCCCTCCCCTCCTCCCCTATCTTCTTCTTTACTATTCATTAAAAGTGAAAAACCATTCTTAGCTCATGGGCTATTCAAAAACAGGCTGTGAGCTGCATTTGGCCAGTTGTCTCCTCCCTCTTGCTGAGAGAGGATGCTGAAATCTCCAACTGTGATTTTTGACCTGTGCTTTTTACCTATTAATTCTATCAATTCTTGCTTCATGTATTTTGAAGGTATGTTATTAGGCATAAACATATTTATGATTGTTTTATCTTCCGGGTGGATTAATTGCTACTTTTACTATTACGAAATACATCCCTTTATCTTTGGTAATATAGTTTTCCTTGACATCTGCTTTTTCTAATATTGGTAGAACTGCATCAACTTTCTTTGCTTACTATTTACTTTGATATGTTGTTTCCATCCTCTTCCTTCCAATCTATTGGTGTCTTAATATTTTAACCGTGGCTCACGTAGATGGCATGTAGTTTGGTTTTTAGAAAATCCTTCTAATAATGTCTACTTTTAAAATGGATTATTTGGTCTATGACCATGCCACCCTGAACAAGCCCGATCCCGTCTGATCTCGGAAGCTAAGCAGGGTGGGGCCTGGTTAGTACTTGGATGGGAGACCACCTAGGAAGACCAGGTGCTGGAGGC
>NW_006434844.1:69208-78258 GCF_000325575.1 Pteropus alecto
CAAATTTACATTTAATATAATTACTGATATGGTTGGATTTAATGCTACCATTTTTTTGTTCATCCCTTCTCTTTTTTGTTTTTGCTCAACTTAGTTGAGGCAAAATGTACATATGGAAAAGTGCACACATTTTAAGTATACAGTTCTATGAGTTACAACAAAGGTATACACAACAAATTCAACATGAAGAAATAGAACATTTCCCTCGCTCTCACAATTCCCCTTGCGCCTCTTGACAGTCAATTCCCTCCTCTATATTCTGCCCCCAAACAATGAATAGATTAGATTTGCCTTTTTTAGAATTAAATTTGAACAGAATCATACAGCATGTACTCTTCTGAGTCCACCTTCTTTTACCTAGCATAATTATTTTGAGATTCATCCAAGTTGTTGGATGTTTCAGTGGTTCATTCTTCTTTATTGCTGGGTGGTATTACATTGCACAGATCTGCCATAATTGGTTTAACCATTCACCTGGTGATGGACATTTGGGTTGTTTCCAAATTTGGTTTATTATTAATAAAGTTGATATGAAAATTTATGTACAAGTCTTTGTGTGAACATATGGTTTTAATTATCTTGGGTAAATAGCAGAAATGGGATTGCTGGGTCATATGGCAAGTTTAAGTTTAACTTTCTAAGAAACTGAAGAACTGGTTTTCAATATGGTTGTACCAATTTACATTCCTACCAGCAACATATGAGCTTTCCATTTTGTCTATTATTCTCTTTTAGTCACCCTTATATCTTTCAATTTTATTCTTCCTTTTCAAGTTTGATTTTCCTATTCTAGGTTCTTTGCATTTCCATATAAATTTTGGAGTCAGTTTGTCAATTTTTGTAAAAATAAGGATTCTTATTGAGCTTGCAATGAATTTATAGAATAGTGTGGTGAGAATGTACATCTTAAGAATACTGGGTCTTCCAATCCATGAACATGACATATTTCTCCATTTATGTAGGTTTTCTTTAATTTTTTTAATCAACAGTTTTCGGTTGTTACTATAAAGGTTTTGGACATATTTTATTAAATGTATCACTAGGTATTTCATGTTTTGAGATAAATGATAGTGATTTTTAAAATTTCACTTTTCTTTTTTGAAGATAGGATTTTCTACACATACAAACATGTCATCTCTAAATAAAGATAATTCTATTTCATTTTTTTCCAATTTGTATGTCTTTTATTTCTCTTTCTTTCATAGTGCACTGCCTAGGATTTCCAAGACAAGATTGAACAGAATTCTTTTACTGTTAACTATCACGTTAGCTATAGGATTTTTATAGATTTCGTTTATCAGATTAAGAAAGTTTCCTTCTAGTCATAATTTTCTGAGAGTTTTTTTATCATGAATGGTTGTTGAATGTTGCCAAATGCTTTTTCTGCATCTATTAAAAATGATCATATTTTTTCCTTTATTTTATTAATATGATGAATGACACTGATTCACTTTTTAATGTAAAACCAATCTTTTATTATTGGATAAATCTCACTTAGTCATGATATATCATCCTCTTTATATAGTGCTGGATTAAATTTGCTAATATTTCATTAATTTTTTCCTGTGTAACTTCACAAAGGATATTGGTCTATGGTTTTCTTTTCTTACAATATCTTCATCTGGTTTTGGTATTGCTGGCTTCATGAAATGATTCACAAAGTGTTTCTCCTCCTGTACTTTCTGAAAGAATCTGTATAGGACTGGTAATATTTCTCCTTTATGTATTTGATAGTATTCACTAAAAAACTCATGTGAGCCTGAAGTTTTCTGTTCCATTTCTTTCATAGATTTAGGGATATTCAAATTTTCTACTTCATGAGTTAGTTTTAGTAATTTGGTTCATTCAAGGAGTTTGTCCATTTCATCTAAGTTGGCAAATTTGTTCATAAATATTGCTCCTAATATTCCCTGGTTATACTTTTTATAAGTTTTATAAAAAGTATAACCAGGGAAAAAGCAGAAATTGTCAGACTGGATAAAAAGGCAAAACAAAACTATATACTAAGCATAAGAAATCCACTTTAAAAATAAAGACGTAGATATGAAAATGTAAAAAGATGGATAAAGATATGCCATGCAATCTATGAAAGCTTTCAGTTTCATAGATTTTTCTCTATCATTTGTCCATTTTAAATTTCTTTTCATTTCTGCTCCTATCGTCATTATTTCTTATTACATAGTTAGATTTTAATTTGCTCTTCTATGTCCGATGTTCTGCAATATTGTTCTATCAATTACTAAATGAAGAATGTTAAAATATTTACCTCTGATTATGGATTTCTGTATTTCTCCTTTCTTTTCTGTGTTTTGTTTCATGTTTTTTGAAACTCTATTATTTGTAATACATATATATTTAAAGTTATTATGTTTTCTTCATGAATTGACCCCTTTATCATTATCAAATATTCTCTGTCCCATCATATTCCTTGTTCTGAAGTCTTCTCGGCCTTCTATTAATATAGCCACTCAAAATTTCTTAAGATTATAGTTTGCATGGCATATCTTTATCCATCTTTTTACATTTTCATATCTACGTCTTTATTTTTAAAGTGGATTTCTTATGCTTAGTATATAGTTTTGTTTTGCCTTTTTATCCAGTCTGACAATTTCTGCTTTTTAATTGAGCATTTAGATCATTTACAATGAATATAATCAGTGATATGGTTGAATTTAAATCTACCATCCTGCTATTTATATTTCTCCCATGTGTTCTTTGTTCCTCTTTCCATCTTTTCATGACTTCTTTTAGATTGAGTAATTTTTAGAATTCTATTTTATGTATATATATATATACATACACATATATATTAGATCTAGAGTTTCTAATATATAATATGTAATGTATAACATATAATAATATATAAGTAATTTAAAATCATTTCACTTATAATATAATAGCATTATAACAATATATTTTCATTACCCATTCATATCCTTTGTACTATTGTTGTCATACATTTTATTTCTATAGAATTTATAAACCCCACAGTATATTATTAATATTTTTGCTTTAAACAGATTGCTGTGATTTAAAGAAATTTTAAAATGAGAAAAATTATTTTATATTTATATACATATTTTCCATTTCTTGGACACTTCCTTCCTTCATGTAGATCCAAGTTTCCATCTGGTATCATCCTTCGTTGTGGATAAATGTCTTTAACATTTCTTACAGTGCAGGTTTTCTGCTGACAACAAATTATCTCCATTTTTATATATCTGAAAACATTTTTATCTTGCTTTTTTTTTATTGAGGTAAAATTGACATAATGTAAAGTAAACAATTTTAAAGTGAATAGTTCAGTGTCATTTAGTGCATACACATGTAAAGGAATTTCCAAGGATCGAAAACAAGAGAGCAGTAGAGAGATTAGCCTTACATAGGAGGGCAGAGCCCTCTTCCACGAAGGCATTAAATAGATAAAGATATTTGTTGCTGTAAGTCGGAAGATGCAATATGGGGCAAGAAGCTGACAGACCTCTTGCCTGATGATCAGAGAGGAGAGGGGAGGGCGTATCACAGAAAGCCTGGTAGGCTGTGAGGAGGACTTCGGCTTTGACTTTGAATGAGATGGGAGGCACTGAAAGGTTCAGAGAAGGAGGGACCCGATTGATATCTTATCGCTGGTCCTAAATTGGGATTCTGCTGGGTTGGTGATGGTGAAATAATGAGGCCATTTCAGATAATCACGAAGTCCAGGATCACTTGTTCAGGGAGTTTCTGATGGATTGACTTTGATGTCCTTACAGGAGGTACATGCACTGTGACTTCAAGGTCTGTGCACTTCCTATTGTGTGGGGCCTGATGGGCTTACCATTCCCATTCCCTGGCCTCTACCTTACCACTGGCCTCTTCGGCCTGACCTCATTTCTCCAATTCTGAGTCTTATTACTTTAAGCTTGAAATCTGTCTTCTCTGTCTCTAGACCTTCCCTCACTCCCACTCCCTTTTGTAAGTTGGAACTCCAAACTGAGACCCTCATCTGACTCTGAGCTGGACTCTGCTGACAGGTGCAAGTTTCTGTGTGTGGTTCCATACAGCTGGAGAATGAGACCTTAGTGTCCCAGTTTCTTCTGGAAGGATTGACTGACACAGAGGAGTTGAAGCCCTTGCTCTTTGCCACCTTTCTGCTGGTCTACATAGTGGCTGTGGTTGGGAACCTGGGCATTTTCTGCCTTATTGTAATAGACTCCCGACTCCACACTCCCATGTACTTCTTCTTAGCCAACCTTTCACTGCTGGACACTGCCTATATCTCCAATACGGTGCCCCAGGTGCTAGTGCATTTGCTGGCACCAGTGCGGACAATGTCCTATCGTGCTTGTCTAACCCAGATATTCTTTCTCCACTTCCTGGCGCCCTGGGAGTGCTTTCTGCTCACAGCCATGTCCTATGACCGCTATGCAGCCATCTGCCAGCCACTCCACTACCTAGTCCTCATGGGCCAAAGAACCCGGACAGGACTAGCTGTAATCTCCTGCCTTCTTGCCTTGGCCAATTCACTCACCCACACAATCCTTGCTGCTCTACTCAAGTTCTGCAGGCCTCGCCTCATCACCCACTTCTTCTGTGACCTCCCTCCACTTCTCAAACTCTCTTGCTCCAGTACACAAGCAAATGAACTTGCACTATTCTTCTTCAGTTTTCTGGTGGCTCTTGCACCCTGCACCCTGGTTGTGATCTCCTATATACACGTTGTAGCTGCTGTTCTTAGGATTCGCTCTGCCGAGGGCCGAAGAAAAGCCTTTTCCACCTGTGGCGCTCATATCACTATGGTCTGTATTTTCTATATCACTTCAGTCCTCTGCTACATTCTTCCCAGTTCCGCATACTCCGGCTTGCGAGACCGGGTGCTCTCTGTGCTGTATGTGGTCCTCACTCCCATGCTCAACCCCATCATCTACAGTATGCGAAACAAAGATGTAAAGAGGGCTTTGTTCAAGGCCCTTGGGAAAGAAAGTGACTCCTAAGCACTAGTCACATCAAATTAAGGCTATGCACCTTCTCCACAGTGAGGGTGGCACATGCTTAATGCTTTGGGGGTTAAATCCAATCACACAGGAGTTTGAAATTTAACGTAGATGGTCTATTTGGTGAATCCTATTTTGTGTGCCAAGTTTTCCCCCATTCCAGCAAAGATCAAATATTTCTGTTGCATATTTTTTGTTCTAAAACATTATTTTCCATTTATGGAAGTAAAACATGGTCACTGAATAAGTTGTGCAGTTACAAAAACATAAAATAATGAAGAAATACCCTCCACAATCTTACCACCCAGAGAGAACCACTGTGAACATTTTGATGGTTCTCTTCAGGTTTCTTTTTGAGCTACAAATGTGTGTGCATGCATTTTTAAAACAGGGAAACACATTTGGAATTAGAATGTATTTAAAGTTCTGGATGCTTAAATATTATTAATTTTTTCAACTATGATATGTTTATTGTAAAATCATTCATGCTTTATACAAAGGTGTCTTGTTAGAAAGTAAAAGCTTCTCATAATCGGAGTCTCTGCACTAACCACTATGAACAGTTTTATGTGTTTTCTTCCCGATTTTTTTCTAGGATATATTAACTTGCATTTATATTTTTGAGATAAATAAGATCACATCACACCCAAATTGGCTGTTTATAATTCTTATTCCATCAATTCCACGTTGCTGTCGTTTGTATAATTTTCTACTGGATTGTCTTTCACGTATTGATTTCTAAAAGTATTTTCATTTTATAAATACTAGCTTTAGTTTACTATTTAGGTTACTAATTTTTTCCTAATGTGCTTGTCTTTTCATTTTATTTATGATGTTTTATTCTGTAATAGAATTTAACATTTTTGTGTAATTACACATTGATTTTATTTTTTTGGTTTCTGGATTTTATATCCTGCTTTGTTTATTATTTGATTTATAAATAAGTTTCCCAATTGATTCCCAATTTGATGCTTTTATTGTGTTTTCCGCTATAAATACACTTAACATTTCTTTGTATTAAAACTCGATTTTTATTCATGCATGGCTTCTGGGTTTTGTATGATGCATACATTTCTTTATCAGTAGTTTTTCCTTTTATTTCTATGGTTTTGTATTTTCTACTTAATTGTATGCTTTTATTTTTTCCCATTTAAGCTTTTATTCTTTTGGAAATTTATTTTTTTTGTAAAAAGCAAGGTGGTGACCAGATTTTCCTTCTGACTTGAGTAATCCAAGTAATTTCATCCTGTTCCTTATGTAGTCTTTGGTTTCACTCTGGTTTTTCTGACTTTTAATTTTACATTTTTTCCTCCAGTCACATCTCTGATATAAATGGACAGTTCTCAGAAGGAGAGATGCCACTGGCCAAATGTCATACGAATTGTTATTAAGCCACATTAGAAATCAAAAGAAAGTAAACCAATATTGAGATATGATTTTGGTTACTATATGGGCAAAGGTTTAAAGTTTTGAAAATGTTTTGTTTGAGGTATGTTATGGGCCAAATTGTATCCCCGCTCAATTCATATGTTGAGATCCTAATGCTTGTATTGTTCCAATTGTTAGTATCTGTGCTGCCGAAGCAAGCACAGAAATCCTGATCCCTAATGCAACTGTATTTGGAGATAGGGACTTTAAAGAAGTGATTAAGGTTAAATGAAGCCATAAGGGTGAGCCCCTAATCTAATAGGACTGGTATAAGGAGAGGAACAGACACAGAGTGCTCCCTCTTTCTCTCTTCACACACGAAGAGGAAAGGCCATGAGGACACAGTAAGAAGTTGGCTGTCTGTAACCCAAGGAGGAGGCCTCACCAGAGACCAACACTGTAGGAATCTTGATCTTAGATTTCGAGTCTCCAGAACTGTGAGAAAATAAATTTCTGTTGTTTAAGCCATCTAGTCCGTGGTATTTTGTTATGACAATATGAGGTCGTCAAAACAGGCATACTTTAGGTATGTTGCAGATTTGGTTCCAGACCACCACATATAAAGCTAATATTGCAATAAAGTGAGTCACATAATTTTTTTCTGTTTTTCCAGTGCATATAAAAGTTATGTTTAGAGTAAACTGTAGTTTATTAGGTGTGTAATAGTAGGTCTAAAAACAATATACATACCTTAATTAAAAATACTTTATTGCGAAAAATATTAACCATAATCTGAACCTTCAGAGAGTCATACATAATCTTTTTGCTGGTGGAGGGTCTTGTCTTGATATTGATAACGTACAATAAGGTACCAAAGAATTAGAAACAACCTAAAGGCCTACATATGAAAATGGCTATGGTATATACATTCTGTGAAATATTATATGGCCAATGAAAATAATGTGGAAGGCAAATGCTTCTCCATCTCAACTGTGTGGGCCACTTCTGAGCCAATTTTGGGAGCACTTTCTGGAAAGAGAAGGTCCTTCTTCTGTTCCTTTTCCTCCAGCAGTCGCTGGTAGTCCCTCCCCTTATTCTTTGGAGTCTTAGCCACATCCTGCCCCCCAGAACCTATGAACGTGACCTGATTTGGAAAAAGAGTCTTTGCAGATGTAATTAATTGCAGTATCTTTAGAGGAGACCACCTGGATTAAGGTGGGCCCTAAATACAATGACAGGTATTCTTATAAAAGATAGAAGACACAGTCCCAGTGAAGCCATGTACAGGTAGAGGCAGAGACTGGAGCGATGTGGCCACAAGCCAAGGGACACTTGGAGCCACCAGAAGCTGGAAGAGGCAGGAAGGACCCTCCCCTAGAGCCTCTGGAGGGAGCATGGCCCTGCCAACACTTGGTTTCATACTTCTGGCCTTCAGAGCCCTGAGAGAATAACTTTCTGTTGTTTTAAGCCACCCAGCTTGTGGTCATCTCTTACAGCAGCCTGAGGAGATTAATACATCTAGTAAGAGGGGCTTCGAGGAGACCAATCGGGACCTGTTGAGTGTTTCCTGGAACTGAAGGGCCAAAGGGGACATCTAGTGTCTGATGTGTCCCAAGGAATCTGAAAGTGGGAGCTGGGCTCACGGCCTAAGACAGCAGGGCAGAGACACAGGCTGAGCTGTTCCCATTCTTCTGTGAACTAGAGTAGAGGTGGGCCACATGGGGTAGCACCAGCCTGGAGCCCTTCCACATCCTGCCTAAGGAGACCAGCTACCTGGAGTAGGAGGCCAATCTCATTACAAGTTTCCAGGACCGGGCTGAGGGAGGCTTTAACACCGGATGCACTTGGACGTTTGACTATCACACTGAACACCGCACTAACCCATCAGCAGTATCTGACCAATCACAGATCCTTCCCTAAGCTTTAAGAACAACCAACTCTCCTGGTTTTCCTCCTACCTCACTGGCCACTCTTGCTCAGTCTTTTTCACTGAATCCTCATCAACCCGCCCCCCATGTTGTGGTACCCCGGGGCTCTCTTCTGGGATCTCTTCTGCTCCCACCATGCCCAAGATTCTGGCTCAGTTGGTCTGGAGAGGAGGGACTCATGTATTTGCATTTTTAAAAAGTGGCCCTCCCTCTTTAGTGACAGGTTTCTATTGTGTGTCAAGGTTGAGGACTACTGCTGTCTATACTTATTTAAAACTGCACGTTTTTCTTTTGGAAGTTACACACTGTCTTTGTATGAGTCAACATCATTAACTACAATATCTATAAACATCTCAAATGCTAAATTGAGAGCAAGTCAAATACTAGGATATTTAAAAACCTTGCCTTGACATCAAGCGTGGAAGATCAAATACACTTAACATTGTGGTCACTAGTAAGCGTTCCTAATGTTTGTATAACTCTAAAAAATCATCGTACTTGTTTTTCTTTTTTTTTTTGGCATGTAATTAAACAGAACCCAGAACACAGATCAAGAATTTTGGGAAACAAATATCACCCAAGGTAAAATGTCACAATCTCTGGCATCCAATCTAACATTACCAGGTATGCAAAGCAGCAGGAAAACCCAATCCCGTTATGAGGAGAGAAGTCGATCACAAAGAAGCATCCAGATTGGAAAGAAAAAAGAAAACAGCCATATCAGCAGACAACCTAATCATCTATGTAGAAAATCTGATGTAATCTCCAGAATAGCGACTGA
>NW_006434845.1:0-454 GCF_000325575.1 Pteropus alecto
AAAATCAACAACAAAGACAGAATTCTCAGGGCAACTAGGAAAAAGGAGATGGTAACCTATAAAGAAAACCCCATTAGATTATCATCAGACTTCTCAGCACAAACCTTACAAGCCAGAAAGGAGTGGAATCAAATATTCAAACTATTAAATGAAAGGAACTACCAGCCAAGAATAATGTATCCAGCTAAACTCTCCTTTAGATATGAAGGAGAAATAAAGACTTTTTTAGACATAAAAAAATGAGGAAATTCTCCACTATGAGGCCTACACTACAGAAAATACTGAAAGAGGTCAGCTCACCTAAAACAAAATGACAAAAAAAAAAAAAACATAATTAGGAGTAAGGTGACTAGCAGGCTGGTAGAAGCAGAGGAACGCAACCTTTACTAAGAACAGGGCATTATAAACTTAGAAATACAAAGAGATTTGCTATAGCAAGATAGTAATGAATATT
>NW_006434846.1:0-1911 GCF_000325575.1 Pteropus alecto
GAGGGATGAAGAAGCACGCTCTCCAAAGGAACGCCGAGTCACGTATCCAGAGGGTGTGGATGTAGGGCGTGGTGGAGAATGAGGGCCAGAAATTCAATCTACCTCATTCTCTATTCGGCTTCCACGGCCTAGTCATTGCAATACCTGTTACGAAGGAGCTTCCCTTGCGCAAGGCGGTCCCACGGTTCCTGGCGCCCGCGTGAAGATTCTGGAAGGGCTCCACCGTCGCATCAGAGCCCTTTGCAAATTCCCCGCTCGCGGACGAGAATTTCCTCTACTGTAAACCAGAGTCCCGATGGAGACAGACACGACGGATTGGGCGGACAGAACTGTTGACCCCGATCCACTTCGTTAGCCTTTCCAATTAAGGAGGATGTTGCCGAAAGCGAGACCTCACAGATATATAGTCTTACCTCGAGTCCTCTGGCCTGAGCCTCTGCGGGGAGAGGCTTATATTTCAGACACGTACAGAGGGAAAAGAGCGAAGTTTTGTTGGCAAGTGAATCCTAGGTGTTAACGAAGGGGCCGCTCGTGAGCACTTTATCTGAGTAGATAGCATTTGTGCGTTTGCCTTCCCGAAGCTTTTTTAATGAATAGCGGACCCCTGACCATATGTATTGATAAGGTCTCTGATCTTGGAACATCAAATAGAGCGTTGGTGCACCCCAGTATCCAGGGGTCAGGCTCTTGGTTTTGTCAACACAGTTGACAGAGGTTTCCTGTGGTTTCCCAAGGAAGGACTTTATGAGTGTCGTTGTTCTTAGGGGTTCAGGATGGCGATCGCTCCTCCTCACCCCCTCGGGATTCTGAGCAATGAAGCATAAGCCCCAAACAATAGCCAAATGGCCTGTGACGTACAGCTTAATTAATCTGGGCACGCACCCAGCACCCCCCAGTGCGGCACTTTGCAAGGATGTGGCTTTGAGAATGAGGCTAAGGTTTGCATCTGAGATGCATCGTCGTATCTTCCAGTCAAAATGTCAATGGCGGGATCGGAATGGAGAGAGAGACAGACACACACAGACTGACTCTGAGCTGAAGAGCAGAAGTTGCACGATTCACTCACTAAGCAACATGCGTAAGATCTGGCACACGCTGCCCGTCACAGACCAGGCTGGCCTTGTCTCCCGAAGACAGATGGGCCCTGCCCAATGTGCTTGCTTAACACAGGGAAACCGGAAGTACAAGTGTGGGGGGCTGGCTAGGGGGGCTCTCGTGAAGGGTGGCTGAATTAGTGAGCCTGCCCACTCGAGACAAGTAGCTCAAGGAAGGCTGTCACCCATCAGTATTGCCCCTCCTTCACCATAGAGAAGGCGCGAGACTCCTCCAAGTCCCCCAGGGCTGCAGTGTGGGGAGGGGGCAGAAATGTCCCCTCCGTGCTTTCCCGAGCGTGAGGAATATCCGGCGCCTGGGTGAATGTGAAAGTTAGAGCAAGGTGTGCTCTTGGCAGTTCCTCTTTGAGCCGTGTGTTGGAGAAATGCTGGGAATTGGACTCAGAACTGGATTCGGGGGACAGGAGATCCTCGTCTTGAGGGAAAAGCAAGACCTAACCAGAGTTCATGGCTCCCGGGCTCATGAGAATTATTGTAAATAGGTATCGTGACAAAGGTACCACAGAGGAGTGATCGAGGAAGAAAGTGACAGTTCACCTGCAGTGTGGGGTTTAAACTGTCCCCATTCCTCTCTTTTTCGTGTGTGTGTGTGTGTGTGTGTGTGTGTGTGTGTGTGTGTGGTAAGAACACTTCACATGAGATCTACCTTCTCAACAGAATTTTAAGTGATAGTACATGTCGCCGGCTATAGGCACCGTGTCCCACGGCGGATCTGTAGAGCTCATTCATCTTGCGGGACTGTGACTTTGAACCCGGTGAATGGCTCCCCTCCATTTCCCCACCCCACCCCCGACCCCCC
>NW_006434847.1:0-875 GCF_000325575.1 Pteropus alecto
CTCTTAGGCTGGAATTTGAAGATCTTGGGCTAAGGAGAATGCGCATGGCATATTCCCCCACACTACCGCTTTCCTGTCACTCCTCCTGATCTGTAAATGTCGCACGCGGACCGGGACAGACGCGGAGTCCAAGCTTTTGGCATTTGCCTCGCTCAGGTGTCTGAAGCGAAGCACCCGCTAGTAGAGCCAGTTCATCTCCAGCAGCAAATCAGTGCTGAGGTCCCAGGGTCCTACCCGCCAATTACAGGTGTGAAGACGCAAGGTGGCGGGGCACGGGGTGGAGTCTGCCTGTCGGTCACCGGTCCTGGGCTGAGGGCGTGGCCGGCGAGCGAGTCTCCACGTGACCTGTGGTAGGCACCGCCCCACCCCGAGGGATTGGCTGCTCTGGGTCCTGTGACTGTGCGTCAGGAAACCTTCCGCGACCTCCGACGGCTTCGCGGGTGCAGTTTCTTGAGCTGCAGCGCGCCTGGGTGAAGGACCCGCCTGGCAGGTTCCTGGCCAACGTCCAAGCAGAGCCTATAGCCGCGAGCTCGCAGCAGATGTTTAGGGTGGATGGGGCCATCCTGGCCGGATTCTCTGTTTCACGGGACTTCACTTAGCATCCCGAATTTTGTCCTTGGTCCATTTTTGCCCTTCCTTCTGAAATCTACTTTCAGTAAGAACTTTAGAACCGACTGGGGTGAATACCACATTCCTTTCTGGGGAAACTGTGTCATGCAGTAAATTCTGTGAGACAATGTGTACACACACAATGAATTCTTTATGTGTCGAAGGTGCAAACACGAGTGAAATAATGTGTATTAGAAAATAACTTGGGAGAATTTTAAATGTGAAAGAAATGACGTTATGTTTAAGTCAGGTAGGTCTCAAAAGGC
>NW_006434848.1:0-18695 GCF_000325575.1 Pteropus alecto
GTCCAAACCCCTAGAACTCGCAGATGCCGAAGGGAACCCTAATCAAACTGTGGAGGTGGTGACGGTGACGTGTCGGGGAGGCTCATCGATTGGAACGAACGTTTCCCTCTGGCGGGAACGTGGACAAGTGGGGAGACTGACCGCGTGGGGCGGGGGACACGGGAAATCTCTGCACCGTCCTCTCACCTTTGCTCTGAAACTGAAACCTCTGTTAGGAACAGCTGTTCCCGACAGTGTTCCTCCGCACTGTCCAGGAGGAGGAATGCATCCCTCAAGACTTCGACTCTCAACGGGTGACAATAATCCAAAAACAAGTCTAAGGGTCCAATCGGAACATGAAGAGGCCATCGATCCTCAATAATTATGTTACTTCCACCGTGAACTGCACGTTAGAGACACACAGAAGAGAGACTCGGAGTTTCTGGAATCCCAACATTTCCTGTCCACGAGGGGAAGCACGTCAGGTGGCAGGAGTGACCGACAGATGCTGACAGGTGACCTTGACCTACTATGGGTTGGACAGACAGGAATCAGGCTTACGCGTATGAGTTCGGACGTCCTAGCCGACCCTGTTACCACGTCACATAGGACGGCCGATTGTACCCGGGGGTGCTGAGGACCCCTCTCCTTCCCAGCCCCACATATTGCCACCACTCTCGGGACAATGCCCTGTCTCCTCCCTGCATGGGAAAAATTCGATGCGACCCTCTCAACTCCCAGGCCCCGAGATTCATATGAATGACTGAAAAGATGGGGAAACCTCCAAGTCACCTACTCCATTTTCTTGGTTCTGGGAAGAGCTGGTAAACCAGATGACCTTGGCCCCCCCCCAAAGGAGACCTGCAGAGCCCATCCTCTCTGAGGAGGGGAGAGGAGATTAGTGACGTGACAGAGAGACAGGGACACTGAGCTCACTGTTTGGACCCGGACTAAGAATCTCCAGATGGTGGACACCTGTGGGTCATCTGAGGGTCCCCCGCCTTCCTGCCCACAATGAGGCTCAGATCCCTGAGGAGGGCGGAGGCTGGGAATCCTCCCAGGGGAGGGAAGAGGTGGCTCAGAGCCCAGCACCAGCCCTAGACATCTGACTCCATCTGATTCTGTCCTATTGGCCTGACATCATTGGGGTCAAGGGAAAGTAGAGAATGAAGCCTGTCCACCTGAACACTGGACCCAGGGAAGACACGGACATTGCCCCCTCCTTCCTACTTACAACTTCTCAGTCAAGCCCTAGGGTCATGAATGCTGTAACTGGACCCCTTCCCGTAGACAGAAATTGATTTTATATCAGAGCACAAATCGGAGTTGGAGGAAATCTGGTCCAAATAGATAAGATTTTGGATGAGAGAAATTGAAAATTCAAGAGTGGGACATGATTCAACATTACAATTATATGCGAACACCTGAAAAATGCTTGAGATGTCTTTGAATAAAAACTTCTTGGCACGACAACATCAAAAAAACAATCAATCGAATTAAAAAATGATCAGAGGACCCAAATAGACATTGTTCCAAAGAGGACATACAGATGACCAAAAGACATACGAAAAGATGCTCACTGGCACGACAACACCAAAAAAACCCAATCAATCGAATTAAAAAATGATCAGAGGACCCGAATAGACATTGTTCCAAAGAGGACGTACAGATGACCAATAGACATACGAAAAGATGCTCAACATTACTCATCGTCAGAGAAATGCAAATTAAAACCACAGTGAAATATCACCTCACACCTGTCAGAATAACATCATCAATAAATCAGCAAAAAACAAGTGTTGGTGAGGATGTGGAGAAAAGGGAAGCCTTGTGCACTGCTGGTGGGACTGCAAATTGGTGCAGCCACTATGGAAAACAGTATGGAGGTTCCTCAAAAAGTTAAAAATAGGACCACCTGTGACCCAGCAATTCCACTTCTGGGTATTTGTCCAGAGAAATACAAAACACTAATTTGAAAAGATATATGCATCCTTATGTTCATTGCAGCATTATTTACAATAGCCAAGATATGAAAGCACCCTTAGTGTCCCTCAATAAACGAATGGAGGAAGAAAAGGTGAGACATATATAAAATGGAATATTCCTCGGCCATAAAAAGAATGAAATCTTACCATTTGCAATCTTACCAGTGCAACACGGATGGACATGAAGGACATAATGCCAAGTAAAATAAGAGAAAGGCAAATCCCATATGATCTGAATTATATGTGGAATCTTTAAAACAAAATAAACGAACAAACAAAACAGAAAGATTCACAAATACAGAGAACAAACTGATAGATGCCAATGGGAGGGAGATTTGGGGGCTGAGTGAAAAGGCGAGAAGAATAAGAAATACAAATTGGCAGTTACAAAAGGGTCTCGGGGATGTGAAGTATCGCAAAGGAATATAGTCAATAGTATGGGAAGAACTATGAGTAGTGCCGGGGGGGTACTGGACTTGTTGAGGGGAGCACTTATAAGTTATTTAAATCTCCAATCACTCTGCTGTACACCTGAAACTCATGGAGTATTGCACGTCAACTGTAATTGATAAGAATTTAAATTCAAAAAAAGTACGTGGCCTTTTCATCTACACTTCCCTCCTGGTCCACCAGAGGGCGGCAGAGCTATGCAGTCTCCTGGAGCCTCCCTGGGGTCCGCAGCCCAGCAGGGGCTGACCCGCACCAGCCTCACTCAGGCCACAATCCTCCTCCCTCTCCCTGCTGCCCAACTGGACTCCCTCACCTAATCCATCCAGTGCAGCACCTGCCCGCTAAGGCCAGTCCTCTGCAGGACACTCCTCCTCCACCACCTCTGTCCTTCAAGGGACGAATGGCCACTCATGGCCACTCCCGCCTCAGGTCTCGGCCAAGAGACCACTTTCTCAGAAGTGCTCTCTGTGATCCCCAGATCAGCTGAGACTCCACCACACGCAGCAGACATTGTCCCTTCATGGCCCTGCTCTCGATGATGATTAACTATTTAGAGCCCTGATTTCTCAGAGCGCCTGTCTCTGTTGCAAGTAAATTCCGTGAGTGCAGACCCCACGTGTGTCCTGTGCTCTGTACAGGTTTTAGGGCCCAGTCCAGGGCCGGAACCGTCATGAACACTCAGTAAACACGTATTGACAAATGAGGAAACCACAGCATGGAAGCAGGTCTCCTGCCCCTGTGACACCTGGGGTCAGACCATGCTCCTTACAGACACGAGGACCCTGGTGTCAGCGTGGGGGGAGGCCAACGAGAGGCCTCGGCTGTCCCAGGGATGGGCCGTTACCCCTGATAGAGTCAGGAGGGGGACAGGGAGCCCCTAACAGTGAGAGTTGGACCTCCGTTCGCTCCCCGAATACCACAGTCTCCCCGTCTGACCTTAGGAGGGACGTCTCCTCTCCCGGGGAGAAGGGGAGACCCTGGGTGGCAGCCTGTGTCCTTCCTCTTCCCACGGAGACCTGACCTGGCACAAACTCTGCAGCCTTTGTCTCAGGTGGACTCACCACTAGGCACCAAGGGGGCCCCCTCGGATATCAAAGGAAGGCAGGGGGCAACTCCCGGTCCCCAGGTCCATGGGGACACCTCCCAATGGTCCCTGATGGCCTCTCACCAGCCCGTGCTGTTCTGGGACAAGGGGAGCTTTCTGTGCAGGATGGGACAGGGGAATACAGGATCTGGGTTGCTTCCATCTCAGAGGCGTTGAGGGTCCCACAGGGTCTCCCCTCCCCTAACGGAGAAATCCATGGGGTCCCCTGGCTGAGTCTCCACGTGCAGATGCTCCAGCTCCTGGGCCCTGTGGGGAGGCTTAGAGCAGATGACAGACAGGGACACAGATGACATGGGTGCTCTGGAGTATGATGGGGGAATCACAGGGTGATGTGTGGACCAGCCCCCCAGGCCAGTTCCCAATCCTGAAAGACTCAAGACCCCTCAGCAGGTCCCTCTTCTGAAACCTCAGAGACAGAGAGCTCCTCCTAAAACAGCACATCCCCCTGGGGGGACAGTTCTCCTGACACTGGACCTGAAATATTCTGGACAACGCCTGTCCTCTTTCTGGGCTAACCCAACACTGGGATAGTCAGGTGGCCTGGGACCTGCAGTGACCAGGACCTGAGGTGACCTGCCCCTCAGCCTGGAGTTCAGAGCCCACCTCTGCCCAGGGCTCAAATTTAGCTCCCACCCTCCGGAGCCTGGTGCAGCCCTGACACTGGCCACAGGTCTCCTCACACCCTCCAAGGGGCAACATTGAGACACACAGACAACAACACACAGGAAATTAACACAGGAACCTGGCTTTGTCAAAGGAGGTGGAGAAAGAGCCTGATTTCCATCCCACAGACTCTCTGGGCCCCTCTCACGTGCCTGCTCTGTCCCTATGCTTCCCCTAGGGGCCTAGGAGCACCTGCTCTCTCAGGGGTCCCTGTATGCCTCCCCACTTCCTGCCTGGCACCACCCATAGGGAAGGCAGGGTGACCCCAGGAAAGTCCCCCAGGCAGAGGACAGAGGCAGCCCCAATGGTCAGGGGGCACATGGACAGGCTCTGAGACAGAGCTCTGCCAACAGACACAGAGAGAGGGTCTCTCTGAAGCGGACCCACGAGAACCAGGGAGCCCACAGCCACTCGACCTCCCACCAGCATCCTCTCTTCCCAAAACACACGGGTCACCTCCCCTTCACACCCAGGAACTGTAGCTCCTTCGGAGACACCTGGTTCTGGGTCTCTGTCCCAGGAATCAGAGGCCAGCCTGGTGACACTGGAGATGGAAGGTGGGTCCCCTCACCAGTCACCACCCAGCTTGCCCCTTTCTCACCCTCGGAGTCATCTCTGTGACCTTCCTGCTGGGAGGAAATCCAACCCTCCCAGAGCATTCGAGAACAGGGGGAGACCCCGGTGCCCAGCTGAGTTTCTGTGTCACGAACAGAAATAATCCTTCGGGTGTGGGGACCTCTTGGATCTCTGTGTGGTGCTGACAAACTCAAGGCCAGGACACAGCACAGGCCAACGGCGAGGTGGATGGGAGGGTCATCCTCTCAGAGGACAGGGGTCCCCATCAGCCTTGTCACAGAAAGTGTGCTCCCAGGCCAGTATGATCAGCCTCCCCTGACAGCTTCTTAGATGTGGACTGTTGGGTCCGCTGCACATCTTGAGTCAGAATCTCTTTATTAACAGAATCTGCAGACTCTCCCTGTGCACGGGAGAGGAGATGGCCTGTCACACCCCACATCCTGTGTCTCAGCCTGGCCAGGCACCGGCATTAGTTGGGCAGCTGCTGAAGCAGCATTTAAGGTATCACCTGGGCACGATATCTTTATAAAGTTCCACAGGTGATTTTCATGGACAGCAAAGGTGACATCCTTTGGACAAGAGTTCCGATGTGGCCCCCAGGGCTCCTGCTCTAAAGGTGACAGCAAGGAAAGATGAGGAAGGGCAGCGGGGGGGATGCTGTGCACCCACCGCAAGCCTCAGTCTTGTGCTCATCCAGACAGTGTGTGTGTCTGTGAGTTGTGTGTGTGTGTGTGTGTGTGTGTGTGTTGAGGGTGAGGAGTCACAGCAGAAGAAGGCAGAAGCCTCAGCAGTTTCAGGAAACAGAAATGTAGACAGAAGCTAAACGGGAAGGAGGGGCAGAAGAGGCAGGTTGTGGCCATAGACCCCTCCCCCGCACATGTGACCAGGGACATGCTCCTGCCTGGGAGGAGGCCCAGGGCAGCAGAAGAGGAACAGCAGAGCAGGCGCCTTGAAACAGAGGTGCCTGTGAGCGTTTCTGGAGCCCAACTGTTCTCCCACAGGGACAGACAGAGCAGACAGCAGTCACCATGGAGCCCCCCTCAGCTTCTGCCCCCAGATGGTGTGTCCCCTGGATGGGCATCCTGCTGGCAGGTGAGGGGGGTCAGTTCCCTGGGGGTGGACAGGAGACTGGGAGACAGAGACTGGCTGGGGTCTCCTGGGGAGGATAAGGCTCTGAGAGGGGACAGAGGGCTTCTGTTTGGACCTGAGGGGAGAGGACAGGGGAGAGAGTAGGATGGGGGAGGGGGCCAGCAACAGGGAACCCTCATAAACTTGAAGGGCCAGGAAAACCTCAGCCAGGGTAAGTTTGACAAGTTATTCATTGCTGAGCAGTAATTTTTTAAAACTGGTGGTAATGAGAACAATTTATGTCCGGGCAACACCAGCAAAAGCTTCACCAGGGGCTCTACACATTGTCCTTACCACCAGCCTCAGAAAGGGACAGATACTCACCAGGAGGTGGAGGGCCCTGGGAACACGTTTGTTCACCCACAGGTGTTTGCAGCCTGTTGCAGGCACTCAGGGTGCAACGAGATCAGACAAGCCCCTGCCCTCACTGAGCTCATATTCCATGGTAAAGAGACAGACAAAGAAAGGTCTAGAATATGATGTCAGGTACTGACAAGTGTCATGAAGGGAACAGGGCAGGGAAAGGTCCAAAGGTGAAGATGGAAGGACTTTAAAGGAGGCGGTCAGAGAAGGTGTCTCCCACAGACACCCCTGAGATGCAGCAGGAGTCTGAGGGCAGTAAGGGCGTGAGCCAGGCAGACACCTGGGGAAGAGTTAACAGAGAAAGTAACAGGTTCAGACGTGCTGAAGTGATGGAGGTCATGCTGCTGACTTTGACCATAGAAGACTCCCACACTCTCTCTCTCCCTCCACACACCCAAACTTCAAGTCCAAGAGGTGAAGAGAACTTCTCATTCACCAGGGCCTCATCTTTCCATTCCAATGCATAGATCCAAATATTGATCAATTTCTCTCTTCCCTCCTAGTCTCACTCTTAACCTCCTGGAACCCACTCGCCACTGCCAAACTCTCTATCGTGCTGACCCACGCTGCCGAAGGGAAGAATGCGCTTCTCCCTGTCCGCAATCTGCCTGAGGGTCTTGTAGGCTATGCCTGGTACAAAGGAAGACATGTGAACAGCAACCATCAAATTGCATCATATGTAATAGAACGTCAAGAAAACACTCCTGGGCCTGCACACAGCGGTCGAGAGATAATACACCCCAATGGATCCCTGCTGATCCACAAGGTCACCCTGGAGGACACAGGATACTACACCCTACAAATCATAAAGAAAACTTTTCATAATGAAGAAGTAACTGGACGGCTCCACGTATACCGTGAGTGATTCCTCTCCGTCCTCTGGGTGTCGGGTGGGGAATTCTACTTCATACATCCAGGATTGGCAGCCCTGGACTCTGCCTCCATCCCCGCTGCATTGCGTCCCATGATGTGCACACAGGCCTCATTTCTTAAAAGACTCAGGTTGGCTGACAGGTGAGAGGTGCCAACTCTGACTGAGACGCCTTTGGAGGAATCAAAGGTCCCACACAGGGCAATGTTCTCTGTCATCTGCACAGCAGAGCTACCCACGCCCAACGTCACAAGTGGCAACTCTGACTCCGAGAGTTTTGATTTGCATTTTCCTAATGATAGTGACGTTGAGCATCTTTTCATGTGCTTATTGGCCATTTGTATATTTTCTCTGGAGGAAGGGCTTGACGGTTTTTCCATCAGGTTATTTGGTTTTGTTGTTCTTGAGTTATAGGAGTTCCTTTTATATTCTGGATAGTAACCCCTCACACAATATGTGATTTGCAAATTATTTTCCCTCATTTCCTAGATCACCTTTGACTCTATTCATTGTGTCTTTGGATGAACAGAAGTTTTCATTTGGACGAAGTCCAATTTATCTTTTTTTCTATCGCCCATGTTCTTAGGGTCATATTAAAGAAATCATTGCCAAGTCCAATGTCATGAAGCTTCTAAGAGTTTTACAGTTTCAAGTCTAACCTCTGGGATTAGATCATTTGGAGGTAACTTCTGTTCATGGTGTAAGGCAACGGTCCACTTATTTGTTTGCTGGTGGATATTGCTGCTCCTCACCATTTGTTGAACAGACTGCTCTTTCTCCATCGAATGGTCTTGGCTTCTTTGTCAAAATCATTTGATCACGTAATCAAGGCTTTATTTCTGCATCTCCACTGTATTCCATGGGCTATATGTCTGTCTTTATGCCATTGTCACATTTAGTTCCTTTAGCTCTGTGGTAACTTCTGAAATCAGGAAATGTGAGACCTCAAAGTTCATTCTCTTTTCTAAGATTGTCACAATCATTTGGGTCCCTTGAGGCTCCACATAATTCTAAGATAGATTTTCCTATTTCTGCACAAAAAAGTCATTGAGATTTTGACAGGGATTGTACCAAATATGTCAATAGTTTGGGGTATACTGACATCTATCTTGGCAATATTATTTCCAACTTATGAACATGGATGTCTTTCCATTAATTTATTTCTTCTGTAATTTCAGAAACGTTTGATAGTTTTCAATGTATGCAGCTTACATCTCCAGGTTAAATTTATTCTTAAGTATTCTATTTTTTCTGATGTTAACGTAAATGAAATTATTCTCTTAATTCTATCTTGGAATGTTTATTGTTATTGTAAAGAAATGGAACTGATATTGAGTATTTCCTCTCCTGCGGCTTCACTAAATTTATTAATTTTAACATTTTTTTTGTTTGTAGGTGTAACCTTTAGAATTTTCTACGTGTAAGATTTGGCTGTCTGATAAAAGAGACCATTTTTCTTCTCCCTTTCCAATTTGTATGTCTTTTATTTCATCTTCTTGCCTAATTGTCTTGGCCAGGGTTTCCGTATTATCTTGAGTAAGTGGTAAAAGCAGCATCCTTGTCTTGTTCATGGTCTTAGTAAAGGTTTTGTGTTTCTCCATGGAGTATTATGTTAGCAGTGAGATTTCACATATGGCTTTCACCATATCGAGTAGTTTCCTTCTATTTCCACAGTCCCTGTCATTTGTTACAACCGTAACCACTTCTCTCTGGAGATGTCCTTCACAGTGAAACTCACTCCACAGGCCAGAAAGTAGAATCCTGTTCAGACTGTGAAATCCTTCAGATGGAACCTCTCCACGTCCAACGTCATGGAGACTGGGTTGGGCTGTCTTTAGTGCTTAATAAATTATTTAACAGGAGCTAAGTGCCTCCCCACCTTCTGTAAAGCACTGTTGGCCCCAGAGAAGGACAGGGCTGGTAAGCTTGCCTTCCCCAACATACACGGAAGTTCACATGAGGAATAGAACCTGATTTTTTTTTTAAGTCAAAGAGATGTCTAGGAATAGATCAGTAAATGATCACAAGAAAAAAATTCCACCTGATGATGAGGATGCTGGACACGAGGGCTGAGAAAGGATTCCCAGTGGTGATACAGGAGTGATGTCCAGGAGGACAGGTCAAGGTCACCCTGGGGTGGTCTGCAGTCAGAGAGGAGGTACAGCCCTCTTCGTATAGGTTGTCACCTGAACGACACCTGTCCTTCTGCAGAGGCCAGGGCCGTCCTCTGGTGACCTTGAAAGAGCTCACTGTGGACTGTGAGCCCCCAGGTACCAGATCCACTCTCAGTCAGTCACCTCTTCTGTTTCTCCACAGAGACAATGGTAAAGCCCTCCATCTGAGCCAGCAATGCCACAGTCACGGGACACAAGGACACCTTGTTTCCGATCAGCCTCCCAGATGACAGTGGGATCGCCATCCAGTGGTTCCTCAGTGCCCAGCATCTGTGGCTCAGGGAGGGGATGCAGCTGTCCCGGACAACAGCACCCTCACCTTGGTCCCGTCAGGAGGGGGGCCCTGGGGTCATCACTGTGAGGTCTCCAACCCCATCAGTTCCAAAGAAAGTGAGCCCCACAGGCTGGATGTGAACTATGAGTGGTCCTCTTCCCGTTCTCTATGTTATTAAACTCTGAATCAATTGTCTACTTATCTAAAAATGCTGGTTATGAAGCACTGTTTTATAATTTTGTTGTGAATAAACAATGATGATAGAAAGTCCTTACAGCTCTTGCATTGAGTCAATAAGTGACCAAAAATGTGAACTGACACTGTCATTATTGTTGGCTTAAGGTCACATTTCACCTCTGGTTGCTATCAGTTATGTCAACTCCATCATGGAGGTGACACCAAGTCCCTCAGAGGAGAGACAGTGGTTATGCGATGAGGGCTGGGAGCACATGATAAGCTCACAGGAATCACAGCTCTATCCCTCCTCCAGGGGGACGTCCTGGACGCTGATCTGGACAATTGGAATGGACAGGAGGACACACATGCAGGTGGTAACACCAACACAAAATGCACTTGACACAAAGCAATCTGTCCACATCATCCTGGTCAGAGCCAGGAGGAAATGGGTTTGGAGGACCTGGGTCTCAAGTTGAGACCCTGGGTCAGGGGCCAACCCAGACTGAAGAAACAGTCTCAAGAGAGTTCCACCCACATCTATGACTCCATCCCATCTCAGCCCACATGAGCAGAACCTCCTGAAGGGTAATGTGTGACTCAGGGACACGAGTCTTCTATGGAGAGGGGGACCCCTTAGCTGAGACTCAATGATAGAGGGGCATATGCAGGACAAGATCTCTCTTCACTTGAGATTCCACGATCGTGCTAGAAAGATGTACACAGAGACACCTGCTCATGTGAAACACTAGCCCGGGATGAACCATGCTATGCTAGAGGTGAACCCCCAAATCCTGGGGCATTTCACACCATCCATGCCTGCACCAACCCCCGCAGGCTTTGTCCTCTTAGGCCAGGAATGTTGCAATTCCCAGCCTCCAGGGACTGTCACCCCACTAAGTCACAGGGATTCCTGGACACCCAGATGTCCCTAAAGAGGGGGCTACAGTTTGGCCATGTGGGGTCTGCATTCATTCTCCCCTCAAACTCCTCAGGGTCCTGGGGGCCCTCCTTTTGGATCTTTCTATCTCCAGGGGTACTGGAGACTGTGCAGCCTGAATTCCAATTAGGAAGAAGCTGCCCCTACACTCCTCCTGACTCTATGTGGACAGCTGAGCACAGGTGGGCACAGAGTGCACACTCCAGGGGGCACCCTCACCTACAATACAGCACCCAGTGCCTATGGGACGATCAGCACTAGCCTGGCCAGTGCTGCTGACCCTCTATCCTCTCACCACTCGTCATCATGAGGGGTTCAATCCCCTCTTTCTGTACCTGTCCACAAGGAGCATGTGACCCACCTCAGCATCCCCAGCCTCGGTGCAGGGGTGGGGGCTGCCCCACAGACCTGCTAAGGGGCCTCATCCAAAGAAGAGACAGGACTGGCGACCCAGGAGAGGAGCCCCCAATGTTCCCACCCAGGCAGGGAACTGGTCAGCAGCATGCAGGGCCTCTCCCGGGGCTGAGCTCTCACCCTGTCCTCAGGCCGCCCCGGAGAGGACCAGGAGTCTGACCACATCTTTGAGGTGGGCTCTGGGGAGGACACCTGAGTATAAGTGGCTGTGATGTGAGGAGGTGGCTATAAAATGTGTTCAGTGGGATGGAGGTGCCAGTAGAGAGAAGCCTGGGGACAGAGCAAGATCTGATCTGAAGAATGCACAGGAGCAGAGAAGGGAGGAGTGAGCAGAAAACTGCCCTCCTCATTTTCGAGGACGATAGGAACAGTGCTCTGAGGGAAGTGGCTACATGGGGTCCATCGGGGGCCCTGTCGGGTCTCTCCCCGAAGGGCATCTCCTGGGTCATTGTTCAAGAGGAGGTGCCATTGCCCCAGCCTGGCCCTGTGAGACTGACTGTACCCTGCTTGCCCTTCTCAGGCCACTTCCTCTGTCCCTCTCCAGCCCTGGAATCACCAGGCCCCTGTATAATGGAAATTTGTAGGCATGTGTCCCTGAGACATGTGTCTGAGACACACATCAGAAAATGTCCCTCATCTCTAGGACTGGAAGAGGGGGTAAGGGAGTTCCCCCATGTTTTACAACAGGTGCCGACCCCAGGTTAGACAACTACTGCCCCCAGTCCATCTGCAGAGGGTCCTTCCCCATCCTAGTTGCCCTAGAGCACAGTGAGATCCACAGGGCCCAGGCCCTCCTAGAAGCGCTCATACTGGACAGATGCTTGCCCAAGGTACCCGATTTCTGTGCATGGGAGAACGGGCCGTGCAGTACTGCCTGTGTCTTTTAAATCTTTGGTTCTTGATTAAAAATAAAATTCTACCAAAAGTTATGGGGGCGTGCTCATATGGTGCCCCCAGGAATATCATGACCTAAATGCTCATACTACAAAAGGGTGATTAAAAATGAGTTAATCATCCTACTATAAAGTTGGAGAAAAAGAGAGAGAAGAAGAAAAAAGTTCATTTTAAAGTAGAAAACAATAAACTAGAAGATAAATATAAAATCAAGAAGATCCACACACCCAAAATTACTTTCTTGAAAAGGTTTATCATTTTTTTTAACACCTCTGGAAAAACGTGTCAACAAAATAATAGAAAAATCACAAATAAGGCATATGAACAGTGGGAAAGCTACAGCAGAAACTGAAAATTCTTTTAAAATCTTCAGGACAATACAGTTGGTAATTTAGACAAAATTGAAAACATTCCTAGAAAATTAGAAATAACAAACACTAACTCAAGAAGAAATAGGAAACCTGACCTGTACCATAAGCATTAAAGAAAATTAGTTAACAGTTAAAATATTTTCACACAAATGCCCACTCATAGCCATGTGCTCTTACACATATACATAAGTGCCACATGTATGTATACTCATAAAATAACACAGATGGCCTTAAAATATATGTAAATATTTCCATGGAGAAAAATATGAATCTTGGCTCTAACTCAGACCATACAATAATCTTTTAAAAATTGACAAAAAACTGGGGCTTCATGTCAAGATAGCAGAGTAGGTAAAAACTATGCTTGCCTCCACTCACAACCATATCAAAATTACAACTAAACTACATAATAGTCATCACTGAAAGTCACCTGAAGCCTTGCTAAACAGAAGTCCGACACTGAACTCATGCAGCAGAGGGCCACTTCAAGACTGGTAGGAGGGGCAGAGATGTGAAATGGGCTGGTCCAACACTTGCATGAGGCAATTGAGAATCAGGAGAAATATCTTGGTTGTGGAGGTCTCCCGGAAAAAACGAAATGCCCCGGCTCCACACCAGGGTCCCCAGCCCAGGGATCCAGGGCCTGGAAGAGAAGTTCTCACAACTCTGCCTGTGAAAACCAGTGGAGATTGTGGCTAAGTGGGACAGAGGGCTGAGGGAGTCGCAGACTTATCCTCCAAGGGGACCCATGTGGATTTACTCCATGACAAACTCACTGGCTCTGAGCTCCAGCGCTGGAGCATCAGCTTGAGAGGCACCAGGGACATGGGGAGGAACTGAGTTGTCTGGCTTCAGGGCAAGGGCTAAAGGGGCAGATTTCTCCCTACAGAAGGGCTGGCACTATTCATTGTTACTTTGTTGAGCCCTTCCCTGCCGGGCCTGCAGACCCAGGTGGGCACCATATCTGAGTCTCCATAAACATAACTAACACTGGCCACCCGCCCTGGTGATTCCCTAAGACCCTGCCCCTCCCATCTTATGGAACCACCTAAGCCACTTTCAGTGAATTTTCCATACAAATGGCCTGTCTTGGCTCATGCTGAAAACTTTCCTAAAATCTCTCAAAGGTTCACAAACCCCAAACAAGCAGCATACGGCCTCACAGTGCCCCATACCTTTTGCTGAGCAGCCCCAATCTTGGCACTAGAGGCAGCCAGCCTCAGTTTGAGGCTTGGCCTCTCGAAACTCTTCCAAGCCCAGCATGGTGGTAGCCATCTGTGGATTCTTCAGTGGCTCAAGTCAGGTAGTCCCGGGCAAGCACAGGTGGCAACTGAATGTGGGCTTCATCAGGGCCCCTCCCTGTGGGCCCTGGTCTGTACACCCTGTGGGTAACCACGGTCTAAGCCAAAGCACTACCTGGGGTTACATCTGAAGATGACACACCCAAAGGGCAGACAGAGCGGGAACCAGAGTCCTGCTGACTCTGTAGGGTCAGATCCCGCACAATGGCTCCTCCCCTGGTCATGACCATGCATCACAACCAATCAGCCAGAGAGTCATCCCTCCCATTGATGATCAAAGAGCAGCCAAGGCTCATCTGCAATAGGAGGGTACACATGAGCCACACAATGGACGTACCTGGAAGACCCAGCTCAAGTGACCAGGGAAGGCTGTGCCACTGGGCTCCACAGCACACCTACTACATAACACCACTCTACTAAGACCAGGAGACATAGCAGCTCTACGTAACACATGGAAGCAAACACAAGTAGGCAGCCAAAAAGGGAAGACAAAGAAACATGTCCCGAACAAAAGAACAGAACAAAACTCAAAAAAAAAAAAAACTAAAAAAAGGAAGACAAGCAATCTGCCAGATGCAGAGTTCAAAACACTTGTTATAAGGATGCTCAATGAACTTCGAAGAAGAGTAGAGAAACATAGTAAGAACTTTAACAAAGAGATAGAAAACATAAAAGTGGAGATAGAAAACATAAAAATTTACCACTCAATAATGAAGAATACAATAACTGAAATGAAGACTATCTTAAGAGGAATTAACAGTAGAGTAGATAAAGTAGAGGATCAAATCAGCGATTTAGAAGATAAGGTAGCAGAAAACAATTAAAACAAATACAAAAAAAATAATTTTTAAAAATGAGGATAATATAAGAGGCCTAACAGACATATGGAAAGATGCTCAAGGTCACTAGTCATCAGAGAAATGCAAATTAAAACCACAATGAGATATCACCTCACACCTGTCAGAAAGGATATCAACAATAAATCAAAAACAGCAAGTGCTGGCGAAGATGTGGAGAAAAGGGAACCCTCATACATAGTTGGTGGGAACGCTAATTGATACGGCCACTATGGAAAATGGTATGAAGGTTTCTCAAAAAACTAGAAATGGATATACCTTTTGACCCAGCAATTGCACTTCTGGGTATTTACCCAAAGAAAACCCAAACAATAATTCGTAAAGATCTATATTTGTGGCAGCACAATTTACAACAGTCAAGATATGGAAGCAACATAAATGTCCATCAACAGACGATTGGATAAAGAAATTATGGTTCATGTATACAATGGAATATTACTCAGTCATTAAAAAAAATGAAATCCTACCTTTTGCAACAGCACGGATGGACCTAGAGGTTATTATGTTGAGTGAAATAAGTCAGAGAAAGATAAATACCATATGATTTCACTTATATGTGGAATCTAAGGAACAAAAACAAACCAAACTAATCAAAAACGGACTCACAAATATAGTGGACAATTTGGTGACAGACAGAGGGGTGGGGATTTGGGGGGCTGGGAGAATGGGGTGAAGGATTAAAGAAGTACAAATTAGTAGTTGATAGTTGGGCACGAGGACAGGGAGCACGGCACAGGGAATGCAGTCAGCATTAATATGATGGCTAAGTGGAGGGCCAGGGGAGAAAGGGAGCAATTGGGGGAATCATTTTATGAACAATATGGATGTCTAACCAATGTACTGTATACTTGAAACTAATTTAAATAAATACATTTATTTTTAAAAAATGAGGATAGTATAAGGGTCCTCTGGAACAATGTCAACCATGCTAATATTTGCATCATAGGAACACCAAATGGAGATGAGAGCAAGAAGTTGAAAAGCTATCTGAAAAAGTAATGACTGAAAACTGTCCTAACCTGGTGAAGGAAGTAGACATATAAGCCCAGGAAGTGCAAGAGTCCCAAACGAGATGAACTCAAAGAGGCCCACACCAAGACATGTCATAACTAAAATACGAAAGATTCAAAACAAAGAGAGAATCTTAAAACAACAAGAGAGAAGCAGTGAGTTACCTGTAAGGGAGATCCCTTAAGACTTAGCTTATTTCTCCACAGAAACTTTCCAGTCCAGAAGGGATTGGCAGGAAATACTCAAAGCGATGAAAAGCTAGGATCTACAACAAATAATGCTCTACCCAGCAATGCTATGATTAAGAATTGAAAGAAAGATAAAGAGCTTCTCAGACAAGAAAAACCTAAGGAGTTCATCACCATTTAGCCAGTATTACAGAACATCTTAGAGGGACTTCTGTAAGAAAAAGAAGGAAAAACAAAAAAATATAAATATAAATAATAAAATGGCAATAACTACATATCTAGCAACAAATACTTTAAATGTAAATGGGTTACATGCTCCAGTCAAAAGACGCAGGGTGGCTAAATGGATAAGAAAACAAGACCCTTGTGTATGCTGCCTACAAGAGATTCATGTCAGATCAAAAGACTAAAAGTAAAGAGATGAAAAAGATGTTTCATGAAAATGAAAACAAAAAGCTGTAGTGGCAATATTTATACTAGACAAAATAGACTTTAAAACAAAGGCTCTACCAAGAGACTAAAAAGGACCCAGTTATCCCACTACTGGGTATTTATCTGAGCAAACCCAAAACACTACTTTGAAGGGACATGTGAATCTATAGGTTCATTGTAGTACTATTTACAATAGTCAAGATATGAAGGTATCCTGGGTGTCTATCAATGGATGAATGGATGAAAAACAGGTGGTATGTGTGTGTGTGTGTGTGTGTGTGTGTGTGTGTGTGTGTGTGTGTGCGCGTGCACGATGCAATGTTACTCAGCCAGAAAAAAAAGATTAAAATCTTGCCATCTGCAACAACATGGGTGGACCTAGAGGATATTGTTTTGGGTGGAGTCAGTCAGAGAAAGACAAATGTCTTATGTGCCATCTAGAGAACAGGATAAACAAACAACGGAAACAAGCTCATAGGTACTGAGAACATTTTGATGGTTGTCAGATCGAGGAGTAGGGGGATGAAGGAAGCAGGGAAAAGATTAAGAGGTACAAATTGGTAGTTACAAAATAGCCATGGGGATGCAGAATATAGCGGGGGAATATAGTCAGTAGTATTGTAAAGTGTCATTTAGGTGTCAGATGCATACTGGATTTATCGAGTTGAACACTTCATAAATTACATAAATGGATAATCAATGAGTTGTGCACAGGACACTAATATAATAGTGTCCTGACAAATGTAAGGGAAAAAATAAAAATATTAAAAGATTTTTAACATATAAGAGAGAATAGGGGATCAAAGAGCCTATGATTTGGGTGGTGGTCAAAGAACCCCAGAATGATGAGCACAGGGAATTGCTACATCAGACAAAATAGAGGGGGAGGGGACAGGAGACTCCTAAATCATCAGAGAAACAGTTAGGTACCACAGGCAGTGAGTGAGAAAGTCCAAAACTGACCAGTAGACATTCATAATAGGCAGCCAACCTATTGGTTTGATCCGATGTTTTTGGTCCAGTTAAGCATCAGGCAACAAAGCAAGGAACCACAGGGATTAACAAAAAAGCTATACTGTGAAAATTTGCTCTGAAGCACCCCCACAGAATTCTACCAAAAAACATGAGAGAGGCATGCTGACTGTGCTGTTTTATGCTTCCTCTTCCTCTCCGACTTCTGGCTCACTTTCTAGTCACACCTGTTTTGTGTCACCCGCTGCCTTCCTAGACACTCCTCTTCAGTATCCTCCTTGGTAAAATGGACAGCTGATGGTCTCATATTCACAGGGTGATATAATAGAAAACAGGCCTTATTAAAAATGTAATAAGTTAAATAGATGGGAGCCACCAACTTCTCCCGCTTTGCCCATTCCTGCCTCAGATGTGTTCTCCTAGGGCCCCACCCCATAACTCTATCCTAGCCCTGTGATCAATCTTTGCCAGCTGAGGGGCACGACAACATGTCATCAAAAAGAAATGGAGACTGATCTTACAGCCCCATTTCTGCTCTTTGTTACTTCCCAAGATCACTCTTCAACCTAGAAACTGGGACCATCTCCCTGTTGGATGGGTGGGGCCTACTGACATGCCCCAAAGGGAGGGGTATGTACGTTTCATAATGGGCATTGTGTCACGGGATGATGCGAGGGGCGGCTTGTGATCTCACAAGCTGGCAGATACTTCGGAACTTATGTCCAGTTACTCATTTTGAGGCAACGAGTAGTAACTAGCTAGTCCTGTGCCCTTTGGAAAATGAATAGAAAGCTACCTCGCATTTCCCCGCCTCAGCCCCAGCCCTCACCTCCTCTTCCTTCACGCTCTCGCTATCCAACCCACCTTCCTTCCCTGGCTCCTCGCCCTGCTGTCCCTCATCTCACGCCCCAGCAACACTCTCCTCCCTCCAGTTTCCCTTCTCTAATGAGTGCCAGCCGTGCCCGCCACCCTCCCTTAAACATTTCTCTGACCAGCTCTTCCTCTGTTCTCCCTAGACCATCCACTAGTCGCCCTGTTCATCGTGGTCCCCCTTCCTGTCACCCCTCTATCTACACCCCTAAACCACCTCCTAGGCCCCCTTTCTAATCCTTTGGACCCTGGTCCTTGCCAGCGCTCCGGCCATCCCAATCAGACCAGATGATTCACAGATATCATCCTGGAGAGGTCTTTTCCCTACTAGTGGGACAGACCGGTGCAGTTCAGAATGTGGATTGCCAGGAGCCTGACCTGGAGAACAGAGGAAATCGGTGATAATGGAACAACCAACATTCAGTGACCTTGGAGGGTAAGCTCTGCTAATGCCTGGACTCCCTTTTCCATGATGGTGGTTTTCAGCCATGACCAGATGCTGGTTCTCTTACTACTATCTGTCCTTTGCCTTCATTCACATCTTTTTAATACTCTGCAGGTGCCAAAGACACCCTACACAAGTTCCTTTGTCTGGACAGTCTGATCCTTTCCTCTTCTGCCTGATCAGCCAGCCTGCAGAGGCTTCTACTTTTTTAATTGGCTTCTCAGTGAAACCTGGCCTGTGCCCACAGGACAAACAGGC
>NW_006434848.1:18774-20620 GCF_000325575.1 Pteropus alecto
AGAACTCACACACAGGGCACAAGTCTCCTACTATAGATAGATGGGGACTCAAGATTTTTTTCATCTGATTCCTCCAAGACTCCATTTTTCTGCATCCCAAGATTCCAGAACTTTGCCAGGGCCTTTCTTCTCTTGAGAAACGCCTCCTACAGAGGTGGGGGGTGGGGGGCTCCATTGTATTCTTGTCCAAGCTCTGAAGGTTGAGCTTCTCTCTAGTCTGCTACCGTACCTCAGAATGTGACAGGTAGTAGAGTCTAGATGGCAAGGATACGTCCAGATCCTACCCAGATGATAGCATCAGAAGAACAGAGGACATATTAAAGTGCTCTCCTCAATCTGATATATATATATATTTAATGCAATCTAAATAACAATTCTAACATATATCTTTAGAGAAATGGACAAGCTGATTATAATATATAAAGAAAGGGAAAGGGTTAAGAATAGCCAAGACTCTCTTAAGAACTGGTAGGAACAATTGCCCTGCTAAATATCAGAACTTATTACTAAAATTACAGGAATCAAGATTATGTAGTACCGGTGCAGGCAAGAACAAATAGACAACTGGCCTGGAAAACAGTTCAGATGGAGACACACATAAGGGGACACTTACCTTAGGATGAGAGTAGCATAGTAGAGCAGTGGAGATAGGACTATCTTTTCAATACGTTGGTTCTGGGTCCATTAGATACTCACGTGAACAAAACTTCAGCTAGACACCTACCTCACACTAAACTCAAAAATCCTTTTCAAATTAACAGTCAAGATGGCAGAGTAGATAAACACTGTGCTTGCTTCCTTTCAAACCACATCAAAATTACAACTAAATTACAGAATACCCATCATTGGGAGTCGCCTCATTTCTATCTGAACAGAAGTCCTACAACTGGAGACCCACTGAAGAGGCCACTTTGAGACTGGTAGGACTGGCAGAGACATGAAACGAACTGGTTCCACTCCCTCAAGTGACGGTTGTGAATCGAGAGAAATATGTTGGCTGCCGAGGCCCCCCTGCAGAGTGAGGTTTCCACACTGGGCTCCCCAGCTAAGGGTTCCAGTGCCAGTAAGAGAAGTCTCCACAACTTCTGGCTGTGAAAACCAACAGAAATTTGGGCTGAGTGAGACAAAGGGGCACTAGAGGGGCAGACATTCTTCTTAAAGGACCTACATGCATGGACTTACTCGGTGATGGCTTGCTTGCTCTGAGCTCCACTCTGGAGCAGCTTTTCAAAAGATGCCAGGGACATATTGGGAGGAACTGACTTGTCTGGCTTCTGGGCAAGGGCTGGAGAAGCAGCTTTCTCCCAGAGAGAAGTGCAAGCAGAGGGCATTGTTCCTTTGTTCAGCTCTCCCCCACCCAGCTTGCAGACCCAGGTGGGCACCATATCTGAGTCTCCAAAACATAGCAAACACTAGTCGCCCTGGTGATTCCCTGAGACGCTACCCCATCTAACTTGTGGGCCCACCCAAACTGCTTCCAGTGGGTTTTCCATACAAACGACCTATTTTAGCTCATGCTGAAAACTATCCTCACTCAAACATTCACAAAACACAAAAAAGCAACATTTGGCCTCAGTGTGCCCCATACCTCTTGCTGAAAAGCCCCAATCTCAGCATTAGAAGCAGCTGGCCTTGGTTTGAGGCTTGGCCTCTCGAAACTCCTCCAAGCCCAGCATGGGTGGCGGCCGTCTGTGGATTCCTTAGTGGCTCAAGTCCAGGTACCCTGTGCAGGACACAGATGGCAACTGAATGTGGGCTTCGGGAGGGTCCCTCCTTGTGGGACCTGGCTGGCACACCATGTGGGCGGCCATGGTCTAAACCAAAGCACCATCTGGGGTCACATTTG
>NW_006434848.1:20853-23904 GCF_000325575.1 Pteropus alecto
CCCAGCTCAAGCGACCAGTGAAGGCTGTGCCACTGGGCCCCACAGCACACCTACTACATAACACCACTCTACTAAAACCAGTCACTCTACTAAGACCAAACAGCCCTACGTAACACATGGAAACAAACACGAGTAGGCAGCCAAAATGGGAAGATAAAGAAACCTATCTGAAACAAAAGAACAGAACAAAGTTCTAAAGAAAACTCAACAAAATGGAGACAAGCAATCTACCAGATGCAGAGTTCAGAACACTTGTTCTAAGGATGTTCAATGAACTTAGGAGAAAAGTAGAGAAACTCACTGAGAACTTTAACAGAGATAGAAAACATAAAAATGGAGAGAGAAAACAGAACTCTCCATTTAGTTAGGAATGCAGAAAACAATAACTGAAAATAAAACTATCTTAGGAGGAATTAACAGTAGATTTGATGAAGCAGAAGATCAAATCAGCAATTTAGAAGATAAGGTAACAGAAAACACCCAATCAGAGCAGCAGTAAGAAAAAAAAAGATAATTTAAGGGGCCTCTGGTACAGCATCAAGCGTACCAACATTCACATCGTGGGGATTTCAGAAGGAGAAGAGAGAGACCAAGGAAATGAAAATCTATCTCAAGAAATAATGATGAAAAACTTGCCTAACCTGGTAAAGGAAATAGATATGAAAGCCCAGGAAGCGCAAGGATTTCCAAATGAAATGAACCCAAAGAGGCCCACACCAAGGCATGTCATAATTAAAATGCCAAAGGTGAAAAGCAGTGACTCTTCAAGGCACCAAGAGAAAAGCAGTTAGTTACCTGTAAGGGACTCCCATAAGACTCAGCTGATTTCGCCAGAGAAACTTTGCAAGATAGAAGGGACTGACATGAAACATCCAAAGTAATGAAAAGCAAGGACCTACAACCAAGATTACTCTACTCATCAAAGCTATCATTTAGAATCGAGGAACAGAGAAAGAGCTTCTCAAACAAGAAAAATCTAAGGAGTTCATCATCACTAAACCAGCATTCCGGAACATCTTAGAGGGACTTCTGTTAAGAAAAAGAAAAAAAGATAAAAATATGAATATAAAATGGCAGTGACTACATATGCAGTAACAATTACTTTAAATATAAAGGGATTAAATATTCCAATCAAAATCCATAGGCTGGCTTAATGGTAGTCAGAAAAACAAGACACTTACATATGCTACTTACAAGAGATTCACTTCAGATCAAAAGACACACACATACAAAGGGGATGAAAAAAAAAGATATTTCATGGAAATGGAAACAAACAAGAAAAGCTGGGGTGGCAATACCTATGCCAAACAAAACAAACTTTAAAATAAAGGCTAAAACAAGGGACAAAGAAGGACCCAGTCATCTCATTTCTGAGCATTCATCTGAAGAAACCCAAAACACTAATCTGAAGGTACATGTGAAGCCTATGTTCATTGCAGCATTATATACAATATTACTCAGCCAAAAAAAAATGAAATCTTGCCACCTGCAAGAACATGGATCGACCTAGAAGGTAATGTGCTGAGTGGAGTAAATCAGACAGACAAAGACAAATGTCATATGTGGAATGAATCTAGGGAACAGGATTAACAAACAATAGAAACAAGTTCATATATCAAAAGAACATTTTATTCTATTTTATTTTTTTAGGCAAGGCAACCCTTGCTTGACCTCACAGATTGCAAGGACCTTGTCAGCTTACAATTCCTCATTTATTTTACTTTATTTTTCCCATCCAATTACTAACCAGGCCGGACTCTCCTTAGCTTCCGAGATCAGACGAGATCAGGCTTGTTCAGGGTGGTATGGCCGTAGACTAAAGAGAGCATTTTAATGGTTGTCAGAGTGGGGGCTGGGGGAGTGGATGAAGTGGGAGGGGATTAAGAGGTACAGATTGGTAGCTACAAAATAGTCATGGGGATATAGAGTATAGTATGGGGAATAGAGCCAGTAGTACTGTAATAATTACGTACGGTATCCTATGGGTGCAGGACTTATGGGGTGATCACTTCATTAGTTATATAAATGTTTAATCACTGTGTGGTATACTTGAAATTAATATACTATTGTATGTCAACTATAATTCAATATAAAAAATTTAAAAATTGATAAAATTTATTAACCTTAGAATTTCTGGTTTTCTAAAAGATACTCAATTCTGTCTCTTTTATACATATACAAGTTTTAGATATACATATTTATATACACATACATATATAAGGTGCTATATAAGTACCTTTGTATATCTCTATGACAAATAAGCTATATCCAAAATACATTAAACATTCTACAAAAGCAGTAGGAAAAAGAATGACAATCCAATTTTTTAAAAAATATCTAAAAAAAATCTAAGAGACACTGAACAGGAGAACTTATGTAAAGCTGAATTTGCATTATTGTTTATTTGGAAAATGCAAATTAAAACCATTATGAAATGTCATTTCAAGCACTTGACAATGGCTAAAATTTAAAGGGCTGATGATATCAACAGCTAGAACACTAGACATGTAAACTTGGCTGGTAGAAATAAAACTGTCCAACTCTCTGGACAGAGAATCTAAAATATATATACTTTAGAAGATATTCCAGCAAATACAATGACATTTACCCCAAGAACATGAGTTTGACCCTGCAAAACACATATATATGAATATTCACCTCAGTACTGTTCAGAAGAGCCCAAAACAGACAATCCCAACGTCCAACAGTACAATGATGACTGTTGTGCTGTATTCAAAGGAATATTTTATAACTTGAACAAGAGATGAGTTAGTGCTTCACACAGCTTGGATGATCCCTCATGCACAGACTTGAACAGAAGTCGTCAGATGCAGAGGGAACACAATGGACGGTTGTCCTGAGTAAAGCTGCAGAAGGCTGAACTAACCCCCGGTACTCGAGGTCAGAATGGAGGTGGCACTGGGGTCAGATCCGCTGAGAGGGGCAGGACAGCGTTTCCTGGTTCAGGCAAAGTTCTCTACCTCGATCTGGGTAGTGGTTTCATGGGCGGGCACACACAGAAGTTTATTGAAACATTCTTGTTACTTGATG
>NW_006434848.1:25206-31982 GCF_000325575.1 Pteropus alecto
CCCAGAGCTGTCCCAGGAGCTTTGCTCCCTAAGCAAATCTAAAGAGTAATTGAGGGCTGGGGGTTGCCTCAGTAAAAACTTTTGCATTTATTTGTCTCATGATGGAAAAGGTCCACGGAAGATCAAGAAGGAGCATGAGTGCCCCCTAGTGGATTGTTTCTGCTACAAGAGAAACACGAGGTGCAGGAGACTTGAGCCATTAGGGCTGACCTTGGACAAAGGACAGGTTCAGGAGGACTGGAACTGAAGATGCAGGAGGAGGGGAGATTGGAGGTGGGGGCCCGGTCGAGAGAGATGAGAAACTGCAGGGTAGGGGGACTCCTCCTGGGAACACTGGGGGAAGGGCACAGAGCAGGGCTCTCAGTCTCCTCAGCATTGACATTTGGGGCTGGAAGTTCTTGTTGGGGGGCCTGACTTGTGTCCTCTAGGATGATTAGCTCCATCCAAGGGCCTCTCTACCCACTAGATCCCAGTGGCACTCACCATGCCCTCGTGTAAAAAACATTTTCCCTGACATTGCTGTACGTCCTGGGGAAAGGGCAGAGCAGGTGGTACAATCACCCGGCTGGCAAACCCCTGATGCGCACTAATCTGTACATCAACCAACCACATGGAACCCTATACCTCTCGGTGTGAATAAGAAAAAAAAAACAGACATTTTTAATATATAAGAAAAATACTTTTTAATCAATTAAAAGTTGATTGATCAGTTGAAGGCATATTTAGAGGTGATTAACAGATGGCTGCCTGTATTTCACCAGCTAGAAGACTGGGGGGTATTCAAAGAGTGTAGCCACAAATCAGGATGACACCAATGAGCTGTACTTCGCAGTCAGATGAGGAAAATTCTGTAGACACCGGGGAGAGAAAATACAAGATAATAAATTTACGTGGCATGTCATTAGGCCGTCTACTCCGATGTTTTTACCATGTGAAGAGGCATCTTAGTTGTGAATGCAAAGTCTTTACTATCATTTGAAAGAAACAGCTTATTAAAAAAATTCTATCATACGAGTTTATATTTTCAGGATCATAAACCGTGTGATCATTCCTTAACTATGAATTTACCCCCCGAAAATAGACTTAATTGGTTTCTGGACAGGGTCATGATCTCAGTCCCAGAACCTGTGGGCTGACAGCACCCTGACCCCCACCCAAGACTTGGCCTCTCTCTGAACCACAGGTGACTTTGCTGCACCCTCATTAGGGGGAATGAGGGGTCTTGGTAGGGTCCTCACCTTCCTCCCTCCACCTCTAGACTCTGAGCAGAATGTGCTGTCAACTCTTGAGTGTGATACTTAAATGACTGGCCTCTACTTCTGTCCTTCATCAACCCCAACATTGTGACAGCCACAGACAGCCTTCTGCATGTAATTTTGAAGAAAAAGTTCTCAAAAACAGTTGCCCTCACCCACCTTGAATACTCCTCCACCTCGAGTGCCCTCATCTTTATCCAGCAGCATTGAGACACTTTTTATTGGTAGTCAGATGCTTTCCAACTCTGCGGACATGTGCGACTATGTGTGTATAGGACTGACAATTAGAAATGGACAGAGAAACGACATTAGTGTTCACAGAAGATGATCCATATGAACTTATGAAAGCTTAAAATCATAGGCAAGTCAAGATGACGTCGACCTTCCTGAGCTGAAACATGGATGGGTTCAGCCTTCACCATTTCCTAAGAGCTAAAATGCAAAAGGTGACATGAACGATGACCCAGAAAAATAAAACACGCATCACGGTTACTGATACATTTTCAATGGTGGTTTTCCTTAAAAGACATTCCAGGGCGTCGTTTTCATTTTACAGTGATACAAGAGTGCCCTTCTGTCAACGGCCATCTCCAGTTCTGTGACTTGGTAGGAATTATCACCCTTTTCCCCCTTACACCTCAAATATATAACTAGAGGCAGCTCCCAGGCTCGCCCGTAGATACCACCGCCTCCCACCAGCAGCAGGACTAACTGGGGCTTGAGGTATTCTGGTCCTCAAGACGGGGTCCCCCAGGGCTGTCCCTGCGACCTGATGTCCTTGGCTCCTCGGCGCCGTTTGGAAGGCAGGGCCCCTTTGCCTAAGAGTCCAGCACACTCTTGGTGACTCAATCCCAACCTTCCCTCAGTGTCCCAAAACATCAGGAAGCTCCGATCCCGCTCTCAGCGGTCAGGGCGGCTCCTGGGCGCACCTGACCACCACGACCACCCGCCAAAGTGCCCCTGGACGGGACAGCCAGTCTCCACAGGCGTCCATCACCAAAACTGGGAGGCCCGTTCCCACAAGGTGGCCCCGATCCCCTGAGTTATTACCCGGCCGTTCTCTCTGTGGCATAAAAATCAGGCTGCGTTTCCAGCACCTTAACGAAAGCCAGGTTCATGCGTTTATTTCCAGTCTTGTCTGTGTCTCTCTGCGCCCCCTGGAGGGGACGAGGAGAACTGTGGCCTCGTCAGGGGCTGCACCTGGGACGCAGGGACGGTTACATGAGGCCCAGGGTTTCGTCGCTGTACACCCAAGTGCCGGGACCCTGGGGAGGGGATTCCTTGCTGAGGCCTGGGGCAGGGCAAGGAGGGAGTCGGAGGTTGACAAGGAGCCCGCATGCGACCAAGAAGCAGAGACGGAGTCAGCATCCGGGATTAACCCCTGATGAGTTAAGGGAGGTCCTTCTCTGTGCCCAGAGTAAGACTCTGAACAGAAGCTCCCTCCAGTGATGATATCTGTGAGGGTGAGACACACTCAGGTGGGATATCAGGTCTGCCTATCTTCACCCCCAAAAGATGCTTGATAAACACGTGTTAAATGGATGAAGGAATCCACACAATGGAGGACTGTCACCACACTGACACCTGCAGGTCAGACCATTTTCCTTATAGACAGGGGCACAAGTGTCAGCACAGCTGGAGGTCAGTTCGTGCCTGCGGCTGTCCCAGGGATGGAACTTTACCCATTTCACTGTCAGGAGGGAGGACAGGGACCCCTTAACAGTGAGGGAAGGACCCCTCTTCATTCCCAGAAAACCACAGCTCTCCCGTCTGACCTTGGGAGGGAGATTTTGTCTCCCCAGGGGGCCCTTCCTCTTCTCCAAGAGACCTGACCTGGGAGAAACTCTGGATCCTCCTCCAAGCTGAGCTACCACAGGGGAGGGGGAAAGCCACTTGACCTCAATGATGTCAGGGGGCCATCCGCTGTTCCCAGGGTCCCTGGTCCATGGAGACACCTGCCTGTGGTCCCTGAAGACATCTCAGCAGCCCCTGGTGTCCAGGGACCAAGGGAACTTCCTGTGCAGGATGGGGCAGGACAAACCACGAGCTGCGTTTGCTTCCATCTCAGAGGCACTGATGGTACCTCAGGGCCCTCCCCTCACCCCAGGGTGTCTTGGCTGAGTCTCCACATGGAGCTGCACCAGCTCCGGGGCTCTGTTGGAAGGCCTAGAGCAGGTAAAAGACAGGGACACAGATGACTTTGATGTAACACCCCAGAACGGTGTTCAGGGAAACACAGGGCATTGTGGGGACCAACCCTTCGGCCCAGTGTCCTCTCCTGAAATCAAAAGACCCCTCACTGGAGCCTTCCTTTGAAACCTCAAGGGCAGAGAGCTCCTCCTGAAACAGCACATCCCCTTTGGGGAACCATTTTTCTGATATTGAACCCATAACCCTCTGGATAATGCCCATCCTCTTTCTGGGCTAACCCTACACTGGGATGACGTCAGGCGGTCTGGGATTCACAGTGACCCGGACCCAGGCTGACCAGCCCTTTAGCATCGAGGTCAGAGCTCATCTCTGGCAGGGCTCAGGGTCAACTCCCACCCTCTGGACCTTGGTCCGCATCCCTAGGGCAGCACCAACATTGGCCACAAGTCTCCTCGTGCCCTTCAGGGGGCGATATTGAGACACACAGACATCACTCGGGAAATTAACACAAGAACTTGGCTTTGGCAAAGGAGGTGGAGAAGGAGCCTGATTTCCATCCCACAGACACTTCTGAGCCTCTCCCACGTGCCTGCTCTCTCCCCCTGCTCCTTCTAGGGGCCTAGGAGCTCTGTCAGGGGTCCCTGTGCACCTCTCCACTTCCTGCCTGGCACCACCCATAGGGAAGGCAGCATGACCACAAAAAGTCCCCCAGGCACACGACAGAGGCTGCCTCAACAATCAGGGAGCTCATGGACAAGCTCAGCCAACAGACACAGAAAGGGAGGGTCTCCCTGAAACAGACCCCCGAGGATTAGGGGGCCTACAGCCACCCGACTTCCCACCACCGCCCTCTCTCCCCAGAACACACAGGTCACCTCCCCTTCACACCCGCGAACTACAGCTCTTTCTGAGAACCCGGTTCTGGGTCTCTGCCCCTGGAAGCAGAGGCCAGGCTGGTGACACTAGAGATAGTAGGTGGGTCCCCTCACCAGTCACCACCCAGTTTGCTTCTTTCTCACCACCAGAGTCATCTCTGTGACCTTCTAGCTGGGAAGACATTCGACCTTCCCAGATCATTTGGGAACACAGGGAGACCCAGGTCCCCAGTGGGTTTCTGTACTACAAACGGAAATAATTCCCTGGGTTTGGGGACCTCTGGGGCTCTCTGTGTGGTGCAGACAGATCCAGGAACAGGACAGAGCAGAGGCCAGCGCCGAATGGGTAGGTGGGTCGTCCTCTTAGAGGACAGGAGTCCACATCAGCCTTGCTGCTGAAAGTGTGCTCCACAGGCCAGTGTGATCAGCCTCCCCTGAGAGCTTGTTAGATGCAGACTGTCTGGTCCATCCCACACCTGTAGAGTCAGAGTCTGCATTTGAACAGGATCGGCAGACCCTCCCTGTGCACAGGTGGTAGGGGGCTGTCCCAACCCCACTTTACGTGGTCTCAGCCAGGCTGGGCATCCACATCAGCTGGGCAGCTGTTGAAGCAGCATTTTCACCCATTTACCGTTTAGAAAAAAAAGTGCAGCTCACTGCCAGCGTTGATTTAATTTTACGTAAACACACTCTTTGAGGCTGAAGCAAATATGACTCGTTTTCAATAACTGGGATTCATCAAATGAATCTTCGACTAACAAGTATTCGAGAACGATGTTAACATCACGCGCAGGAAGGCTATGTTTTCTAGGAGTTGACATTGTCAGCGATCGAGAATTACTTTACTTTGTAAATGGAAACACCACTACTAAACACAAAATGCTATAAACAGAATTATGTCATTTGTTTCCAAAGAATATCGATATACTAGAGCAATACAAAACTAATAATAAAAGCTAGATATTTCGTGACAAACTTTGCGGGTAAGGCTGGGACTGTAATCTGCGAGTTATCTCGGGGTGAACGCTGCAGCTGCAAGTGTCTCCAGCATGGGTTACAGGTCTCACCTGAGCATCACAATCTTTACAAAGTTCAACAGGTGATCAATGCATAGCGAAAGTGACAGCCTGTAGGAACATTCCTGATGTATTTCCCAGGGTTCCTGGTCTGAAGGAAAATGCCAGAAGCGGATGAGAAAGGCATAAGGAGGAGGCGACTGTGCGTCCAACAGGCAGCTGCGGGAAATGCCCCGATCCTGACGTCATAGGCTTGTGCTGGTCCAAACAGGGCGTGTGCACGTGTATGTGAACGTCCGTGTATGTGAGTGTGAGCGACAGTGTGTGTATAGGGCGAGGAGTCACAGCTAAAGAAGGCAGAGGCCTCGGCAGAAGGCAGAAGCCACGTTCTGTCCACATGACAGAAATGTAGACAGAACATAAACGGGAAGGAGGAGAGGGAGGGTCCTGGGCAGAGACCTTGCCCCCGGCCCGCATGACTGAGGAAGTGCTCCTGCCCCGGGCAGAGGCTCAGCGTACCGGGAAGAGAGACAGCCTGTGCCCAACACTGGGACAGCTGTGCCTGTGTGTCTCTGAAGCCCAAGCTTCTCTCACAGAGGAAGCAGACAGCACACGCATGGAGCCCCTTAAAACCTGCTCTCAAAGGGCGCGTCCCCTGGCAGAGGCACCTGCTGGCTGGTGAGAGGATGATTCCCTGGGGGTGGACAGGAGGGTGGGAGACAGAGACTGCCTGGGGTCTCCTGGGGAGGACAGGGCTGTGAGCGGGGACAGAGGACTTCTGTTTGGACCTGAGGGGAGAGGATATGAGAGCAAAGCAAGACAGGGAGGGTGGCTCACCAATAGAAAAATCTTGTGATCTTCAAGTGCTGAGGGGCAGGAAAAGTTTGACAAGTTATTCATCGCTGAATGGTAATTTCTGAAAACTGGTGGTAATAAGAACAATTTATGTTGGGGCAACAGCAGGAAAAGCTCTACACATTGTCCTTACCACCAGCCCCAGAAAGGGGCAGATACTCACCAGGAGGTGGAGGGCCCTGGGAACACAAGTTTATTCACCCACAGGTGTTTGCAGCCTGTTGCAGGCACTGGGGATGCAATGAGCTCAGACAAGCTCCTGCCCTCATTGAGCTCATGCTCCATGGGGAGGAGACAGACAAGGAAAGGTCTAGAATATGATGTCAGGTACCGACAAGTGTCATGAAGGGAACAGAGCAGGGGAAGGTCAGAAAGTGAAGACGGAGGGACTTTAGAGGAGGTGGTCAGGGAAGGTGTCTCCCACGGACACTCCTGTGTGTCATTAGGGGTCTGACGGCAGTGAAGGGGTGAGCCAGACAGACATCTGGGGAACAGTTTTAGAAACAGGAAATATGGGGATCGGAGGTGCTGAAGTAATGGTGGCCATGCTGCTGACCTTGAGCATAGGAGACACACACGCCCTCACAAACACACACACACCACACACTCACATTCCTGCCAAG
>NW_006434848.1:32156-46638 GCF_000325575.1 Pteropus alecto
CTTCGCCCCCCGGCGCCCCCCCCCGCCACTGCCCAACTCACTCTTGAATCATTGCCGTCCAATGCTGCCGAAGGGAAAGATGTGCTTCTCCTTGTCCACAACCTGCCTGTGAATATTACAGGCTATGCCTGGTTCAAAGGGGCAAGTGTGGACAGAAACCGTCTAATTGCATCATATGTAATAGACAGTCAAGAAAGTTTCCCGGGGCCTGCACACAGCGGTCGAGAGACAATATACCCCAATGGATCCCTGCTGATCCAGAAGGTCACCTTGGAGGACACAGGATACTACACCCTACTAGCCATAAAGAAAAATTTGCTGAATGAAGAAGTAACTGCACAGCTCCATGTATACCGTGAGTGATTCCTCTCTGTCCTCTGGGTCTCGGGTGGAGAATTGTACTTCACACACACAGGATCGGCAGCCCTGGACTCTGCCTCGATGCCCCCTGCATTGCATCCCAGGCTGGGGGTTGAGCACTGAGTGCAGGACACACACAGTGGAGACACACTTCCTAAGGTCAGAGCTCCCTTCCCGGATTCCAGCCCCTGCAGACATTCACCACAGGGAGAAGGACCAGTCTGATGGGAGCAGCTCAGTGGAGGGAGACCAGTCTCAGTCCAGCCCCTGGGCCCCTCCCGTGACCATGACCCTGAGAAAGACCCTGCAGGGCTTGGTCGTGGCCTGGCCTGAGGGGCCCCCTGGGATCCACGCAGAGCAGCTCAGCCTGGGCAGCCCCTCCCCAGACCCCTGTCCCAGGGCTCCTGACTCTGGGCCCCCCAGGGAACCTGTGCCAGGTTGAGTTTGGCATCCTGGGCAGGACCAACAGGGAGCAAAGCTGTCCCAGGTGCGTGACTGACAGGGCTCAGCCCCAAGAGCCATGTCTGAGCAGGGGTGTTGCCTAGTCCTTCACCTGAGACTGTGTGTGGCAAGCACCGATGGACAAAGTTGCTGGGCCATCAGCCGACTGCCCTGGGGGGCTTGGGACACTCCAGAGGAAGGTCCGCGTCCCCAGGGAGATACGGAGGAGAGAAATGGTTCTGAAAGTCCCTCGTTTACCAGAATGAGCTCAGGGAGCCCTCTCTCATGGAGGCAAATAATGATATTGGGGCAGCTCCTCTATATTAAGCTTTAGGTCAAGTATTTGGGATGTTTTTAGGTTAATTCACAGACAACACAGTAATCCAGAGTTCATATACCATTTACTCGATTTTATTCAGGGTAAACTGAGGCACAGAGATACAGTCACTGAACTAGGGTCACACAGACCATGAGCAGCAGATCAGGGTCACTCGAGGTCGGTCAGCAGCCAAAGCCTCATGTCCTGCACACTCCAGGGGGTTGTGAGGTGTCTATGAACCTAGTTAATTTGGATCAGCCATTAATTTAGGTCCTTTCTCTCAGGCTTCCCCAGCTCAGAGGGAGAGATTCTGGTCTGGGGAGCGAAAGCAAATGGAGGATTATTCTGTGTCTACCCTAGAATCGAACTACCTGAAGTCACAATCAGAGTCAGTGCTGGGAACGCCCAGGCCATCCCGTCAGGTGGCCCATCCACACCTCCCTGCTCTGGACTCGAAATCACTTATTTGTTTCCTGAGGTGCTGGTGTCACTCCCGTTGGATACGAAGGAAAGGACTTTCCTGCTCACTCCCCACTCCACACCTGCAACCAGCTCAGGGCCCAACATGCGGCACACACTCAAGTGTTCTGATGAAGGAGGAAGGAATTATGGGGAACGCATGAGTGAAATGAATGAACGAGTGAATGATTCATGATCTCTGCAGAGACGAGCACCTGGATGCAGAGTCCTAAGAGGTTCTGGCCATATCTATCCCTGTCCCTCCAGGGGCTGAGACCCATGTTCCATCTCTCTGACCATCTGCCCCTAAAGCCCCCCAAGGAGCCAAGTCTCAGGTCGTAGGAGGGTTTTCGTGGGCTCACTGGCCCTGCACTGGGGCAGCCATGGGGTCTCTGAGTCACCTGTAACCCCCACCACTCACTGCCATGGACAGTTCTGGCTCTCTGCTCCTCCCATGTCCCTCACCTGACTCCTTCACTCCAGCCACGCTGCCCTGCTATGCTGTGCTTCCTCCTCCTGGAAGCCTCCCTGGATTCTCCCACTAACCCCTGTGGACAGGCCACAGGAAAGGACACAGAAGTTAGCCAGAGCAGCAGCCCTGGGCTCCATCATGAGCCAGTGTCCCAGGTCACCAGGAAAATGAGCTTCCGCTGTGCCCTGTCTAGGGCTCCCTCCCTCCCTGATGCCAACAAGAGGAACAGGCCACGTGACAGGGACTGGGACCCCTTGATCTGCTCTCTCCATGACTCAACCAGGGAGTCGGAGGCAAATGGGTGGTCTCAGTCCTCAAAAGCTCTCAGGCTCACTTCACTCCTGACTCGTGACTCACATCCTCATCCTGGGGTCCTCTTGCCCGGGAAGGTGGGCCTGTCCCCAGGGGTTAGTGGGAGAATCCAGGGAGGCTTCCGGGAGGAGGAAACAGAGCAGAGCAGGGCAGTGTGGCTGGAGTGAAGGAGGAGGCAGGTGAGGGACATGGGAGGAGCAGAGAGCCAGAACTGTCCATGGCAGTGAGCGGTGGGGGTTACAGGTGACTCAGAGGCCCCACGGCTGCCCCAGAGCGGGACCAGCGAGGACAGAAACTCCTCCCATGTTTGAGCAGCCCCACAGTCACCATGAGACTGGCTGCTGGGGGTGCTTAGGGGCAGGTGGTTAGAGGGATGGAACGTGGGTCTCAGTCCCTGGCGACAGGGACCCGCTTCCTAAATCTACTAACATACACATATCATTTCTCACTCGGTATCGTGCCTCCCTTTATACAGCAGACACACCTAGACTTCCCCTCCGATCACGCCTGTCCTCTTAACAGGCTCACACTCTCTCTCTCCCCGGGGAGTCACTGCTTTCAAACCCAAGGTGGCATCTTCCCTTGATCACAGTGTGACCCTGGATGGACTGCAAAACCTAGTCTGCGACCTTCAGAGCTCTCTAGAGAGAAAGTCCTCCAGAAACTGGTCTTAGCTCTTTGCGGCATTAATAACATTTTCACATGTTCTTGCACAGTTTAACTTCTACTCAAATCTGTTTTGTCATTACTAATGATTCACAAAGGTCAGATACCAACCACATCCCCTTCACAGTGATCACCACCTCCACATCAGAAAACACAAAAACGCGTTTCAGGAAAGATCACCATGGTCCTCACCGCCGTCTGCAGTGGGACGGGGGACATTAAGGACCAAGGGCAGAGAGGGTGGTTCTGCTCCAAAGCCGCCAGCCCCAGCCGTCCCCCGACTCTCTTCCCATCATTTCCAGCACTGACTCTGTTCTACCCTTTCTGCGGTCACTGTTTCATGTCAGTCACCTGAACAACCTGTCCCACGAGAGACATTGCCATCTGAGTCCTGAGCTGACCTCCAGGCTTGCTCCTGGTCGCCCGGGTATCATTTCTGCTCAAACCCCCAGTCCCAGGCCAGGCATCCAGAAGAGGTGAAGGTCTGCAATAGTAATATTAGCATCCATATATTATAAATCCAACTAAAGAGAATTTTACAAAACTGGAAAATATATTTGAGATTTTTCACATAGAAATTACATATTAACTAAAAAGAAATAAAATTTAGCCTTACAATGACTTCTTAATAATAACACTGAAAACCAGAAGATAATAGAGTATTATTGTCCAAATAATTAGAGAAAAATAAGTTATTTTGATTATCATTCAAAAACTCTGTTGAAACAAAGGTATTTTTAAACAATAATAAAAGCAAAGAGAGTTTACTATCAATACCCACACCCAATGTCAGAAGCAACAACTCCGACCCCGTGGAGAACAAGGACCCTGTAGTGTTAACGTGTGAACCTGAGACTCAGAACGCCACCTACCTGTGGTTAGTCAACCGTCAGAGCATAGCAGACAGTGCCCAGCTGGAGCTGTCCAAGGACAACAGGACTCTCACTTTACTCCGTGTCACAAGGAATGACACAGGACCCTATGAGTGTGTCACCTGGAACCCCGGGAGTGCCGGCCGCAGTGACCCATTCTACCTGAACGTCCTCTGTGAGTAACTTCTGTTCCTACCTGGCCCAGGCTGCCCGCCCAAATCCACACTGACAGAGGCCAGACTGCATCCATCCCTCTGAAGTCCAAGTACACAGACCCTCACCCCAGGCACCCAGGCTGGCCATGACTTCCTGTCCCAGGCAAATCCAGGTGGGCCCAGCCCTGAGACAATACTAGTTGGAGACAGGTTGTTCCTGTCTTGAGAGATACAGGGTCAATCACCTGTCATGTGAAACAAGTTAATTTCTCGGACTCAGTTAACACAGGGTTTTATGGCCCAGACTTTTTAAAAATAGACTGTGACCCAGCTCAGAGGGGCAGTGTGGCCCTTGAACAGAAAAGGAGCTTCCCCTTCCCTCTGATTACATCACGTTGGCTTTGTTTTCTTTCAGATGGCCCGGAGACCCCCACCATTTCCCCCTCAAACCCCCATTACAGTTCCGGGGCAAACCTCAGCCTCTCCTGCCACACAGCCTCTAACCCGCCTGCACAGTATTCTTGGCTCATCAATGGGAGGCCCCAGGAGCCCATGCAGGAGCTCTTTATCCCCCACATCACTGTGAATGACAGTGGATCCTATACCTGCCTCGTCCATAACTCTGTCACTGGCCTCAACAGGACCACAGTCCAGATTATCACAGTCTCTAGTAAGTGGCTCCCTGGACCATCGGCACCAGCTCTGGGGTGGAGGTCTGTCCGATTTTCAGAAAAGAGTCTGGAAGAAGTTACTTCTCATTTGCTAGTGTCACAAGCAAATTATGAGTCTGTCCCTGAACCCTCTCACTACGTTTCCACAGACCCTCTCTCTCCTTGCTCTTGACTTCTCATGACAGATGTGGGTCCAGCCTGGAATGTGGGGAGAGGTGCTTCTCTCGGCCCCAGAAAGTCCCACATGGTAGAGGGAGCTCTGCAGATGGAGACTCTTATTTAGCCTACTACAGTATTAAAACCACTTCAAATGTTCACTCTTTACATATAAGAAATGTAGCTCTTGCAGCTGAAGTGGGCCATGCTCCCCCGGCCCTGGATCGGGGTCACATGGCCCCTCAGTCCCTCCGGCATTTGCACTATTAGTCTTCATGGCGCGAAAACGTTGCCCAGAAGGAACTGCCACACCTCGCTGTAAGGGGCGGAGCATATTACAGTACTTCTACCTTAAAAAGCAGAACATGCTACAATGAAGTCAGACCGTGGCGAAAACCACAGGGAACACACGTTACGTTATTTCTTTGGATCTGCTTACTTCATTTAGCAAGGACAAGGTCATGGATTTTCTAGTGGAAATTGTGGCTAATCGACTCAGTGAGTACATATGGAATTTTGGAAGAGAGCTATTAGTGACAAACGGAATGGAGCAAGCCCTCATGCTCTTGGAGCCACTGTTAAAACGTGTCATCAAGAAGATGCTAATGTATGTCATCAGAATGGCAGCTTTAGCTATATACAACGCATAGCACGTGAGATGTTTAAAAAAAATAACCGCCTATTTCTTTCGCAAGTGATCGTGCTTTAATTTTTTTGCTTACGAATCCAGTTTGCACCTACACATTCTTCGTGAATTCTTCTGTTGCTGTTTTTTTTTTAATTTACTTTTCCTCATGAATTCTTAAAAGATTACCTGTCATATTATTTTTATGAGATGATACATCGTAAAAACTTAACAGAGGAGACTGTGGCTTCGATACTAAACAGAAATTCCATCCTTTATAATCACGATCGATGGGAGGACACACAGATTCCTGGCAAAACTTCCTGGACTGATTCCTCAATTGTCATTTCATCAACTGCTCGGGCAAAATTTTGATTCTCAACTTTGCTTTCATCATGGTCCTAACTCCACCTCCCTGACAAAGAAGAACTTGAAACAGAGAACTGCTCAACAATAATGTGGTCTCAGGCATGATTCTGCGGTTACTTTCTTCTCATTTTGGGGTGAGTCTCTGGTGGGTGGGGCTCTGAGCAGAGAGGTGGTCTCGACCTGGAGCGAACCCCTGAGGAGCAAGGTGGACATCTCCATAGGGGCAGGAGGTACCAGGGGTGTGGGCCTGGATGCGGTGTAGAGGGTGGGAGAGCTTTCAAAGGTAAAATTCTGGAATTGAGTCCAGGGGAGGATTTGGAAACCTCCTGCTTCTGTATGAGGAGGGCCGGCGCCATAAGAGCGTGGCCGGCGCCATAAGAACATGGCGGTGGAGGGAGGAGGGGGAAGAGGAGGAGAGGGGAGAGGAAGAGGAGGAGAGAGAAGGGGAAGGGGAAGGGGAAGGAGGCACTGTCCGATGTGAGGGGGAGGAAGACACGAAGGCGCAGATGTAAAATGGCCGCGCCGAGAAAGTTGGGTGAGTGACCAGGGCCCCGAGCGGGTGACTGGGGCAGGAAGTCTTCAAGGGACAGATTACTTCGGGACACTGTGACCATGACCTCTATGCCGTGGAGGTAGCCCCAGAAGGTTAAAGACAGATCTTGGACACCCTGGATGGGCAAGGGTGTGGTCTGAAACATGCCTCCGAGCTGCCCTTAGACACAGTTTCAACAGCGCGGGATGCATCGAAAGTGTGAACAAGCAACCCCGACCTCTGAAGAGTAACTCCCCACCTCACGATTCACCCCCAGTCCCTCTCTTTATCCTCTCCCCCCACGCCCAACCCCTTTTCAGGTTCTCCTGGGCTCTGCACCGGCCAAGACCACTCTGGCCCGCAACGCCCTCCCTCTCCCAATGCTCCATTTTTCAGATTCTTCTGGGCTCCCCACACTCCAAGCCTCCCTGGTCCTTGATCTTTTCCCCCTCACCCCTCTCCATTTTCTAGACTCTTCTGCCTTCAGAACCCTCCAAGATCTCTCAGCCCGCGGTCCCTGCCCCTCGCCGCACCCAGACTCCAAAGGCGCCGCAGTTCGTTTCACTCACTCAGAAATCGTGGCCTCTCGCCAACGCGAAAGCGTGGCTGACGGTCATCTTCAAGCTCAGAAGTCGACCGACGTGAGCTTTCCCGCAGCGCAACGGAAGACCCCGCAAGCACCCGACCCACACCCCGGCTTTCCCGGCGACTGCACATCTCACCATGGCGGCAGCTGAACACCAAAAGCCCTGCCCTGGATTTTGAAACGCCTTTGTACGTATCTCGTCCCCACCCCAAGCCTGCGGTTCACTGTCCGCCCTTCCCCTCTGCTCAGAAACCCACTTCTGCTCAACACCCCCTCGAGCAACTCTCTTCCTTTTTTGAATGTGCCAACACCCCCGGCTCAGGCCTGCTGTCTCCACGCGGCCCCGACATGGTCCTCCGGTCAGGCTCACTCCCTGCATCTCCAGCACCATCTGGAACGAATCTCCCTCTTCGATTTATTCCCTGTGCCCTGTCCCTTGTCAGCCTGCAAGCTCCTGGGCCCCTGGAGATTTGTGTCTGTGTGTCCCTTAATCTAACTCGACACACGCAGACACAGAGACACACTCAGTTATACATTCATTCCCGTAATCACACACACGCACACATAGACACACATATTCACAGACATACACACACACACACACACAATTATACATACACACATAACACACACAGCCCAAAGGACTCTTCCCGTTAAGCTCTGAATCCCTCTCAAAGCCACTTCCCTCTGGGGTGTGTGTCAGGTTCTTCCCTTTTCTTAGTGACTTCTTTGACTACGCTTGGGCGCTTTCACAATCTCCATCTCCCCTCTGTCCAGAACCCCATCTTGCCTGTCACCCCTCACTGCCACTTCTGATTTCCAAAGTAGCTGATATTGTTTTCCTTTAAAACCGCTATACAATACAGCGAATGCCTGCGGATCGCCACTCGGCCCCTGTACCCTGAATCGCTCATTCACCCTCACAGGTGCAGTCCACAGCATAGGTTTGCCCTCAGCTGAGCCACACTCCCTTCTCCAGACCATTGTCCTATACCCTTTCCTGAGAGCAGCCAGCAGCCAGGGACTGCCTGGCATATGAGCCCCCCGTGGTCAGGCTGTAGCAGGCCCCCAGTCAGACCCAGCCCCTCCTGGTGCTGCCAATTCCCTCCAATATCCCCTCCATGAACCTCCTAAATCCTGTCTCCTGCTCTTCTTCTAGGGAAGGTGACCTGAGACCGTCGTCCACACCAGCAGTGGTCCTCAGAAGCCGGCCCCAAGTGTCGTGTCTGGGTTGGACCACTCACCGCAGGACAGCAGTGAGCACTTCATGTGGCCCAGAGGTGTGGTGCCGAGTGTCCCAGGTGGATGTCAGCTGTAGAGTTGCAGACATTTCATCTGCGGTGTGCTAGGATGGGTCCAGGAGGTACACAGCTGCTACACCGTCTCTGAGTCGAGAAAAAGGTCAAGATAAGGAGTGTGGAATTTGATGGCTGATGGAAAGTGCCAGTGAGCATTGACAAGAGTCCAGGTCAGGCTCAGACCTGGCACTTAGCAGTCGAAAGCAAAGTGTGAGAGTTGAAGGGATCCACATGTGAACTGACGTGTAAAAAGCATACACATAGTTCGGTGGAGCTTCAACCTCACCGAACGCTCTGTGCCTAAGTCAGAGAAGGGGGACCCTCGGACTAGAGGCGGGGTCCTACGCCTGCATAGATGCACTTGAGAACTTGACCCCGATTCTCTAAATGCTCTGAGCCTGCAGAGGGTGTCCGTAATAGTTAAAGTTGTGTATCAACTTGGCTAGGCTGTGGCATTCAACTCATTGGTCAACTTCTAGTCTACGTTGCTGTGAAGGCATTTTAAAATGTGACGAATAATTAAATCAATCGTCTTGGTAAAGCAGATTATCCTCCATGGATATGGGGACTATGGATGGGGACTATGGTTAGTCCCCATCCAATCAGCTGAAGACACTAAGCACAGGAGGGGCAGTGTCAGAGAAGCGGATATGATGAAGGCATAGGTTGGTTTTTGTGCTTTGAGGACAGAAAGAGGGACCATGAGCCAATGAAAGCAGGTGGTCTTTAGAAGCTGGAAAAGCAAGGAGATGAATTTGCTCTGAGAGCCTCCAAAAGGAATCAGCCCTGACCCCACCTTTATTATAGCTAAGACTTGTTTACTGACTCTTAGAACAATAAATTTGTGTTATTTTAATCATTAAATTTGTGGTGATTTGTTACAGCAACAATAGGAAACGCACAGGCCCTGCTTGCTTTTTTTTTTTTTTTTAAGCTTATAGCACCTGGTCTTCCTAGGTGGTCTCCCATCCAAGTACTAACCAGGCCCGACCCTGCTTAGCTTCCGAGATCAGAAGAGAGCGGGCATGTTCAGGCTGGCATGGCTGTAGACTCTGCTTCTTGATAGACTGTGCCAGTGTCTCAAACGAAGCCAGACAAGATGGCCTTACGAGACAATGCTGGACCCATCCCGAGCTGTGACCACCAGCCCTCTTGGTCACCACACCAACAGTTAGGGCCAAAATCTCAGCATAACCGGAAGAACTTGTCGGGTTGCCTAAAAGGAGGAGAGGGACGATGGCACAAAGGAATTACAGAACCTGGCTCTCGTGCACAACAAGGAACAGGAACGTATTCCTGAGAGCCAGGATTCTGGAAATGCTAAGGGTAAGAAACATAAACCTAAATAAGAGAGAGTTTTCAATAAGGGACAAACTCCTATCACACAGAATTTAACTCCTTGGCCATTGGTCTTCCTCCCTGGTTCCTGGGAGGTAATGTCTAAAACTTTTGGAATTTTCTCAAGATAGCAGGGTCTCTATTATGCATGAACCTCTTTCATCATGCCTGAGTTCATACTAACAAGATCCAGAGGGGGCTGATCACCAGAGAGACTAACCAAGTGACGAGGAGGCTGGGGCTCTGAGTCAGCCTGACCTCCACGGAGGGTAGGAGAGCTGCCGGTTGGCTTCCATAGCATGGCCAAGAATGAAAAAATTGTGCCTACGCGATGTAACCCAGTAAACAATCTGGACTTTGGGGATGGGGTGGGAGTTCTGGGTGGCGAATATGTTGGTGTGCCAGGAGGGGCTGCGTCCTCACTCCACAGGGAGAAGGCGACAGAGCTTGGCACTTGGAACCCTCCCCAACCGGACCCTACGCATCTCACCCTTTGGCTGGCTCCGAGTTGTATCCTTTGAAATCCATCAGAAAGATGAATCAGTAAGATTGCATTGACATGGGAGCAAAAACAGTCTACATTTATGGCCTGGCCCCACTGCAGTCCCAAGACCTATCGGGACATTCTGCAGAACATCACATTGATCCATTACATTGATGACAACGTAATAGTCAGACCTAATGAACAAGGAGTAGCAGGTATTCTGAATGCCTAGTAAGACGCGTGTGCTCCAAAGGCTCGAAGTGGATGCCTGCTAATATCGATGACTGATAACAATGACATCCACTGATGGCAATGACGCCAGTGACAGCCTCAGATCTAATAATCATCAGTTTAGAAAGAAGTTGGAGAGTTTGGTGGCCCTGAGCACTATCCACATCTGTGACCGTTCAGAAATCTGCTGTATCTATTATGTTTTTAGGGCTCCAGTAGTCAGGGCATGTTGGCCATAACCTCCAAAAGAGAAGCACATTATCGCACTATGAATCTCCTCTAACCCATGTTGGAGGAATGAAATATACCCTATGGTGCCCTTAGCAGGACCTAATAAGAGACTAAAAGTGCAGACTCCTGGGGTTCTGGAGCAAGGCCATTCCTCTGCAACAATAGAAAAACAGCTCTTGACATGCTTTTAGGCCCTGGGAGAGAGAGTGTGTCTGAACGTGGGACATAAAGTGACCTGGTAGCCAGAACTTCTCATCATGATCTAGGTTCTATCAGATACACCAAATCATTAGGTCAGGCAGGCCCAGCACACCTATCACAAAACAAAAGTGATACATATAGAATCGGGCATGGATCCTCTCAGCTCACACCTATGGGCTCATGAGAAGGTCTCTACGACCAACTCCACTGGTTAATTTTATGTATTAACTTGACTGGGCTACTGGGTACCTAGATATTTAGTTCGACATTTTTCTGGGTGATCTATCTATCTATCTGTCATCTATCTACGTGTCATCTATTTACCTATCTATCATCTGGCTATCTATCTATCTTCTATCTATTGGTTTTTTTCCTCGGGAGAACCCTGACTAATACACCACCCAACAAAGCAGAAAAAAGCCCTGAGTTGTTTGCAGGTAGAGCTCCAATAACTGCTTTAAGCCAACATGAACAGAGGGCACACTGCAGTCACACCCATGAGCAGCCTTGATAAACAGGCAGCGGTGAGGGGAAATGGTGAGCCCACTCCAGTGCTTGCACAATGGGCTCACGAATGGGATAGAGGTGGGTGCTAAGCACAGGCCCCACGGCATGAGTTCCCTCTCGCCAAGCTAGTAGAGCCACTGTCACCACGGAATGCCCAGCCCCATAGCAACAAAGACCGACACTGAGCCAGCAATATGGCACCAGACTTCAAGGAGACCAAACAGCCACTTGGTGCCAAGACTAGTGTGGGACCCTGACCAACATCCCCTTGGACCAAGAATTTACTTTATAGGGAAGGAAAAAGTAGCGACCACACAACTGTGGGACCCACTGGTCCTACCACATACACGTTGCCTGCAGCTGCCAGTCGGACAGAGCAGTAAAACGGCCCCCAAATTGCAGTTGAGGCGCCGTCTTGGAGATGACCTCCCCTGAGGATGGAACTGTATCCTTCAAGATGCCGTATACACTTGAAGTCAGTGGCCATCCTAGGGTGCCGGGTCCAAAAAAGAGAGAACACATGAGCCTAGGAACCAGGGATAGAAATAGGAATGTCCCCTGTCATTCGCTTTCATTTCCAGCGACCACTCGGAAAATTGGTGCTTCTCATCCACAGCTTTTAGGTCTGTGGGTCTAGAGGGCCTGGAGCCCAGGGAGAAAGTGTTTGCACCAGGGGACACTGCAAGAATCTGATTAAACTTGATGCTGTGGCTGCTGCCCTGTCTCTGAGGGCGCCTCATGCCAAGAGGCCAGCAGGCAAGTGAAGAAATGACCCTCATGGCATGAGTCATTGTCTTCAATCAGCAGGAGGGAGGGCTGCTGTTACATGATGCTGGGCTCTAGAATATTCTTGGCACCCAAGTGACCCAGTGGACACTTCTTAGCATTCCATCACCCAGTTTTAATCAGGCGGGCACAGCAAGTCCTCCGTGGCCTGAGAAGGGTGTGATAGGCAGAGGTTCCCCTCTCTGCATGGATGCCCCTCTCTCACGGCCTGTGACTCCATGCGCTGGGCCACCCCACGTGTGGATGGCCTCATTCTCCTGCTCAGACTCCCATGCCCTACACCAAGGACCTACATGGGGGGCTCTCCTCCTTCTGCTTGGGCTCTGACACACAAGGCTGCTCTCCTCAACACACACATGGACTTGCTGTACTCACCTAATTAAAACTGGGTGACAGAGTTCTCATCATTTTGTTCACGAGCCCATTGGCCAATGACAGCTGGGGAAGAGGATGCTCCGCAGAACGAGTCGTCCTCCCCACCCGATTATTAAAATCCATTTCTGCTGCATCACCCTCTGGTGAACATTCACAGGAGACACAAAGATCTTTATGGTTTTCTGCCCATTCAGAGAAGTCTATCCAACTTTTCCCCAAATTTCCTTGTCACCAATTTTCCAATCTTGTTCCTTCCAAGGTCCTGCCCATCTAGCTAAACCATTGGCCAGAGCCCATGAACCGGTATCTAATCACACATCTGGCCATTTCTCCTTCCAAAGGCAATGAACAACCAGGTGTCCTGCCTGAAGCTCTGCCCACCGAGAGGGGCTGCAGTGTTGCAGCTGTCCATCTGGGGTGATGCCTGCACCATACAAAACCGTCTGTCAGCCAGACCTGAGTCTCTCCTCCATGTCAACGGACTGTAGGTAAATCTCCATGAGCCCATAGGTGTGGCTGGGAGAGAAAAGGCAGTGTAGCAGGGGTGGTGACCATATATGCATTTGGGCCACTTCTTTATGGAACTTACTTGTGCCTTCAGGACCTCCTTGTATCAGGGTACAGACAGCAGCTGACCTTGGCTAATACCAGAGCCCCTTCCAATAGGCTCCCAAACCAACACCTCCACTGGCCAGCGTCAGACCACACCAGAGGACCAGCTAACCACCTCCACAAATGACACATCCGAGGGGCAGACTGGGTACGCACCAGAGCCCTGTTAAAGCAAATACTGCTCCGTAAGGTCAACCCCTGCACAGCAGCTCCTGTGCGTCTGTCATGGCCAATCTTCACAATCCATCAGACCGAGGGTCAGTCTCTCCCATTGACATGCAAGCAGCAACTAAGTCTCAACTACAACAGGAGGACACACACAACCTACATGAGGGACACACACCTGTGACCTGGGAGACTGCATCGCTGGGTCCACCCGACACCTACTACAGAAAGAGACTCTACTAAGACCAGGGGACACAGCAGCTCTACCCAATACATAGAAACAAACACGGGGAGGCAATCGAAATGGGAACACAAAGAAATATGTCCCAAATGAAAGAACAGAACAAAGCTCCAGAAAAAAGAACTCAGCAGAATGGAGACAAGCAATCTACGAGATGCAGAGTTCAAAAAACCGGTTAGAAGAATTCTCAATGATTTCAGTGAGAACTTCGACAAAGAGCTAGGAAACATAAAAATGGAGATACACAAAAAAAAAAAACCCGTCAGAAATGAAGAATACAATAACTGAAATGAAGAATACATTAGGGGGAATCAACAGATTAGATGAAGCAGAGGATCAAGTCAGCAATTTCAAAAATAAGGCAGCAGAAAACACCCAATCAGATCAGCAATGAGAAAAATAATTTTTAAGAAATAGCCATACAAGCCCAGGAAGCACAGAGGGTCCCAAACAAGATGAATTCAAAGAGGCCCACAAGTGGACACTTTGAAATTAAAACGTCAAAGATTAAAGACTAAGAGGCTCTTAAAAGCAGCAAGAGAAAAGCAGTTAGTTACCTCCAAGGGAGCTTTCATAGGACTGTCAGGTGATTTCTCAATAGAAAGTTTGCTGACCAGACGCAATTACCACTATATATTCAAAGGGATGACCATCAAGGACCTAAACCAAGATGACTCTATCCAGCAAAACTCTCATTTAGAATCAAAGGACAGATAAAGAGCTTCCCAGACAAGAAAAAGCTAAAGGAGTTCATCCCTACCAAACCAGAACTGCAAGAAATGTTAAAGGGACTTCTTTAAGAAGAAAAAGAAAATGGTGTCTCCTCGGGCCACACGTCTTTCCCTGGCCTCCCTCCCCGCCAGGGCTGCCATGCTCAAGGATGCCTGTCTTCGACTTTGCTCTAGCTCACCAGAGGTGCCATAGGACGGATTTCCCCTGCTCAGCCAATGGGTTCACCGGCCAAGTGGCTGAGTCACTCTGCACCGGCACAGCCCTTCCCGGCCCCACCCCACCCACC
>NW_006434848.1:46793-54138 GCF_000325575.1 Pteropus alecto
CCCAACCTGGGCTTCTGGGACCCCCCAAGGATAAAACACGTCTCCAGAGCGGGGCTGGGGATGGCACTGTCCCTTCCCCACGAGCGCGGCGCCTCTGCGGGGAGAGCGGTCCCACCGGGCGCAGGCCCCGGGAGCACGCCCGCCCGCCAGGGGCGCAGCCTCCAGCCTGGAGCTGAGCTAGGAGGAGGCGGGTCCGACGCCTTTCCTCCCCTTTCCCGCCACATCTAAACTTAGGGTCCCATCTCCGCTTCTACTGACGCGCCCCCGAGACCAGACATCTCCAAGGAGGGCGCGCACAGCTTCTGCGGGGCGGCGGGCAGCCCAGGGGTCGAGACCCCGCGTGCGGGCTCCTGCGACCCCTCTGGCCAGCTGCCGGCCAGCAGTGCTGGCCTCTCGGTCCGAGGGCCCCGCGGGAGGGCCGGGAGGGGAGCCCCCGGGGTGGGGCAGGACCCACCCGGAGTCGCCTTCCCGCGCCTTTCCTGCTGCGCCGCCGGAGCTGGAAAGGATGAGCGCTCCTCGGGGCTTTCCTGCCAGCAGAGCCCTTTGTCACTTTCTCTTTTCCCTCTACAACGTTCGCCTGGCGCCTGCCAAGTAATTGTTTTTCTCCCAAATTTACGCCTGAAGAAATAGTAGGAGTCTCGCCCAAGGCGACAGCGAACCAGAAGAGACCCAGAATCTTCAGTCAGTCCCAGAAAACTTCATACCGTTTGTCACGCTTAACGATGGCTCTCGCCTCAGGCGACCACGTGCCTCCCTTTCGCAGTCCCCTCAAAACGCTGTTAAGGTGTAAAGCTTAGCGATCTGACAGCATGATAGGAAGGAAAGAAAAATGTGGCTTGCTGAACATAAGCAGAACTGGTGATCTGAAGGAGTGAATTTGATAATCAAAATATACTGAACACCAGAGATGTCGATTACCGTTTGTACGATTAATCTGGGAGCAATTGATGCCCCGCACTGGACTAACTAGGAAATTACTCGACATGCAATTAGAAATATATCTTGGTCGATGCCCTCAACTGTGACGCGAACAGCTGCAATCATAGTAAAGGAGAAATCCTAAACGCTTCCCGTACTTCTTTGCGTGGAAACCAACGTGGTGACCTCTGCTGTATTCCAAGTACCTGGTCAGTGCCCAATGAGACCTAACAGAACATGGGCTCACCTGTCAGGTGCACAGGTTCTGATTCCACTCTGCAACAAGATACCAGGTCCCTCTGAGCATAGGTTTCCTCCAGAAAAGATATAATAAGGCACTCGTTTCAAGGGTTGTTTCAAAGATTGCACTTGCATACAGAGGCCCTGTCTTGCAGAGCAGGTGCTCAGTCCTAGCTCTTTACTCTTTCGCCGGTCACTGTACTGTTGCTAGTTTCTACCCATAGAAATGAAGAAGTGATTTTTAAGGACCCTGGTGGTAAAAGAGAAGGCTGAATTATAAAATAACAATAATAAAAGAAAAACATAAAAGATAAATATATGAATAATAAAAGGTCGATGACTGCATCCCTATCAACAATTACTTTAAAAATAAATAAATGTTTCCATCAAAAGGCTTAGGGTGGCTGAATGGATAAGAAAACAAGACCCTTACATATGCTGCCTACGAGTGACTCACTTGGGAGCGAAAGACACCTATAGACTTTTTGGGAAAAGATATTTTATGAAAACAGATACAAAAAAAATCAACTGGGTAGAAATACTTATACCAGACAAAACAGACTTTAAAACAAAGGCTATAACAAGGGATAAAGAAAGACCCAGTCGTCCCACTTCTGGGTATTTATCCAAAGAAACCCAAAGCACTATTTTAAAGGGACATGTGCAACCATATGTTCATTGCAGCATTATTTACAACAGCCAAGACACGGAGGCAACCTGGGTGTCCATCAATGCATGAATGGGTAAAGAAGATGTGGTTCGTATATAAAATGGAATGTTACTCAGCCATAAAATAAAGGATGAAATTTTGACATCCGTCACAACATGGATGGACCTCGACGGCATTGTGCTGAGTGGAGTAAGTCAGACAGACAAAGGCAAATGCCATGTGATTTCACTTACATGTGGGATCTGAAGAACAAAACACATGAACAAACGACAGAAACGAACTCATGGATACAAAGAACATTTTGATGGTTGCTAGGTGGGACCAGGGTTGGGGGATGGGTGAAAAAGAGGAACGGATTAACAAGTACAAATTACTAGTTACACAGTAGTCATGGGGGTGAAAAGTACAGCATATGAAATACAGTCAGTAGTACTGTAATAACTATGCAGGGTGTCAGATGGGTACCCAGGTGATCAGGGTGGTCACTTTGTAAGAAATATAAATGTCTAAGTACTATATTGTGCACTTGAAACTAATATAATATTGTATGTTGACTATAACTAAAAATACAAAAATTCTTTTTAAGAAGTTAAGAAAGCCGAGGGTGTTTCACATGGGGAGGGTGTAGGACTGAGGACTCAATATTTGGACTTTGGAAATTGGGTTTTGGTTCCGTCGACCCTATCTGGCACAAGGGGCTCTCTCTGGCATTGAAAGGATGGAAGAAATAAAACTTATCTACGCTTTACATCATTACAACCTGAAAATATTTCCAAAGAAACCCAGGCTCGGAGAGATGGTCACTTACCTAAGGTCGTAGAGCCCGTAGAGACCTGGTCATCATCCCCTTGACCTCTGACTCACAGGGATCTAGGTGCCCACGTCTACAATTTCTGACCCACTGGAACCCAGTCACCCAGTTTCTGACCCTTGACCCATAGGGACCTGAGGGCATAGTCTCCTGACCTGTGACCCATGGAGACGTAGGTACCCAGACTCCCAACCTCTGGGGAACAAGGCCTCCAAACCCTGGCTACGACCTAAACAATCTCAAATGTCTGGTGAGGTCTGGACCAGAGGTTTGTATATTTTCTCAGACTGAGGTAGTGTCAGAATTGAGGGACCAAGGACTCCGGGTGTCTGGTGCAGGGGACCAGCAGAGGCCCACCACCCCCTAAACACACATCCTGTGCTGAAACAGATGTGCCACCTCTCAGACTCCGTGACCCTGCTCCCATGGGCAACAGGAGACGCCTTCCATTAGCATGTCCACAGGTGTGTGTACAGGAGATGGGCCTTGACACACCTCCCACACTTGCAGTCAAGTTGCAACAGAACCACACATGTGATCATGCCCTGAACCTGCACCTGGACCGTGTCCCCTTCCTCCAGTCCCCAGACAACACCGCTCCCCACCGCAGCCCAGCCCACAAATCTACAGTGCCCATCTCTTGCTTGGTCTCCTAAGCCTCCCTCCCCACCTGGCCCTCCTCCCCTCCCCACAGGCCCGCCCTGGTCCAGCCCCATCCTGGCCATTTGGGTTCTCTACTCACTAACACTTTATTTTTTTGAGATATAATTCACACACCATAAAAGTCACTCTTTTAAAGTGCACAGTTCAGTGGTTTATCATCTATTAAAACATCTCCACTATCTAATTCCAGAACATTTTCATCACCTCAAAGATAAAACCTCCTACCCATTAAGCAATCATTTCCCACCCTCCTGCCCCGCAACCCCAGCAACCACTAACCTACTTTCTCTACGGATTTACCTGCTTTGAACATTTCATATAAATGGCATCTCAGCATAGTTTCAAAGTCCATCCATAATGTAGCGTGGATCAGGACTTTATTCCTTTTTACGACTGAATCACGTATCAGTGCATGGATACGCAACAGGTGTGGACATTAGGGTTGTTTCTGTTATTTGGCTAGCGTGCACACTGCTGTCAAAGCAAGCACGTCCATTTTTGCTTCTCTTGGGTGCAGACGTAGGAGGAGAAATGCTGGATTACACGATAACTTTAGCTTTAATTTTATGAGAAACTGCCAGACGGCAGCAGCCCCATTTTACATTGTTTCTCCGCGTCTTCACGAACTCTTGTTATTTTCCATTTTTCGGATCATTGTGGGGATGAAGTGGTATCTCATTGTGGTTTTTTTTTTTTTAATTTAGATCAGCCAATCTGGTGTTTGGATTTTATTGGGGATGGAAGTGGCTATTGTAAAGAACAGTTCTTAATATTCGTTTTTAATTTTTAATTTTTATTTTTTATCTTTTAATTATTTCGACAGGCCAGCTTCACACTACCACACAAAACTTTTACTCAAGTGGCAGTGGAACTTCATATCTGTAGCCTCTGTGGCCCTGTGTCCTTGTGCAAGGTCTTAGGTCCTCAACGAAGAATTTACAGGCAGGTAGTCTAAGGACCATGGAGTTAGATCTGGAGGGCTGTGGCACCCTCTGAATGTCGTGCCGAAAGGACAGGCTGGTGACTGACTGATTGGGATGTAACCTATGTGCTCAGAAACTGAGGTGCCGTGAGTGAGAAAGAATCCACTGCCAAACCTCACAGATATTGCTCCCGTCAGAGGAAAAAAAAAAAAGTCTTCCTGAACCACATATCCTTCCATTTCTTACAGGAAATTCAGCTCCATTATAATCTCGTGGGACCAGCATCGTCTATGCGTTCCACCGTGAGTCGAAATGTCATTATGGGGCGTGTGACTGTATTTCTTTTTTATTATTATTTATTGCCATGTAACAAACCCCCAAACTTAGTGGAATACAGTACTCACACATCCTGTGAGTGGAGATTTTGACAGAGCACGGCTAAGATGGTTTGTCTCTGCTCCACGGTGTTTGAGAACTCAGCTGGGATGAAGTGAGTGAATGGGGCTGGAACAGCTGGAACCTCTGAGATGGCATCGTCACCCACGTACCTGGGACCTTGATGAGAATGGTTGGAAGGCTGGGCTCAGCTGGGACTGTCGGCCTGAATCCCTGCACATACATGGTGGCTGGATTTCTTAACTGGTATTGCATGTCCTCTATGACCCAGCCTCGGAAGTAACATTGTGTCACTTTCCCCATAGGCTATTAGTTTTAGGAGTCACAAGCCCACCCAGATTCAAGGACACAGCACATAGACTCCACCTGTCAATGGGAGGAGTAGCAAAGAATTGCCACCATATTTTAAAACCACTAATCATCACACTGCTGATGGGCATTCGGATCATTTCTAGTTTGGGGCTATTAAGATGAGGCTGTTGTGAATATTCTAGTGCATCTTTTTGTGAATACGTGTACATCTTTCTCTTCAGTATATATCCAGGAACGGGACCGCAGGGTCATAGGATGTGTATGTGGTCAGTTTAGAAGATTCTTCCAGAAGGTTTTCTAAAGCAGTTGTACCAGTTTACACTCTCACCAACTGTGTGACAATTCCAGCTGCCTCACAATCTCGTCAGGTCTGGTATTGCTTGTATTTTTTGTTCGAGGTTAAATTATATTTTACCACAAAAAAGCAACAATGCTTCTGTGTCTTTTCCCTGCCTGTATTCGTTTCCTGTGGCTGCTACAACAAACCGCCACAAATGTATGGCTTAAGACAACACTGATTTCTTCCCTTGCAGTTTTGGGAGTCAGAAGTCTAAAATCACAGTGTTAACAGGGCTGTGTTCCTTCTGCAGGCTTCAGGGGAGGAACTGTTTCCTAACCTTCTCCACCTTCTCGAGGCCACCGCCTTCCTTGACTTGTGGCCCCACATCGCAACACTCTGTCATCACCTCATGTCTTCCATGGTCGTGTCTCCCTCTGTCTCTCTTATAAGGACACTTGTGATTCCATTTAGGGCTCACGTGGATAATCCACCGTGCCCTCCGCACCTCAGTGTTTTTAATTTAATCACAGCTGCAAAGTCCTCTTTGTAGGAATTACAACGCGGTTATCTTTGGAGGTCATTATTTAGCCTGCCACACTGCCTGTCTCCTGCTCGCCTGAATTTGCAGTTTCTCCCCGCCATAGTGGTCCCCTGTGTGGGAACTGCATGTCTCAATGCCCTCTATAACAGCGGTTGCCAACCTTTTTGGCAGCACAGACCGGTGCTCCTATGAGAATCTAATGCCGGATGATCTGAGGTGGAGCTGAGGCGGCGATGCTAGCGCTGGGGAGCTGCTGCAAATACAGGTCTGCGGCCCTGGGGTTGGGGACTCCTGCTCTATAAGACCCTATTTCTTCGAAGTGCCTCAAAGTTGGGTCCCAACTCTCCTCTGCCCAGTCTCTCCCACAGCTGGTGGGGCCACGGCAGCCTGTGCTGTCGCCATCTGGTGGAAGTAGGGCGCCACAGCAGGTATGTGTCCAATGGAAATGTAATACAAGCCAGGAAAGTAATTTAAAATTTTTCTAATAGCTATAATAAAAAAAAAAAAGTGAAAACAATTTCACTACTATATTTTATTTAACCTCATGTATTCGAAACATTGGCATTACACCATGTAATCAACAAAAAAAAATGAATTTTTACGTTTCTTTTTTATACTAAGTCTTTGAAATCTGGTGTGTATTTCACACTTACAACACTTCTCAATTCAGATCAGCCACATTTTGCGTGCTCAGCAGTCACATGTGGCGCGTGGCTACCGTATTAAACAGCACAACTTTAGTGGAAGACGGGGAGAGGGTGTGGGATCTGAGATGGGATGGAGCCTGGGGCAGGGGACTAAAGGAGGGGCTGACCTGCCTTCGAGGGCAGGCCCTGGCTGTCCAGACACGGCCTTGGTCCCACCACAGTGCCAGATTCCATGGTGCACATCAGAGACCCGGTTGGAGCCCCACGACTGCGGGGTGACCTTGGGGAGCCACAGGCCTCGGGGAAGCTCATTGTAATGATCTGTAAGATGACGCCCTCCTGAGGGCTGCATGCACTGGGGCGTTTAAAAACCCCTGCTGAGTCTCTGCACAGTTCATGCTTGGCGAGAGTCAGCTACTGTGATTACTGTCTTTTTTGTTTGTCTTACCTTGTTTTCTCAGAATCCCCTGCTTTTGAACAATGCCTGGCACAGAGCAAGCACCCAGTAGAGTTTGAGGAATGAATAACAGGTAGAGCCCTGGGGCAGAGAGCCGCGGGCCCCCAGCCTCGTACCCCATGCCTGGCTGTCACTTTGAGCTGTGTCTACGCACCTGGCACTATGCTGATCACTGCCAGTGAGTTATTGTTGAGTCTTCACTCAGCCTAGTAGGTACCATAATGATCCCTACTTACCCATGAAGTAGGTACCATAATGATCCCTACTTACCCATGAAGAAACCCAGGCTCGGAGAGATGGTCACTTACCTAAGGTCGTAGAGCCCGTAGAGACCTGGTCATCATCCCCTTGACCTCTGACTCACAGGGATCTAGGTGCCCACGTCTACAATTTCTGACCCACTGGAACCCAGTCACCCAGTTTCTGACCCTTGACCCATAGGGACCTGAGGGCATAGTCTCCTGACCTGTGACCCATGGAGACGTAT
>NW_006434848.1:54981-66500 GCF_000325575.1 Pteropus alecto
CCGTAGGAGGAGAAATGCTGGATTACACGATAACTTTAGCTTTAATTTTATGAGAAACTGCCAGACGGCAGCAGCCCCATTTTACATTGTTTCTCCGCGTCTTCACGAACTCTTGTTATTTTCCATTTTTCGGATCATTGTGGGGATGAAGTGGTATCTCATTGTGGTTTTTTTTTTTTTAATTTAGATCAGCCAATCTGGTGTTTGGATTTTATTGGGGATGGAAGTGGCTATTGTAAAGAACAGTTCTTAATATTCGTTTTTAATTTTTAATTTTTATTTTTTATCTTTTAATTATTTATTTATTTATCATTGTGTTTTAACTTGCATCTTCCTGGTGGTGAATGATGTTGAACAGCTTTGCGTGTACTTATTGGCCATTGGTGTATCTCCTTTGGAGAAATTTCTATTTGTCTGCTTTGGTCATTTTTTTAATTAGACTGTCTTTTTACTGCTGTATGAGTTGTTATATATTCTGACACTATATACATGATGACCTTCGTCAGATATATTTTTATAAATATTTTCCCCACTCTGTGGGCTCTTTTCACTTTTGATAGTACATTTTGATGCACAAAAGCGCTTAATTTTGATGAGTTCCAATTTATCTACTTTTTCCTTTGGTTGCTTGTAGCCAGCCACCACTGTAGACCCTTCTGGTCCATCCTCCACACAGCAGCCAGAGGGAGCTTTCTGAGCTTCACTCGTGTCCTCTCCTGCTCAAAGCAGTGCCATCTCTGTGATTTAGAACAATGCTTCTCAAACCGAATATGCAAAGGAAGCACCTTAGAATCTTGCTAAACGCAGACTCCGATTTGGTAGATCCAGGGCGGGACCTGAGAATCAGCAGGCTGGCCACGCTGCCAGGCGATGATGCTATGGCAGTTTGTGTTTTCCCAACATGACCACAGCTGTACTTCCTGCTCCACATGCTTCCGGAACCTTGCACTCCCCCAGAAAGAGGTGGAGCCTATTTCCCCTTGACTTGAACCCGGGCAGGATTTTGCAGTTGCCTTAATGAATGGAATGTGACAAGAGCGACTGCATGACTTCTGAGGCTAAGTCAGACGAGGTGATGTGGTTCCTGCCCGGCTCTTCTTTGAGACACTTGCCTTTGGAATCCACCCTCCACACTCTGTGAAAGCCCAATCTAGCCCACACGGGGAGAGGATATGGAGAGGAACAGAGGCCCCCAGCCAAAAGCCGGCATCAACTGCCGGACATGTGAGCGAATGTCCCTTTGGATGATTCTGCAGTAGCTCATCGTGGAGCAAAGATGAGCCATTGCTGCAGATTGCAGATTCCTGAGCAAAACACATGCTGTCATTGTTTTAAAACAACGGAGTTTGGGGGCTGTTTGTTATGCATCAGCAGATAGCTGTAGCCAAGCTGATACCGTTAGTTTACGGACCTCACTTTGAGTAGCAAGGGAGCAGATCACTAGCTCATCTCAGGCCTTTCGCACAGGCTGTTTCTCTGCTTGTACTCTTCCCATTCTTTCTTTGCTTGGCTCATTTTTACTTACTCCTTCAGTTCTGCCCTAAGAACACTTTCCTGATGTGTCAGCCTGGGCCTGTTGCCTTACCTGAGCCCCCTGAGCCACCTGTTCTTCCGCCATCCCAGCCTTGGTCAGCTCAGCTGTCCCTGTGTGGTGAGAGTTTTCTCCCCGCTCTGTTGGGCTGAGAGCTCTCCAAGGGGACAGGCCGGGGGCTGACTTGGCCATCGCCAGATCTAGCTCGGTAAAATTGGCACTAAGGACAGTACAGGCGGGGCTGGCCACATCCGCCCAGGTTCTCTGAGTGCCACCCCCATCGGTGTCACCTCCATGGTCCAGGCATGGCTCAGAGCAACCCCCACCCAGACATTGGGGGCCACCTGCCAAGTTGTTCTTGCACAATGAACATTCCCTCCCAAGTTGTCCCCTCCAGTCTCCCCTCAGTGCCTCTCTCCAAACCCCAACCTCTTCTCCACCAGGAGACAGAATACTTTGGCATTCATGAAGCATGGCCCAGACCCTGTGGTCATGGAGCCCCATCTCCCCAGCCCTCGCGACTCCCTCAGCCTGGATGTAGTTTCCAAGATACCCAGACTGCCCCAGACTCTTTCTAGAGTCTCTGCTCATTCGCATGCTCTTGGGGTGTCTCTCATCCTTCCCTGGGTGCTGGGGTCTGACTCTCAGCAATATCCCCAGCTGCCCCCAGCAGAGCTCCCAGCAGCCACAGATCTGACTAAGGTTGGCTAAAAGGACTAGGTTGGGGGTGAAACCTGAACTCCAACCACCCCTGCACCCATCAGTCTTGGGGGACTCCACTATACTTGCCTTTGAGGAGGAAATCCCCAAGGACAGGGATGAGCGCCTCTTCTGCCAACACCTCACTTCTCTGGGGACATTGTCACCCCCTCACTGGAAAGTATTTGATGGAGAATTGCAAAATGTAAGCGTGTCTAGTTTTGTGAATTCCCAAATGTCACCCCTGAAGAAATGTCCTTCCTCAGGTCAGAGCTCTCCACCTGCTGTCTTGGGCATCGTTTCTGCAAATGTCAACCTGGGCAATAGTGACACCTGCAGCTCCGCTTCTCCTCAGCCACCATCGCAGATACCCGCCTGTCTCCTGCAGGTGGCGCTGTGACACATTTGCAGCACGTCGGGGAACTTCTGTAAACCCGCCTGCTCATCTGCTCACACCCACATTCTGTTGTCACACCTCTGAAATAGTGCTGTGCAACAGAAGAAACACAATGAGATCTACACACGTGATTTTCAATTTTCTTGTAGTCGTATTTTAAAATATAAGAAGAAACAGATGTATGGCACTTGAAAAGATGCTCTACGTCTTTAATCATTAGGGAAATGCAAATCAAAGCCACAAGGAGATACCACCTGACACCCATTAGGATGGCTATCGTGAAAAAGAAAAAGAAAAAAATGGAAAAAAGGAAATAATAAGCGTCGGCATGGATGTGGAGAAGTTGAAACCCCTGTGCACTGTTCGGTGGGAAGGCCAAATGGTACTGTCGCCGTGGAAGACAAGTCCGGTGGTTCCGAAAAAAATTAAAAATAGAATCACCATCTGATCTAGCAATCCCACTTCTGTGTCTACACCCAAAAGAATTGAAAGTAGGGACTGGAACAGATATTTATACACCCGTGTTCATAGCAGTGTTATTCATAATAGCCAAGTGTCCATGGACAGAAGAATGGATCAGCAAAATGTGGAATATACACACAAGGGGATAGTATTCCGTCTAAAAAAAGAAAAGAAAAGAAAATTCTGACACATGCTATGACATGGACGAACCCTGAAACATTATTCTACGTGAAATAAGCCAGACGCGAAAGGACAAATGCTATGTGATTCCACTTGTATCCGGTTCCTAGAGTGGTCAAATGTATAGAGAGACCTAGAAAGGCGGTTGCCGGGGGCGGTTGCCGGGGGCGGTTGCATCTTAAACAGGCCGGAGGCGAACGGGGAGTCGTTTAGTGGGGAGAGTTTCAGTTCTGCAAAATGAAAAGAGCTCTGGAGTGGATGGCGGCGATGGTCGCCCAACCATGTGAATGTACTTAACTAACACTACTGAACTGTACACTTAAAAATAAAATGGTTAATTTTAGTGTTATGTATATTTTACCACGGTAAAAAAAAAAAAATCTTAAACAGGCGAAATTAGTTTTAGTAATATTTTATGTATCCCTCTATATTCAAAATATTATCATGTCAATATGTAATTAATTTTCAAGATTATTGAAATGTTTGCTCTCATACTAAGCCTTTGAAATTCAGCATTTAGCCTGCACGTTACACTCACACTGTACCTCAATTGGGGCTAGCCAAGTTCAAGTGCTCGAAAGCCACGTTTGGCCAGTGTATGGCCTTGATCTAAAACTTCATCTGCACTCACCTCTGTCCTATTTGCAAAGACCCACATCTCCCCCTGCAATACACCTACAGCTCTTCTGCAAATACACCCACAGTTTCTCTGCAAACTTCCCACATCATCTTCAAACAAGCCCACAGCTCACAGGTCAAACCCTGAATCTCATCGCAGACAACTTCAGAGAAAAGCACTTGCTCAAGTGCTTTTCTCCATTGGTGGGTTGATCTGACCTGCAAATCCCCTCTTCTTTGCATAAATTTGCATCTCATTCATGTGCCAATGGGAAGCACACCTAGAAGGCCTCAGATAGTCATCTCAAAGTCCGGGAGGCCTAGGCTGGAAGTTGAGCAGGAGGCCCCGACGTGTCCTTCCTCCTGCTTCCCAGAGGGCTCTTCATCTTCCTCATCTTCCTCATCTTTCTCCTCCTCCTCCAGAAAGGTGACCAGTTCCTCCCGCAGCGCCCCCATCTTCCTCCTCCTCCTCCTCCTCCTCCTCCTCCAGAAAGGTGACCAGTTCCTCCCGCAGCGCCCCCATCTCCAGCCCCAGGCTGCACAGCTGGCCTAACAGCTGGACATCCACTCTACGGAGGTTCTCCTGCAGGAGGGAAGCGGGAGTCAGGGCCTCGCACCCCAGAGGGCAAGGGCCCCCACAACCTGTGTGGGAGCAAGTCCCAGCTCAAATCTTGACAAAAATTCTTTGCTTGACCGAACTTTTGTCAGGCTCCTGAACCTTCTCCTAGGCCCATCTGTGCATGTCCCTGTAAAATTCAATTTTAGCAAGAACCTCCATCTTCTACACCTGAATACTCTCCCGTCTTACCTGGTCAGGTTCCTCACCCTCCACCAGCTCCCAGGTGATGTCTGATCACCCTGGCCTGCCTATCTACCTATCTATCTATCTATCTATCTATCTATCTATCTATCTATCTATTTCTGCCTCTATTTCTCTATTCCCATCTCTCAATTCCTGTCTTTCAGTCTCTGGTCCTTTCTATTTCCATTCATTCCCACTCATTCATTCATTCAGTCAGTCAGTCATTCATTCTCTCCCCGCCCCAACCCTATCTCTTGCCCCTCCAAACCCCTCACTCACCAGCTCCTCCCAGATCCACAGCAGACTTTCCCTGGCACCTCCAGTGTCTGCCCCTAGGGACACCAGGGTCTTGCCAGCTCTCCCTGCTGGGGGGACGCCTCTCAGGGCCTGAGGGGGTGGGCCCAGCCCCGGGGGCAGCAGTCCAGCCTGCCTCAGCTGCCTCCACAGCTCCATAGTTTCTGAGCAGTGGCTGCCAGGAGCAGGAAGTAGCAAGGTCCAGAGTGACCCAGCCCCCTGGGGATCTGAGGGGTGGGAGGAGTAAAGGGCAGCGGAAAGAGCGGGGCAGGGTCTGAGATGTCGTCCCAAAGTCCATTCTCCAGTGAGAATCAGCAGCCTCATGTGCGTGGTTCTTTTTCCTTCTTTCTTTCTGAAGTCCAACCTCAACTCTGCTCACAAGGGGCCAACTGCAGCCCCTTTGGTGAAGGTCAAACTCCACCCCTCACTGTGCTCTGTATCTGTCCTCATCCTGCCCTCTCCTGGGTCCCTTCCTCCGCTTCTCACCACTGCCCACCGTGGTCCTTGCCTGTCTTATCCACTCAGGCCATCCCAGGGCTCCCTCACCAGTGGGCCTGAGGAGCCAGGAGTGGCTCTCAAGAGAACAATCCCTCAGCCAGGACACCTCAGTGTCCAGGCTGCTGGCCCGTAGCTGAGCAGCCAATTCTGCTCCCTAGAGTTGCCCACAGACATTGTCACTATCAGCGTGGGCCCTGCCAGGGAAAAGGATGGACGCACTGTGGTGTCCCTCTGCTGGAGGCCCTCCATCAGGCCCAGGGTGTTCAGCCTCCATTTGTGTGTCAATGGCTCCTAAGTCTCAGACTCTAGTTCTGACTTCCTTCCTGAGCTCCAGACCCCCACTCAGCATCTCCATCTGGTTCTCTCAGGCATTTCAGGGTAAATGTGGCCCTAACACAGCTCTCCATTGGGACCTACCCCACTGTATTAGTTCCCCGGTGCTGCTGTAGCAAATTACCACAAATTTAGTGCCTTAAAAGAGCACCAAGTTATTCTCTTACAGTTCAGGAGGTCGGAAGTCTGAAGTGGGTGCACAGGGCTGGGTTCCTTCCGGAGGCTCTAGGGGAGAACCTATTTCCTAGCCTAACCCAGCTTCTAGAAGCCACCCGCACTCATTGGCTCACAGCCCCTTGCTTGTATCACTCCAGCCTCTTGCACCTACCATCACATCCCGTACTGCCTGACTCTCCTGCCTCCATCTTATGAGACCTTCATTGATTACATAGGGCCAATCTTGATTATCCAGAATCATCTCCCCATTTCAAGATTTCTAACTTTATCATGTTTTCCCTTTACCGTGTAAAGTAATATATTCACAGGTTTCAGTGACATGTGAGGCGGGTAGAAGGCACATTCCGCCTACCACACCTGCCCTTCCAAAACTGCTACTTCCCCAGTTTCGCCATCTCTCTGAGTGGCATCACTATCCTTTTGGTTTCTGGAGCTGTTGCCTCAAACTTCGAAACAGACTCATAATTCGAGCCCTTCTCACCATTTTCATGGTCCCGTCTCTGCTCTTGTCCGCATTCATCTCTTGTCTGGAAAACTGCAGTAGCCTCATTGCTACCCGCTGCTTCCATCTTGCCCTCTAAGGTCCATTCTCAACCTGGCAGAAATGACCTTACAAAACGTAAATCAGATAGTGACATGTGAATGGATTAAAATCCTACCAGCCCCACGCAGTCAGCTCCCTGCCCACCTCTCTGACCCCGTCTCCCGCCTCTCTCTGCAAGATGGTTCCCACCTCTGGGCCTTTGCACTGGCTGTTCCTCTGCCTGGAACTCTTTACCCCAGACCCTTGAATGGCTGTTTCCTTCTTATCCTTCACCTCTTCCTAAATGTTACCTCTTCAGAGAGGCTTTTGTTGATGGCCCTACAACCCCAGTCACTCCCTATTATATTGCCTGGTTTTATTTGCCTATCGAATACTATCTTAAATTATCGTGCTTATTGTTTCTTATCCATCTCCTCCCTGCCTGGAATGTTGAGTCCCCGAAAGAGGGGCTGGGTCTGTCCTGTTCACCATGGTAACTTTAGCACGCAGAGCAGCGCCTGCCACACCGTAGGTGCTCAGTAAATATTTGTAGAGTGAATGAATGAATAATTCTATCCACATGACTTCACAATGAATCTTCATGCTGAGATCTAGCCTTGAACTCCAAACTGAAACCGCAAACACAGCACAAGACTAGTCTTGAGACGGTACCTCTGTCTCAAAAAAACTCACCACCCACTGGACTTGTTTCCCTTCCCTGACCCTGGTTTAAAGGACCACGGTCAGCTTTTCAGTCACATCATTCCCTTAAAGAGGTAGCGAGTGAGAACTGGAGAACAGGGCAGCTCAGGGGAACTGTGACTGCCATCAGAGGGAAAGAAAGGTACTCTAACAGGAAGAACCTGTCCTTTCCTAAGGACAGGCTACAGAGTCCCATTTTAAGGCCCAAGGGAGAGGGCGCTCTGAGCAATTCCTAAACCCAAAAAGAGTAAAAGGTGTGTGCGCCTTTAAGAGGAAGGTTGGAAAACGGAGGCGGCCTGACGGTAAGAAAACTACAATACAGAGCCGGGTGGGCGGGTTAAGAAAGGACCGGCCCCTTCCGGTGACGTAACACTAGCAAGATGGCCGCGCCCAGGGCAGTAAGTGACCGGGACCCGCAAATTGAAGTCCGCTCTGCTGCCTCTGCCTTCAGAGCCTCTATCGGCGCCCAGGGAGCAAGGAGCGTGGCGGCGCAGGAGGCCTCTCCCTCTAGGCCTCGCGCTGGCAGTGTAGACATGTGGCTGTTGGGGGCCAGGAAGGACGGGTGTGGGTCGCAGGCTGCAGAGGAGCATCAGAGAGGAAGAGGGGGCGGGGATTTAGCGGAGAGAAATCAACAGGGAATCAGGGAGTGCGTTCCGCGCATGGGGAGGGCGGCAGGTGCGGAGAGGTGAATGGGGGTTCACGGACCAGAACACAGGGATCCAGCTCTGTCTTTCACAGGAGGCTCCAGACTCAGCCCCTCCTCTTCTCTCCTCCTCCCCAGTCCCTTCACCTGGTGGCGCCAGTACGGAATGGGAGTACCCTGGGCATCCGTGGCATGAGTACAGTGGCCCCGGAAGGCAATCAGAGGAAAGGGGGGTTACTTCTCCAGTTTCTGGCTGACCGCTTCTATGACGTGGAGGCTCTGAGGGATTACCTGTTCCGAAAGCAGATGTCAAAGGTGCACCAGAAAAATCGGTGAGAATCCCTGGCCTGAAAGACCCTGCTGCTGAGGCCTCACCAGTGAGAACCCAGATCCTGCCCTTGCCACTCCCAGGCAGCACTGTGGCTTCCAATACCCCAGTTGCCAACTTATGTTTTCATTTCCAGCTCACACCCTTTCCGAAGGACTCCAGTTCCAATAGGCAACCTGCCGCCCACCATCTCTTCTTGGGGGTGTCTAGCTGGCACCGCCAATCTAGCATGGCTAACAGCAAACCCATGACTTCCCCGTAAAACAGTCTGCTTACCGCCGAGGCTTCTCCATCCAGTAAACAGCACCACTGCCCACCCAGTTCAGGCCATATTCTGAGGAGTCATTCCTGATTCTCCTCTTTGCTTCTCTGCTCTTCATATCCAGTCCATCAATAAAATACTAGAATATCCCAAATCTGACCAGGTGTCAACTCCTCCACTGTTTGTAGCCTGGTCTGAGCCCCCACTTTGTTTTATGATTGGATTACTGCAGTAATTAACTTGTCGCTTTTTGCCCCCTATTATGGGCCAAATGACTCTTAAAGTAAAATACCACTTTGTTTAAACTCTCAAATGGTTTCCGTTTGCAACTAGAATGAAAGCCAGACTCCAAAACCTAAAACTTGGCCCCTACTGAGCTTTCAGACCTACTGGGGACTCCCCCTACCCTGCCAACATGGCTTCCTTATTGCTGTTTGTTGGACCATCCTAATTTGAGCCTCTGACCCTTGCACTTGCTGTTCCCTTGGCCTGGCAGGCTCTTGCCTTGACCTCTGCATTCCTTCTCACCGCTCAAAGCTCTGCATAAGTGTCACTTTCCTCCAAGAAGCATTTCTTAACAGCAAATCTAAATTAGCCTGCTCCATCCCCACCCCTGACCCAAGCCACTCCTAGTCAGTACCTATATTTTATTTTCGTCATGGAATTGATACTCTCTGCAATTTGCTGTTACTTAGTAGTTTTGTTTCTCCCTGTAAAATAACTTCACAAGGGCAGGGACGGTTATCTGCCAGGGACCACTGCCCCCCAGTGCCTGGTACTTAATGGTACTCAGTGAATATTTGCAGGCTGACTCAGTCTGTCTGTCTGTGTGCCTGTCAGTCCTGGTGCTGTGGACTCTGACCCTCTCAGCAGCACCTGGGTATGGAGGTGGGTGCGGTACTCCCCGAGCCTCACCCTCAGCTGCTGTTCTCTTGGCAGATCGTTCACCTACATCAAGGAGCAATACGGCCCATACGTCGCAGGCGCCTATTTCGTCCTGAAGCAAGGAGGCGCAGTCAAGTATGACAGCAAAGGTGTCAAAAGGGGTGTTAAGGGAGGCAACCTCCATGACGGACCTTAGAATGTGTCTCTAAAGGCCCTGGCTCTTCGGTCAGGCAGGCTTCCCTGTGCGTCTCCAGGTCTCTGCCCCCTATAGGCTGTGGCTTGGGGCTTGGTCCTGAGCTTCAGTTGTATCATCTATAAAAGAGGATGGTAATTGTATCTAACCTACAAACACATTTTACGATCTAAACACAGCAAGGCCTGGCATAGCACATGTGCTCAATAAATGTTTCTTTTCTTCCTTCCCCATTTTTTTCCCTTTTTTATTTTTTTTCAGGCAAGGCAACCCTTTGTTGACCTCACAGATTGCAAGGACCTTGTCAGCTTACAACCCCTTATTTTTATTTTTTCACCTACAGCACCTAGTCTTCCTAGGTGGTCTCCCATCCAAGTACTAACCAGGCCCGAATCCAGCTTAGCTTCCAAGATCAGACAGGATCAGGCTTGTTCAGGGTGGCATGGCCGTAGATTTTTTTTTTTTTTTTTAAATGCAATTCATATAGACTTCATCTAACTCTCATCTTTGTTCCAATTTAGAATTTTACTTGGTTTGAGCACTTCCTCCAGCACCTTCCTGACAAACAGTGTACATGTCTGAAAATGTCTCAACTTTAACCTATCTGCAAAGATTCTTGTCTTATATAGCTTTTTTCCTCTTATCAGGAACCTCTCAGCCCTCAGCTTCCAGGTTTGTAAAACTGGCCAAACATTCCATCTTTGATGGGATTGTCAGGGGGTCCAATGAGACCAGACTTGTAAAGCCCTTAGAACAGGGCCTGATGTATAGTAAGTGCACAGACATGTACCATCTCTGTGTCATACAGGGCTGGGGAGCATGTTCGAGTTTGGAGGCCTGGGGAGGGGAGGGTACCTGCTGACACTCCCTCTCTCCCTGTCCAGGTTCCGGGGCAAGGAGTGGATCCGGTCAAATGGGCGTGGCCACTCCACTCTGGAGTTCTTGCATTTCCAAGCGGTACCCGTAGAGGCTGTCGATGCCAGTGACTGTGCCATCAACTACCAAGGCCTGGACAACCTCTGTAAGTGGGGCGGGGCAGGGTGGGTAGAGCGGGCAAGGCTCTCCACTTTCTCTTTCAGGGTGGGCTCAGTCCCCCTCTCCCCCCTGCAGTGGCCCTGAAGGAGCTCCAGTCCCTGTCGCTGCAGCGCTGTCCCCATGTGGATGACTGGTGTCTCAGCCGCCTCTACCAGCTGGCCGACTCATTGCAGGAGCTCTCGTTGGCCGGTTGCCCCCAAATCTCTGAACGGGGCCTCGCCTGTCTCCACCACCTCCAGTGAGACCTCAGCTCAGCCTGGGCCCTGAGCCAGGGTGGGGCTCCCAGCCAACTCAGGGGACAGTGGGAGGGGGCAGCTGGTAGGCCCCGCCTCCCTGCCTCCATGGCAAACCTAGCGTTTGTGGTGGGTAAGCACAGTGAGCAGTGGCAGTGAGATCCTGGGGGAATGAAAGGGCTAGTTTTTCTTCCTTTTGGTTTTAATGAAAACTCCATGATTTTTATACTGTTCCAGAACTATAGGAGCCAGAGGTGTCTATTTGCAATTAACACAGTGGATTTCATGTGGCTGGACAGCTCTAATGTCTCCTGGACAGTTAGATTTTTATTTTAGGAATCTAAGGATTGAATGGGTGCACACGCTCACACACAGACGCTGTCCTTATGCCAGCCTCCCCTCCTGTCCCCCAGGAACCTCCGCAGGCTGGACATCTCAGACCTCCCTGCCGTGTCCAACCCAGGCCTCACTCAGATCTTGGTGGAGGAAATGCTGCCCAACTGTGAAGTTCTGGGGACCGACTGGGCCCAGGGCCTGAAGTCGGGGCTGGAGGAGCAGTCTCGGGACACAGCCAGCCCCATGCCTGTCTAGCTTACCGCCCCCTCCACGTCAAGCTGGATCTGGCAGAGCTGTGTTTAGTGTCTGACGGTTCTCCATACTTCTGGCTTCCAGCTGGGCTCACTCACCGTGGGGGCTGGGGTGGGATGAGGGGTGTGGCACTGCT
>NW_006434848.1:66511-69445 GCF_000325575.1 Pteropus alecto
AGAGCATGTGGTCCCCATCTCAGGGGTGCCCCGGCAGGCTGCACCTTGGGCTGAGGGCCACAGCTCTTGTCATCCCGTCAGGCAGCCTTTCCCACATACTTCTCTCCTTCCAGTTCCCATAGCTTCTTTCTCCTGCCTTTTCAGGGCTCCCAGCTGCAGGGAGCTCCAGGGAGCTGCACTCTCCCTTGTGGCCCCCCACCTTGCCCACTACTGTGTCAAGAGACTCTTATCAGAAATTATCCTCATTTAGGTGTGCTGCCATTTCCTGGCGGGGCCCTGACTCAGGGATGGTTATTCTCTGTGTGGACCTAGTCAGCTCACTGCAGGGTACACATCCATGGCCCACACTCACTAAATGCCAGTAGCACCCCAAATCCTATGGTGTCAGCTTTGACTCTCAGCTCCATATTCAACTTTCCTGTGGCTCTGGGAAAACAGATTTGGGCCTTTGAAATACATTTTCTTTGCTAACTGGCATGATAAACTTGGTCAGTAGGGGGCACTGGAGAGACACTGCAGGAGGCAGGGTTTTGCTCCTGGTTCCTTCCTGTCCATGTCTGCTCACTCTGCAGCCTCCCGAAGTCCATGTGGCTTCCCCAGCGCCAGGTAGTCAGCAGACTCCACTGACGCACCTCCCTGTGAATGGCTCTCCACACCCCAGAAGCTGGATTCCCAGAAGGCATCTTACTAGTGAATCCCTCATATTATTTCGCTGTCAGTAATTCTTGATATTAAACTTTCCCTGTTCAAATTACTGGGTTTTTTTTTTTTTTTTTTCTCTCCTGATTGGATCCAAGCTGATACAGCATTGGCATCCAGAGTGTTCCAGGAGTCAGGCTCACAGAGATGGGGTTTGGGGGTTGAGATGCCAGGAACCCACGCATGCGGTGGCATCACAACAGGCATTCACAGGTTGACTGATGAGGTGCTGGCTGAAGCACGTGCCCCGGGAGCCCCTCTGGCCGCTGCACTTGACCACTGTGGCAGTGACAATTCTAAAGATAGGCACTGGACGGATTCTTTGGAGTGTCCTTGAATGCTTACAAATGGACAAGAACGAGCTGAGGTCGGTTACCTCAGCTCGTCACCGTCACAACTGGAGTACTTCCTTAACGGCCCCCGAAAATTCTTACTTGTAGCCACAGAGCTAATAACAGCTGAAAATACATCACATTTAAGTTTGCAGGTTGATGCCAGTTGAATTCCCAGTGTCAATAAGTTATGTGTGAAAGTGACTGGTGAACAGTGGGACGCTGAAACCTGGAACAGGGTCAGGCCCAGAGGGAATGGGCGGTCTCGAACCCTGTCACTCGGCCTCCCTCAGCGTCTGAGACCAGCACCCTTCCTGTGCTTGAAAACCCCTCTAAAAACTCATCACAAGCACCCCTGCCGTCACTAGGCCCATAAAATACCGAGGGTCAAATCTCAGCATGCCCCAGAGCGCCTCCGCTATGACCCAGGGGGAAACGGCTTGTACACTAACAGAATAGCAAGACCTGCAGATATATGTAGTCAGAAAACTGGGAAGCCCACGTGGGAGTAGATTCCAAGGCTGTTAGACCCGTGAGGGTGGACGTGACACCAAGCCTGGCCAAGCTCGATGGTACGAAGGCACTTACTAGAGATTCTGATTTAATGGGTTAGCCGTGCAGCTGGGAGTGGTTCTCACAGCTTCTTTGCTTGGCTGACTGGAACTTGGACTCAACAGTGGCATAGAGTTAATGAGGTGAGAAGCCAGAACCACCCTGGCGTCACCTGGAAGAGGGGATCCGAAGGCTAAGGAACGCAGGGATGTTGGACTGGGCTGGTCACAGTCGACACACATATCCGCCCCTCAACTCTGTTCCACCAGAAGGCAACTCCAGAATCATTCTCGATGTTCGACTTCTTCCCACTGCCGTGCGCATTCTCTTCTGATTGGACCCAGACTGATGCACAAGGCAACCAAAACTACACTCCGAGATTTCCAAACACCCCTAGGGGGGTGAGTGGAGAACCTCTGCACCTCCTAGGAGAAGCTAGATGAGCCAGGAGAGCTCAGGGGGACCTGATCTCTGTCTCAACCCTGGGGAAGGAGGGCTTGGACTCCCTCCAAGGTGCTCGGGCCCCTGGCCCCAGCCCCTGGCTGTCTTTTCCCACTCTTGCTTTTATCCCATTAATGTTCCCCACTTCCTCCGCATACTCTTCCTCCAGCTGGCCCCACAGGCTCCATTATTCAAACCTAGAGAGAGGAAATCGGTACTGGACAGATAATCAACTGCTGCTGCTAACAGAGAAGGTCCCTGAGACAATTGGACAGTCCTCCCCAACCCCTGGTGGGGTGAAAGGGGTCAAGCCAGGCTTATTCCTACCCCAGGTTCCAGGTGGTCTGGAGTGAGGAGGCCCCACCTTCCTACCTCCCCAGACAGCAGAGGCCTCAGGAGGGCAGGCCTGTAAACAGGTAGACATAATCTCCTGTCCCTGGAGGGCCGGATGTGAGTGTTCCCAAGTCCCTGTGCAGCTGTGGGTGGGGCTGGAGTGGGCACTGACCCTGCTGGTCTGGCAGCCCAGGCTCCGGAGCCAATGGAGGAAGAGCAGGATCGGCTCCGCCAGAGGGCTCCCCCTGCGCCGCCCCCACCCACTGCCCTCTGGCTTGTCTCTCCCTCTAGCCGCCCCTTCGCCCATCTGGTCCTCTCTTGCCCCTCCCTGGCTCCCTTCCCAGACTCCCCCCTCTGACCCCTCCCTCCACTGCGACCCTCCACCTGCCTCTCTAAATCTTCCCCTTTAGCCTCCCTCCTGGGGGCTCCCTGCCCTGGCCACCCCCTCCCTCACTCAGTCCCCACCCCCCTCGTCCTCCTCCCTCCTGGCAGTGCTCTCCACTTAGCCTCCTGTGTCTCCCTCTCTCCTCTCCCCCCACTCCCTGCCACCCCAAAGGTCTCCCCGGCTGCTTCTCCT
>NW_006434848.1:69848-105752 GCF_000325575.1 Pteropus alecto
CTCCCTGCTGCCTGCTCCCCTCCCTGCCCCCGCCCCTCTGGACGGGCTGGGCTGGGCTGGGCTGGGCTGGGCTGGGCTGGGCTGAGCTGAGCTGAGCTGAGCTGAAGAACAACGACACAGCCACAGCAGGACGAGGGCAGAAGGGAGGGAACTGGGAGGGCCAGCCCAGAAGCCCAGGGCACCGGAGCTGGGGAGCTGGACCCAGAGGTAAAGAGGAGGGAGCAGGTCCCTGTCTCCCCAGTCCCTTGGGTGGGGGCCGTTGGTGCAAAAGAAACTGAGCTTTTATGACAGCGGGAGGAACTGACCCCAGTGATCCCAAATCCTGGTGAGGGGGATATATGGAGGTGGGGGGCAGGCTGGTGGAAGGGGCTGGGCTGAGAGGAAAGAGGACGAATTGGAAGGAGGTTAGAGCAGCGATTCCAGGTCCCTGAACATGGGAGAGTCGGGTCTTTGGTCCGGGGTCGGTTTAGGGTCTGGCACTGAGAGGCTGTTACAGGGGTTTGTGGGGGCTGGGGTCCATCCCTGCACCCCAAAGGCCTCTGTGGCTCCTTTGCAGCTCCCACAGCCACCCCTTCCCTGGGCCGGGTCATGCGCTGCCCCAAGTGCCTTCTCTGCCTGTCAGCCCTGCTCACGCTCCTGGGACTCAAAGTGTACATTGAGTGGGCGTCGGAGTCTCAGCTGAGCAAGGCCTACCGAGGACCCCAGGGCACCCTGCCAGGCCCCACGGCAGCCGGCCTCGAGCCCACCCTTCCGGCTAACCTCTCCGCCCGTCTGGGCCAGACTGGCCCACTGCCCTCAGCTTACTGGAACCAGCAGCAGTGGCGGCTGGGGGCCCTGCCCAGTGGGAACAGCACCGAGGCGGGGGGCTGCCGGGCGTGGGGAGCCGCTGCCGCCGCTGAGATCCCTGACTTCACCTCCTACCCTGAGGACCTCCGCCGCTTCTTGCTATCAGCGGCCTGCCGGAGCTTCCCACAGTGGCTGCCTGAAGGGGGCAGTGGCCAAGTGGCCAGCTGCAGGGAAACCGCCGTCCCCTACCTGCTGCTGGCTGTCAAATCGGAACCAGGGCGCTTTGCAGAACGACAGGCCGTGAGAGAGACCTGGGGTGGTCCAGCTCTAGGGATCCGGCTGCTCTTCCTGTTGGGGTCCCCAGCAGGTGAGGGGGGCCCTGATCTAGGCCCCCTGGTGGCCTGGGAGAGCCACCGCTACAGCGACCTGCTGCTCTGGGACTTCCTTGACTTCCCCTTCAACCAGACGCTCAAGGACCTGCTGCTGCTGTCCTGGCTCAGCCACCACTGCCCTGGGGTGAGTTTTATCCTGCAAGCTCAAGATGACGCTTTCGTGCACACACCTGCCCTGCTGGACTACCTGCGGGCCCTGCCACCCAGCTGGGCCCCAGGCCTCTACCTGGGCGAGGTCTTTACCCAGGCCAAGCCCCTCCGGAAGCCCGGAGGACCCTTCTACGTTCCCGGGTCCTTCTTCGAAGGTGACTACCCGGCCTATGCCAGTGGGGGCGGCTATGTCATCGCTGGTCGCCTGGCACCCTGGCTGCTGCAGGCGGCAGCCCGTGTGGCACCGTTCCCCTTCAATGACGTCTACATCGGCCTGTGCTTCCGTGCCCTGGGCCTGGTGCCCAGGGCCCACAAAGGCTTCCTCACAGCCTGGCCAGCAGACCGCACGGCTGAGCCCTGTGCCCTCCAGAACCTGCTGCTGGTGCGGCCCCTCAGCCCCCAGGACAGCATTCGGCTCTGGAAACGCCTGCAAGACCCTCAGCTCCTCTGCTGAGCCCTGGGGAAGACTGGAGGAGTGGGTGGACCTGGCCTAGGCCTGGACGCCTACCCCTTGCTCAGCTTCTCCTTCTAGGCCTTGGTGGGGGCGGGGGGGACGGGGGGGTCCTGGAATCACAGCTGCCTGAGCTCCTCCTGGGCCGCCCAGCCTATGGGACTGAGCAGCAGAAGGTGGAAGACTATTTCTGACTTTTTATTTTTGAAAAATATGTCCTTCCCATTCTGAGGCCTGTAGCTGTCTTTGTATCTGTGGGCCCCAGAGTTTACAGTGCAGAGCTCAGCCGCATCTCAACCTTTACACTCAATACCTCCTCGCCCTTACTGGACAGAGCCAGTTCCAGCAGTCTCCTGGCTACCTTGCTAGACACCAGGTTTGCCTCATCCTATGGGAAAGGAGTCCACCTCTGGAGCACCCCCACCCCCGCCTGTCTGCTGAAGCTAGCCCTTCAGTTTGCGAAAGTTTCCGGGGGAAGTAGACATCTCAACGGCCTTGGCCTTGTTCATCTAAAGTAAAAGGGGGAGGGGGGGTCCAAAACTAGTCATGCAGGACTCTCCTCCCACCTCCAAAACACCCAGAAACAGAAACCAGAGGTGGCAGAAAGCCAAGTACAGACACAGTTTATTCACTGTCTGCTGCACCTCTCACTTTAAGTTCCACGTGCTGACCTGCCATGCCCGCCCCCAGCCCAGAGGGGCTTCCAGTCCTATAGGCCTGGTCCCTGGGAGAAGGCAAAGGGGGGGCTGACAGAGCCCCCCACAATGTAACAGTGTGGAGGAGCAGGGGTGGTGAGCGGAAGTTCCCCTTACCATCTCAGGCACTGCCCTGGGGCCCAAGTATCTTGGGAAGAGCTGGCTGGGAATGGGGACAGTGTCCTGCCACCTCCCTCCGCCCCTCAACCTGGAGCTGCCTCAAGGGGTGGCTGAGGTGGGGGGTGGGGCTAGCAGGCCTCACTGCTCAAAGTGGTCCAGGGGGTAGTGCTCGCCGTAGGTCTGGAGGTGACGGGCCAGGGACTCCTGCTGCTTGCGGAGCTGGGCTGGCATCTCCTGATAGACGTCCGAGAAGAGCAACTTGGGGTTGGGCTTCAGCTTCCGCTCAGCCTGCTCGAAGGCCTCCATCACCTGGGGGACACAGGATGGTAGGCAGATAGCTGACCTCCCACCCAGGGCCCTGCCTCCTACCTGTGCTACCTCAGTGAGGGATTAACCACCCCGTGAGCACTCATGTTCCCATCTGAACAATGGAGACGATCATCATCACAGTAATGATGGCCAACATGCCCCATCAGCACCCCCAACCCCAGCACTTCCATGCTCTGCAGGAGCGGGCACTGGACTACGTGCACAGGACGGTTTCAGCCTCTTAGGAGCCCTAAGAAGCAGACAGCTTAGATGTGAGGAAACCACGGCACAGAAGGGACTTGCCCATGATGACACAGTGAGAGGCAGAGACAGACGCTCTGCACTGCCTGACGCCAGGGTTGGCCTTTACTGCTGGCCTGCGCTGCCTCTGGCTCCCGATGGGCAGGGCCAGGGAGGGCAGCGGGCTGGCTCTGCATGGTACAGTAATGCCACACTCAGACTAAGTCACCTCATCCTTGGACAACATTCTCATGTGGGCTCCCGGGATCCCTCTTCAGAGATGAGGGAGCAGAGGGCAGACATCACGCCAAAGACCCAGCAAAGGTGCATCACTGGGTGATCCCTGTGAGAATCGTCACTGGGTGATCCCTGAATCGCCTGCCCAGTTCAGCGTCCCCCAGATCCCCATCTCCATCCTTCCAGAGTTCTCCACGCCCCTGGGGCCCTCACCTTCTTGCGAGACTGCTTCCGCCAGGCCTTCTCCTGCTCGTCGTCCCACCAGCCGTGGCTCTGCATATAGTGCCTCAGCCGCGAGATGGGGTGGTCCTGCTTGTCCCAGTAATTGACCTCATCCACTGAGCGGTACGCCGAGCTGTCGTCGCTGGTGCTGTGGTGCCCAATCCTGCCCAGCGGGGAGGGGTTGGACATGTAATAAAGGCAAGGAAGGGGCTATGACCTGTGTGATGAGGGTCAGTGATCAGTGTGGGGAAGATGCTAAAGACGGGCTGTGAAGGCTCGTAGGGGGTGAGGGGGGCCAGGCACCTGTAGGTCATGGCCTCAATAAGGAAGGGCTGGTTCTCTGCCACAGCCCGCCGCCGGGCCTCCTTGGTGGCGTTGTACACAGCAAACACATCGTTGCCGTCCACACGGATCGACAGGATGCCATACCCAGGGCCTCGAGCCGCTGTGGGGACAGGAAGGCAGGTCAGACCCCAAGGCTCAGATCAGGACAATGAGCAGGGAATGGGAGAGGAGACGGGAGGGGAGGAGAAGAGAGGAAAGAGACAGAGCAGCACTTCACTCACGGTCCCTGGGGCTTCCCCCGTGCCAGACACTGGAGGAAGAGAACAGGAGGGGGAGGGAGGAGACGACGCAGGCCCAGACGCAGGCCCATACCGATGCCATCCCCGCGGTACTGCTCAGAGGTGGGCGTGGAGATAGCATAGCCATTGTTTCGGCAGAAGAAGATGATGGGGCACTCGAGGGTGGCGGCAAAGTTGAAGCCGGCGTGGGCATCCCCCTCACTGGCTGCACCCTCACCGAAGTAACAGATGACAATCCTGTTGGCGTTGGCCCGTTTGGCCGCATAGGCCGCCCCGACCGCTGCAGGGAGTGAGATGGTGGTGAGCAGAAGAGCCCCATGCACACTCACCTCACACACACACACTCACCCCACCCAACCAAGGTTCCTGGGCTCAGGATGGCTGTCACCAGGCTCTGAGGGGGAAGAAAACACCTGACATCCTGATCGTCCCCCCAGAACCTGCCCGGCCCATCTTCTCCCCTCAGCTGATGGCAGCTCCATCCTCCCAATTCCTCAGGCCCCAACCCTAGCACTTTTGACTCCTAACTCTGTCATCCCACACCTGCCACCTTCGAAACAGAGCCAGAATCAGATCCCTTCCCCCGACCTCCTTTATCTCATCCAGGTCACACCAGTCAAGTCGCCTTTCACCCTCACCAGCCCAGTCTTGGCCCAATCTATTACCCTCAGGGCAGCCAGAGGGCTGTTAAATTGTGAGTCAGGCTCATTCCACAGCAGCACCTGGGGCCCTCCCTACAGCTCCCTTCCACTCCAGGTAAAAGTCAAAGTGCCTAGAGGCCCGGCAGGTCTGCACCCTCTCAAAGCTCTGACTTGTCTACCACCTCCCCGCCCCCATCATCCACAGCAGCCCCCACTGGGCTGCTCCTGCGCCCCGAGAACCTCCAACACACCAAGTAGGCACCCCCTCCAGATCCCCACCCCACTTCCTGGTCTGTGCTGAAATGTCCCCTACTAATGCCACCCCACTGCCCCCACCTCATGGCACTCCCTCTGTTTCCTTTCTCCCTGTAGGACCTACGGCCCCTGACATGCTCCGGGTCACTTCGTCTTGTTGACTGTCTGTCCCCACTACCATCATGTCAGCACCAGGAGGGCTGAGGGTTTTGTCTGTCCCTTGTTCATTATACCTAGAATGGTGCCCACAGGGGCAGGGACTCTGCACATTTGCTGAGTGACTTAATGGTCACCCAAATGGAAGGTGAGGGCCGGGGCCCCGCCTTACGGAAATCCTACCTATCTTCTTTGAAAATGTCACCTCCTCCTAGAAGGCTACCCTGCCCACCTCCCACTTCAAAGGCTATCGGGCCTTCTGACATGCCAGGCGCTCTGCTAGCCCACAGACAGCAACTCACGTAGCCGGGCTGCCCTGAGCAGACAAAGCTGAAGCCCAGACTGATCCTTGACCCCGGGCGGGCTGCAGAGGGCAGGGAGGGAGGTACGCTCCATGGTCTCCGCGCTGCGTCGGAGCAGGCTGCCGCCCAGTGGGTCTGCTTCCCAAGCAGTCGCCTTTGACAGAAGCCATACCGACTGCTCTAAGCGCTGTGGGCTCCAGAGTGAATTCTGAGGGAGCTGGACTGAAGCACAGCAGGGGCCGGGCCAAGAACCCAGGCTCTGGAGCCATGTAGCCCATGACTTGAGTCCCTGCTTTTCTCACTACCTGCGGGGTGACCTTTAGCAAGGAACCTGGCATACGCTCAATCACACACAGTTGGCCATGTTTGTGAGCGGACACACGGGGTAGGCACAAGTTTTGGAAATCAAGAGTGTGGTCACGCTGGCTCAAGGCTGCCCAAAGGGTGGGGCCACTGCCACAGCCCTGCTCTGAAAGGCCCCAGACAAGAAGGGTCTGGAAGGTCTGGAGGTCAGACCAGTGCTGACCACATCACCAGCCGGGAAGTCGCCCTGGGATGGAGAAGGGCCGGGCCTGAGCAGGGGTACAACATGGTCCAGGCCCGGGGCGTGTGTCCTCACCCTGAGGAATCTGTGTGGCCAGTGGAGAGGAGATGGTGACGAAGTGGCGCTCCCTGCAGCCATAGTGGACAGGCATCTGGCGCCCCTTGCCCAGGTCGTTCACGTTGCCGTAGCACTGGGCCATAAACTTTTCCAGGGGGTAGTCCCGATACATCAGCACACCTGCGGGGGGAGGAGGCAGCAGTTGGTGGGGGTGGGGGATCCCCGGGGGCAGACCAACCCTGTGGGGGTCTGGGGGCAAGCCCTTCCTGCCCAGGCTTCCATTTCCATCTGTACAGTGATGGAGCTGGGTGAGAGCAGGGGCGGCAAAGTCGATGCCCAGGGCACCAGGCAGGTGCATGAACCAGGTGAGCAGACAAGGAAGCACAGGCCTGTCTCAAGATGAGGCGGCTGTTCAGACCAACCGACTGCTGTCCAGGGAGGCCAGAGCGTCCAGCTTATCAAAATAAGAAACCTAGCTTGGCCCTTTTTTTTTTTTTTTAATGAGAAACTACCTGATTTTTAAGTGTTTCAATTAATTCAATTATTTTTTTTAAAATCATCATACAAACCAAATAAAAGTACAGGCCACCAGCTCACTTGACTACAGAAGAAATGGTCATACCTGTTTATGGCAGTAAAACCCTTTCTTTAAACAAACTCTCCGCTGAATGCCCATCTACCGTAAAGAGAACCCCACGTCAGGCTCTGACGGGTGACCCGGATGACCGCCTCACATGGCTGGGGGGCGGTTCCCTGAGGTAGTACAGTCTAGGCCTGCCCTTATTTTGGTGGGGCCTCAGGCAGGGCCCTCAGCTGAGCCATGAAATGGGACACAGCCACCAATGCATCTGGCACCGAGGACAGAGCACCTTGGTGTCAGGGCGCTCCACTGAGCGCTGGCTTTGTTCTGAGTCTCTTGTTGTCCCCATTCCACAGGGTAGGCAGACTGAGAGGGCCTGGTGCCCAGGGTCCGACTCACCTCCTTACCCCCCACGAGCACCCTCAGCAGCTACTTGCACATGGGGCCTCCTGCCGACCCGCGGCGCTGGAGGGCTCCCTCCTGCAGGGTAGCCAGGGCCCAAACAGCCCTGTTTAGAGCGTTCACTGATGCCCAGCTTGCAGGGTGCTCATGCGGCCCTGCCTGGAGCCCTTGCCAGGGAGACCCCTTCACAACAACAGGCGGGAGACTCTCAGCAAACCTAGCAGGGCCTGGTTTGTGGCCCAGTGTCTGGGGAAATCTCATCTTCCTTGCTAACAATGCTGAACCACAGACTTTACCACAGGGCTTCTGTCCTCCTACAGCCTGTGGGATGGGGGGCTGATGCAGTGGAGAGGGGACCAGACAGACCGGAATGCCATGCTGGTCCAGGGAGGTACTCCGCACAGCCAGCTGGCCAGGCCCCATCTTCCTGAAGAGCTGTCCCAGGGCAAGAGGCCCCAATCGCAAAATTGCCTCCAATGCTGAGTGCTTACCCCATGCTAGGCCCTATGCTGACGGCTCTGCGTCACCTACCCCATGAATCCCCTCAACAACGGCCGTGGGAAGGTTCACCATCTCCCATTACAGATGAGGAAACTGAGGCAAGAAGCAGTTAAGCAACTTGCCCGTAGTCATGCAGCACCTAAGAAGGGTCAAGATTTGCCTTCCCGACACCCCCACAGGGGTCTCCCTTGCAGGGCCCCTGTACCGACCACCACTCTGGAACTCTCCACGCAGCTCCGCAGGCTCCCTCCCTCACCCCCGCCACTCTTCAATGCACACTGATTTTCTTCGGTTCTGGTCTCTGACCCTCCCTTCCTCATACTCATTCACTCAGAAGTGAGCCAGCTCCCTGGCTGGGACCCGCCAGGCCTTCCTCTCTGCTGCGGCTTCCAGGAGGCCACCGTGCCTGGAGAGACCTCCCTGTGTGCTCCCAGCAACCCCACAATGCAGGGGTTGCAATATCATCCTCACCTTGATTTTGGAGATGAGAAAACCGAGGCTCAGAGAAGGGAAGTGACTTGCCCCAAATCTGACAACTGGTAACCAGGGACCGGTTGGATCACAGGCTCTTAACCACAATGCTGCCGGCCTCCAGAGGGGAAGCCCACCGCCTCCAAGCTCCTATCCCTGGCTTGGCTCTTCCTTGCTGGAAAGTTCTACCTCTCTGGCATCACACCACTCCTCAAAGAGCACACGGGGTAACTAACGTGGGCCTCACTTGCACACCAGGAGGGACTGGGCCTGACCTGCTCCGATTGGGACCACAGCCCTGACCTCTGGCACGTGCTCCGCAGGGCCGGGCTATGGCAGACGTACCTGCCTCCCGGTACTGGCCAAACACGAGGTCCGTGTTGTCCAAGGCGGCTGCACTCCCCACGTGCGTCCCCTCCTCACCATAGTTGGTCATGTAGAAGGAGATCCGGCCCTGGGGATGGAGGGGGACCCGGAGGCCCAGGCTCAGTGACGCTGCACCATGACAGCGAACGTCCAAGTCCTGACCAACTTCTAATTGCCCCATCGATCAACAAATGCATCCTGAAGGCCAGCTCTGGGGCTACTGCCATGATGGAGGAACTGCCAGACTGGTGAGGGCGAGAGGGAGGGGGCTGTGTGACCAGAGCCATGAGGAGGAACCCGCCCCACCATGGAGGGGTGCCAGGAGAAATGCCTAAGCTAAGAAAAGGTGTGGGTGGGTGGCGCTTTCCAGGCCAAGAGAACAATGAAGGCCATGAGGCTAGAAGGGCTGGGACGGGAAGTGGGAGGGGTGGGGGGAGCGGAGCGGGAGAGGGAGGCAGAACCGAGGTAGCGCAGGGAACGAGGCACTTGGGCTTTCCCCGGGGAACCGTGGTAACCTGCTGATGGGTCTCCTTGGGGGGAGCGATGTTTAGAAAGTCTCTCAGCCTGCCGTGTGGGAAATGGATGGAGACGGCTGAGTGCAGCGAACCAGGCGAGAGGGGCAATGGCCTGGCCTAGTGGTGGGAGGCAAAGAGAGGATGGATGGCTGACAGTCCTAAGAAGCAGTCAGTGGTGCCAGGAAGCAGCAAACTCTCCTTGTTTGCTACACCGGTGCCAAGCCTCAGGGCCTGGAAAAGCCAAATGTTAGGTGACAGCCTCCCTTGCAGCCAGAGGTGGCCAGGGCACACAGCTCTAGCCAGACACTTAAGTGGAAGTCTGTTTTTGCTTTCTTAACTTAAAAAAGAAAAAAGCCCACTGCAGCTGGTGCCAGGCATTCTCCTGGCTCTCTTCCTGCCTTGCACGTAGCCATGAAGCCTGGACCTGTGGCAGCCATCATGCTTGAACGTGAGGCAACGGCACAGGAGGAAAGCCAACTTGCCCAGGACAGTGAAGCAGAAAGATAGGAAGTCTGGGTTCCTGATGGTGCCGCTGAGCAGCAAGATGGATTTCTCACTAAACACTTAGGAACAGAGTGAATGAGAGGAAAGTGACAGCAGGGACAGAGGAGACAGGCATGAAATGAAGGTCTCCAGTTTGGGCAAATGGGTGATGGTGGCACACGTCACTGAGACGCAGCCTAGGGGAGGAAGAAGAGCAGATCTAGGAAGAAGATACAGAGGCCACGTTTGGACAGGCTCAATTTGGTCAGGGCGAGAAGCCAAGCAGATCTGGGGCTAAGAGGCAAAGTCTGGTTAGAGATCTGGGGAGCCCGTGGCATAGAGACAGAAATGAGACTGCACGTAAAGTGAGAGACAGACAGCCCCAGCTGGCACCTGCAGGATGCCCTTGGCTGTCCTCAGGTGTTCTGCAGGCCAGGCTTTCTGTCATGGTGGGAAACCAGATGAATAATGCTTTCTTCTAAGTGGGGAGCCAATTAAAAGTTAATTGACTTCTCAGAGCCAAGTGAGTGGGCAGATGCCTACTGCTGAGGGCCTGGCAGGGCTGAGACTGGCGTGGGGAGGAGCCTGAGAAGGGCACCCTGAGGAAACAGGCTACTGGCAGAGGTCACTGGCTGCCACCCAGTATCCTATCCCTCTTCCTCTTCTTTAACAGAGATCTCATTCCACCAGAGACACCAACTGCCCAGACTAAACTACATTTTGCAGTCTCCCTTGTAGCTAGGAGTGACCAGTGAAATGTGTGCGGCTGTGTGGAAAGTTCTATAAAGGTGGGTGTGGGGATAACTGGAATGTGCCGTGTCTACCCTTTCACTTTCCTTCTACTTCCTGCCTAGAATGAGATGTGATGGAGGGAGCTCCAGCAGCCATCAGGTTCACGAGAGGCTCTTGAGGCTAGAAGCCAACACTGGGTATCCAATGACATTGTGGAGACACCACACCAGCCGCAGACCACTTCTTTCCAGATTTCTTTTATGTAAGAGAAAAAACTATTAATCTGGTGAAGATACTACTTTCAATTTTGTCAAGATTTTTTTGGAGGAGATGTTATCTGCAGCTGAACAGAATCCCAGCTAACAGATGAACCTTGATGGATGAGTTGATCTCACAGAGGGTTTCCTCTGTGCTGACCAGGGGGCAAAAGGCTTTACATGCCGGGTCTCACACAATTCCTACCCCATCCTAGAGGGTGGGTTCTCTTGGTATCCCGTTTTTGAACATTCTTAAGAAAATGAGACAGAGACAAGAAAAATTGCCTGCCCAAAGTCACAGCTGTGACCGGACCCAACGTCCGTTGGATTCCAAAGCCCATCTGTGCAGCCAACGCAGGGACAGGAAGGAGCCCAGGCATGTGAGATGAAGTGGGAGGGGTGGCATGGCCTGGAGCTGAGGCTGTGGAGAGGGGAGCACACTGCCAAGGCCACATTGGAATGGGAGACACAGAGAGGAAGGGCCAGACACAATCTTGTGGACAAGGGGAGCCAAGGGAAGTTCCTGGGCAGGGTGGAGATATTGCCCTAACTCGGAGAGCCCATATGGGGTGTCTTAGTGAGAGAGTCTGGGTCTTACGCTTTAGTCCACGGTGGGGTCACCCGGGGGGCTTGATGCAAATGCAGATTTCCAAGCCCATCCCTGACCCACAGGGGTGGTGCCATCTGAGGGCCGGCCTGCCCAACATCCTTCCCCCTTTTCCAACAGGATCCTCCATGCCCTTTCTCAGTCTATGCAGCCTGGGAAGGACAGACTTAACTCCCCTAACCCCTTGGTTCCTTGGGGATGGTCTCATGGCCCCAGTGCAGGGTGGGGTCTGTGACCAAAGCCTGGCCAGTGAGCATCAGCCCTGGGCCTTCTGTGGGGACATTAGGGACCCGACACTATTTCCACCACTAAGTAGAACGGTTAATAATTGTGAGGCTGGCAGGGTCATAACAAATAATAGCTAATATTAACCATGTGCTGACTCAGTGCCAGTTTCCCTGTTCCTAAGGCCATTATATGTGCCACCATCAATCCTCACAGCAACCCCACGAAGTAGGGACAGACAAGAAAACCGAAGCACTGAGCGATGAAGCGGCTTCCCCAGGGCCGCAAAGCCAGAAAGTGGCAGAATGAGGACTACGATCACACCCTGAACGCTTTCTCTGACACCTCTCCATGGGCCTGGAGCTTCCAGAGACCCCACTGCTTGAGAATGAAGACAAGGCAAAGGAGAGGGGAAAAGACACCCAGGGAAACAGGTCTGGTGACATTTTCTGAGGCACCTGGACCCAGCTGTGCCTGAAAACAAGGCCCTCTGGGCTCACAGTTATGGAGTCAGCAAGTCCCCTCTGTTGCCGCTGCTTTGACCGGGGCTCCGGCCGCTGATACCAACACAGCTGAGGGTCGCCGCACGTTTGACACAGGCACTCCAAGAAGCACCGGGTCGCGTTCTCAACACTGTGAGCTCCCGAGAAAGGCTCTCAGGTCTCGAGCCTGCCCTGTCCCAGCACAGCTAAGCCCCCAGCCCGGTACACAGTAGGTGTTTTAGTGATCTCGGTCCATCCTTTTGCCCTTGGGCTGGGCCCTGCCCACACTCTTCCTCCAGAGCCCCAAGAGAACCCCAAGAACTTTAAGGACCCCAAGACAAAAAAATCTCCACTCTCCTCCTTGAGAGCTGTCCTTTGGCTTGAACACAGGCCGGGGGAGCCCAGACGGCCCCGGGCCCTCCGCAGCCCGCCCCCACGCACCTGCCGCTGGGACTCGTACAGGATGCGGTCCATGGTGTTGAGCAGCGTCATGCTCTTGTAGAACTTGAGCACCTTCTCCTGTGGCAGCTGCAGATGGAGGCACAGAGGGACGCGGGGCTGCCGTGACCAGAGAGGAGATGGACAGGGGGCCTGGGCATGGGAGGCAGGGGGTGGGGGAGACGGCCTCTCACATGGGGGTCTTCGCTGGGGTTGATGATCTGGCCCTGCCGGTCCATGACCCGGTAGATGGGGATCCCTGAGATGACATTGGGCTGGATGAACTCCAGCTTGTCTATGAACTCCGCCGAGGCCCCTGGGAACTGGGGCTTGTCATCCAGGGATGAGAAGTGCTGCTGCTGTAACCTCCGAGGCTGCTGGGGGGAGAAGGTAGGGGACACCTGAGTCAGGAGTGGCACCACAGTTCCACTGGCTCAGAGCCATGGTGACAGGCAGTGTGGCCTAGTGGTTAAGTCACCATGGTCTTGGTGAACTCTGGGGCCTGACACACAGGGTGTCAATCCCAGTTGCACCACTTTCCCGTTGGGTAACCTTGGGTGAGTTACTAAAACTTCGTATCTCAGTTCCTCATCTGCAAAATGGGTGAAAAGAACATCTATGCCACAGGGTTGTTGTAAAGATTAAATGATTCAACAGAGTGGCAGGCAGATTAAGAACTGGCAGCTTTTATTATCGTCCAAGGTCCAAACTCTTTGCTCTGGCACTCAGGACCTTCCCAGCCTGGCCACAGAAACCCCCTCTCTCAATTTTCCACCGCTATCACGGGCACAGACACTTCTGCACAGTGCCCTCGAGTCAGTCGGCTGGGCTCTTTACTGACCCCTGTGCTCCCCAGGGAGGCCACCCAGAATAGAGCTTAAGCCTGTAAGCTCTTTAAAAGTCAGCCAGCCTGGGTTCAAATCCCTTGCTGGGTGACCACGAGAAAGTGACTTCCCTTCAAGTCTCTCCTTTCTCACCTATAAAATGGAGAACACCTCGTGGAAATGTTGCAAGGCTTAAACGAGATCATGCGTATGAATGTTAGCAGAAATACTTGTCATACAGTATATGCTCAAAAAAAATTATCATTTCTACCACCGTATCTCTGCTCTCATCTCTCTACCACCTGTTCCTCCATCACCTGGTAAAGTGCTCCGTGCACTCCAGTGCCCTCTCCATGCCAATCCTAATCCCCTCCACAAGTCCGGCCTGACTCACTCAACAAATATTTGAGCACCTGCTTCATTCCAGGCTCTATGCTGGGTTCTGAGGGCCTAAGCGACACTAGACATCTGTCTCCGCTGCCTGGCATGGAAGACAGGAACTCAGCAAGTACTGATAAGAGTGAATTATAGTCTCCTGGGAGAAGCCATAGGGCTCCGTACTGCAGAGCGGAAAGAGGCTCAGGCTTCTCTGAGGAAGGACATGTAGGAGTCAGGGAAAGAACAATCGAGGCCGGGGGAGCTAAATATGCAAAAGGCAAAGAGTTGAGGAGTGACACGTCCCTTATGCGACCTGACAGGAGCTCAGAGTGGCTGGAGGAGTCCTGTGGGGAACATCACACCTGCTCGGATCAGAGCCTGGCTGGGAAAGCCCATGAGAAGCCCACACATGTGACAGGATGTGAACCAATTCGACTTCTGAGCCAGCAGCAACCTTGATCACACACTTGCTGGGTGCCAGGCTGAGCTCTGCATGCGCAATCTGACCACTGCACTTGACTTGATGAGAAAACCTGCACCAGGCCGTGGAGCTAAAAATTTAAATAAGTCAGTCAGGACAAGGCTTCAAACCTGGGCAGGGCGGACATTCGGAGCCCAGAACCCACGCTTCTAACCCATCGCTAGCCCGGTTTCCACACAACCACATCTTTACTTCCCACCGGTCGCCAGGTTCCTCTTGGCTCAGAAATGGTGGCCTCGCTTCCGGCAGGAACTAAAAGAGGAGTGAGTTTGCCACGAGGTGGATCTCACACATGGGTGCTGAAGTGTGTCCACCTCCCCGCTCCTTTAACTGCAGTGGAGAAGCTGTCCAAGGTTCCAGGGGGAACAGGAACATCTGCATGCTTATTTGTGAGCGTGGTGGTGAGGAAATAAAGGAAATCACACTCTCAACAGCAAGGCAGGTCCAGGCCTGACCACATCGCAGCAGACTTCCCCTCTGCGTGCAAGGGAAGCGGCCAAAACGTAGACTATGCTTCCGACTCTGAGTGCTAACACAGCCGGAAGCTTCCGACCACCTAGAGGATCCTTTAGTGTCGTGTCTGTCACCGCACACATCACCAGCTCCAGGAAGACAGGGGTCCAGGTGGTTAGAGCGGGCACCCAACAGGTGATTATTGAACAAAAGGATGAACGAGCGGTTTCACCCACTGGCTTTGGAGTCCCATTGACCTGGGACCCAGTGTCTCAGCCCTCTGTGTGGCCCTCTGCAAAACACCTTGTCTCTTTGAATTTTCTCATCTGTACAAAGGCTGCAAAGGGCTATTGTGAGAAGTCCCTAACATAAGGCACACAAAGGATTCAGTATGGGTGTGAAACATACTATGTGCTCAAAAATTGGCAGAAGGGAAAAAACAAAATCGAGGAAGGTTAGGAAATGACTGGCACCTCAGGGGGAAGGTGGGAAAGGAGCTGGGGAGGACTGGCTGTACCTCAAACTGGATTATAATGCCAGGCTGTGGCCCCAGCAGAGACACTGAGGCACAGGGGAAACGCAGATGGAACAAGCACTGTGGTCCCGGGAGCGGCTCTAAGCAGGAAGGCCAGGGGCCGGCAGGGGTCAGGAGGACAGGGCCTCAGGGCTCAGAACAAGCTCCGGTGTCAGGACAGGGCTCTGTCCGCCTCCAGAGGCTGGAGGGCTACCACCAGGGCGCATACCCCACACGCTGGAGTTCAGCCTTGGCTGTGCCGCTTCCATCCTGGGCCGCCCCAGGCTCACTGTGCTGATTCAGTCCGCTCTGCAAAGGACTCAGCAGTGCCTGACCCCAAGGAAACGCTTCACTGAGCTGAGTGGTAAAAGGCCTGCAGAGAAAGGATGTGACTCCACTCACTTTTTCTTCTGTTTTTGGTGAGGGGGCAGCTTTGTCCTGGAGGCTAGTGACTTATAATGGCACAGGCTACATTCGGAGATTTACAAAACCTTGAAACAACATCTTCTCCCACCACACAGGAAACAGGCCGGCCTGCCCTGGATGGTCTAGTCCACTCAGCAGGTCGATACTGGGGTGGCCCCTCATAGAGCCACTGCCTATGGCATCAAGGTTAAGGGCATGGACTCCGAGCAGACCACCACTCCCGGCTGTGTAACTAAAGCTCCGAGCCTCAGTCTCCTCACGTGTAAACAAGATGGCATGAGCACCCATCTCACAGGTGGGCACGCAGATTAACAAGTCGATGTGTGTGGCATGCTCAGCCTAGCGCCTGGCACAAAACGAACACAATAAATACGAGTTCCTGACTAGTGTCTTTGACAATTGTCAAACAGGTAGATACTGAATAATTATTCCAAACTGGGTCCTGAACTCAGTGAGGGCTGGAGGCGAGGGGGAGGGGTGGATGACAAACACACGTTATAATCAGGAGGGGTGATCTCAGAGGAGGAAGGACAGTTTAGTGGTTAACTGCAGGGCAGGTGAGACTCTCAACTGCCTGTTTGAACCTTGGCTCTGTCCCTTTCCAGCTATGTCACTTTGGGCAGGATACAGTTGGAGCCTGCGTCCCCTTGTGGAAAAAATAAAAATTGCTACTTCACAGGCTCGTAGTGAGGTGGGTATAAAGCACCTGCCATAGCTCTAAGAGGAACTTTTCACCACCAGCATCAGATGGAGCAGGAAGAAAAGCTTCCTGGAGAAGGGGAGTGAAGCCGAGGCCCACGGGACGAGCAGCGGTGAGCCAGGCAAAGGCTGGGGGAACGACACTCATGGCTGCAGCACGTTAATGACAATAGCTAACCGTGTGCCTGGGCACCACACAATGCACTCTTTCTGCCTGTGTGTCACTGAATCTGCACAGCAGCCAGGTGAGGCCAGCACTATTATCACACCTCCAGAAAAGAGGTGGCTCTGAAGCTCAGAGGGGTTAAGTGACTCGTTGAGGGCCTCAGAGATCAAGTGGTAGTGTCAGCATATGAAGCCAGGCAGCCTGACCACTACTACCTGGATAGGCTGGAGAGAAAGGGGGGCGTCCAGCCATGGAAAGTTTTGCGGATGGTGCCAGTTAACCGAGTCCTCTGGATCTACGACAGCTAAGGCCATCCAAACCCGCTCCCTCCAGGGGTCTGAGGCACTCTGCCCTCAAACAGCCGGGATTGCCCAGTCCTGGCTTTGCTTCCAGCTCAGAAATATCAGCAGCCTCACCTCCCAGGAGATCTGGCCGGGGAGGCCGGGTAAATGTGATTCATCAGGCTTTCTCTGGCCTCAGGGACCAGGGGCTTGGGCATCACTATGTTCCCCCGGGCACTGGAGGGGTGGAGCCCAGCAGCAATCATGGCCACCCCGGATTTACTGTCCCTGGAGAAAAACAGCAACCGTTTCTCGAGCCCTTACTGAGCACATGGTATATGTAGAGAGTGCTTCCTTCGTCACCACATCTCTCTGAGGGGCGACTCCTATGGTCCTGGTTTTACAGAGAGACTGCTGTTGGGATTGTGGAAGCTTCTCTGAGGAAATGGCCTGTCCGCAGACATCTGAAGGACCGTATGTATCCCTACAAAGGCCTGTGGGTAGGAGAGGCTCATCCAAGGGAGGGAAAACTGGCCAGTGGGGCTGAGGCCAGCCCTCCTACTCAGCTTCCCACCAGCCAGCCGGGGTAGAGGCTAGGGATACACGCCAAGACTGGATTAAGCAGGATGTCACAAGACCCAAACCAGAGCCCTATCGCTCTCCTCCTGGCAATATGAAAAAAACTAAGCTTTGGAGCCCAGAGCTCCAAATTCAGACCTTACCTCTCTGAGCCTCAATTTCCTCATCTGTAATAGTAGAAAACGACCAGTATATACCTTGCATTGTGGCTATATCAAATATAATAATGGGTATGAGTTGGCACTGTAAATTATAAAAGTGCTTCGTGATATGAAAAAAGAGGACATGGCCAAGATAGAGATGGACCCGTATAATTAGGAGATCAGTAAAAACCATCTCCATTCATCCAATACGCACTAGGCACCAACCATGTGGTGACACTGCCTCCAGACAAGCCGCCTGATCGGATGGGTTGGAGAAATAACATTACTGCTAAATCACAAAGGCAGAGCTCCAGGTGCTCCCTGACTTCCAACAGGGCAGGGACTGTAGTCACCCACTTGCTAGGCTCAGAGAAGTGAAGTGACTTGGCCGAGGTCCCACTTGCTCGTTGGGGTGGCAGCTGAGAAACCAACTCAGGACTCCTCTGCTAAGTAGCTAGTCAGACATGAGCGACAGGGGAACAGAGGAATAGGAGCCCAGCCTAGAGACCGCCCTAAGAGCACCTTATTGGTAGTTAGAGAATCCCTCCTGCATCCCCAGAGACAAGACAGGAGGGTCACAGTCTTAGCTGGCCTAAACCAGCTACAAACGCATGTGCAGAAAGTACTGCTCATAACTTCTGCCTCATGATACCATCATTATAATACCATGACTATGCCTGGAAGTTCACAAATCTAATTATAACAGACTGAATTCTGGGTAAGCATAGGCACACTAGGCAAAGTTACAGAGCAGCCAGGTGTCAGACGAGGTGACCTCACATAGGAATCGCCCATCACTGCCTGAATATAAACAGATCTTTCCATTTCTGGGTTGTGTCAGCTCTCCAGGCTGGAAACCCACCCTTCCCTTTGGGGCGTGCTACTATCTTCTCTTCACCTCCTTAACTCCACAGGGCTCGGCCTTCCTTAGCTCAGAACTTAAACGTACTTTCAATAAATCTTACTTTTTCTAAATCTCACTGACCTGTAATTCTTTACTGCATCAGCAGGGAAGAACCGAAGGACAACACACAACGCCACCACCGTCCTCCTCCCCCACGCCGCTGGGGCAACGCTGGATTTCACCTCACCCCAGCGGTGACAGCTTGACAATTGAGTCTTCCCCGTCCTCTTCCTGAGCAAAGACACATCTGCTAGCAACTGGAGGAGGGGGAAGGGAGGCAAGGCCAAGCAACTGCCTGGATGGCGAGAGGAGGGTCAAGCAGGCAGCGAGAAGCCAGGCAGCCCCAGCCTTCTCCCAACCCAGCCTGCCCCAACCACCCAGTCAGCAGCACAATACAGCCTCCCCATCTTCCCACAAGGCACCAGCTCCTGGCTCCACCTTGCTCAGTTAAAACCGCAGTCTCACAGGGCAACCAGAAACCATTCATGGTTATTTAAATTTAAATTCGTTAAAATTAAATACAGCTGCAACTTGACTTACAGTAGGGTTAAGTCCCGATAAACCCATAAGTTGAAAATACCATAATCAAAAATGCATTTAATACACCTAACCTACCCAACATCAGAGCTTAGCCTCACCTACCTGAAAGGTGCTCCAAACACCTATCACCTACATTAACCTACATTTATTTAGCCTATGGCTGGGCAAGGCTGGGCAAGTATCTTGAGTTGCATCTCAAGAGTCACTGCCTTCCTCTTTATCCTCTCATCAGAAGCAGGACATAAACACTGGCAACACAGTACACTGTACAGTACACTGTAGAGTTTGCCCTTGTGATCATGTGGCTGACTGGGAGCTGTAGCCCACTGCTGCTGCCCAGCATCAGGGGAGAGTCATGTACTGCATATCGCTAGCCTGGGAAAAGATCAAAATTCAAAATACGAAGTAGGGTTTCTACTGAGTATGTATCATTTCTACGCCATCGTAAAGTTGGAAATCGTAAGTTGAACCATCATAAGTTGGCAACTGTCTATAAAGTGGAAACTTCAGTCTCTCAGTGACACTAGTCACATGTCAAGTGCTCAAAAGCCACATGTGGTTAGGGCTACTGTACTGGATAGTGAAGGTATAGAAAACTTCCATCATTGCATAAAGTTCTATTGACAGCCCCCACCTAAAATCTTTTGACTAAATGCTACCATTCCTTCCCTCCACTCGAAAAACAAAAGCATCGTTTTTAATCTTAGAAAGAACAGGTGGGAGAAATAAAAGACTTCAAAAATAAAGAAATTTCAATACATATGTATAAATAAAAAGTAGGGACTCTGAAAGACCTCCTCCTTTTCCCACACCTCCCCGAAAAATGAAACGGAGGAGGGAAGAACAGCAGTGTGACTGAGCCAAGAAGGATGAAGATTTAATGAGTTGCAAAGGACCTTCCCCTACTCTTGCCCCAATCCTGCCCACCTCTCCCACTGGCCAAGCCAATAGGCTCCTGGGGCAGAGATCAGCTCTGGAGGATCTATAGCTCAAAAAAGCGGGGGGAGGGGGGGGGTTGCGGGTAAAACCAACTCAAAGGCAGGAGGCTGCCCGTCCCCCCATCCTGCTGCAGTAAACCTTCCAAAAATAGGTAACTCCCTTCCTAGGACCCCTCCCCTCATTCCTTGTCCATCCTCTTCACCCTCCTTCTGTTTCTCCCCTTATCTATAGCTTCTTCCCACAGCTTCTAGTTTCCCTTCCTACTGGATTGGAGGGTCAGAGGGTCAGACCCAAGCCCACTGTTAGGTAGCTAGTCACACAGGAGTGACAGGGGGAACAAAGGAATAGGGGCCCAATCTAGAGACTGCTCAAAGAAGACCCTAAGAGTAATAGTAATGCAGGGAAGAGGCAAGAGAATTAAAATGTTAATCAAGCCACATTGAGAGACTGCAATATGCTGATTTGACCCTGCAGCCAGGCCAGCAGGACACCTTCTGAACAAAGGGAGGTTTCGCTGGGACTGCTAACAGCCCCATTCTCCACACCTGTGAAGGGGAAACAGGAACCAAGAGTCATTTCCTAGGCTAAAACCATGGGAACCTATGGATTAAAGGCTGGGAACTGCCAGTGGGCCTTTCAGTCTACATATTCTTACCTTTTCATGCTACATACCCTTCCCTTTCCTCACTCTAAGTCCATGTCAAAGAAAATAGGCTGACAAAGTCTTAAATAACTCATAGGAACTAAAGAATGATATATAAACCAAATTCCCTGAACACTACTCGCCCTCCACTCACTATCTTTCCAAGCTTCTCTTGGTCCCTCTCACTCTACCTGTGGAGACCACACTCTCTGCGGAGTGTTACCCTTTTCCTAATAAACTTTCTTCTTGACTCTAACTTTGGCGTGTGTGCTTCTTTCTTCACTCTCCACCAAAGGATGCTCTTCTCTCGGTGCAGGGCTTGGTCTCCCCTCCACTTGGAGAAATTTGCCCTGTCCTGCATCAGTAGAATTCTAGGTAGGTACATGCGCACTAAGCAGAGTTATATAGCAGCCAAGTGTCAATCAAAATGCCCTCACTTGCCAATCACCTTTGGAATCACCCCATCATGGCCCAAATATAAGACAGACATTCGCACTTCTGGGCCCTTTGTGCCCTCTTGTTGTGGTTGTTATTACAGTGCTCTGTTGCAGCTCCCATCGCTGGGACCATGTACCTCCTTAGGGCATTCTTTGTCTTTCTAAAATATATTTTTAATAAAACTATTAAATCTCAATGATCTGTGATTGTTCACTGCCGTAATCTGAGGAAGAACTGAAGGAAAATGCTAACTACACGTCTGCTGCACCGTGTTAGTCATCTCCCTCCCCCCTACCCTTGGGGCAACACAGAACTCTGATCCGGATCCAAGGGTGACACCACAAGATCTTGACAGATTTCTCTCCAGGGCCCTAACCAATACAGGCCCTCCTAAGGTCACCCCCTTTCCTCTATCCTCAGTTTCAAAAGTGGCCAACATTCCTATTGCCCTTAACATAACATCAAGTCCAGCTCTTAGCATTCTTCATATTTAATTTTCACAACCCTACGAGATGCCACTGTTAGAATTTGAGAGGGAGAGTCTACGGCCATGCCACCCTAAACAAGCCCGGTCCCGTCTGATCTCGGAAGCTAAGCAGGGTCGGGCCCGGTTAGTACTTGGATGGGAGACCACCTAGGAAGACCAGGTACTGTAGGTGTATAAAATAAAAAATAAAAGATTGTAAGCTGACAAGGTCCTTACAATCTGTGAGGTCAACCAAGGGTAGCCTCGCCTAAAATAAAAAAAATTTTTTAAATAGAATTTTAGAGGGAGAAATTAGGTCCAGAGAGGTGAAAAGTGACAGATTAGGGATATAAACCCAAGTGGTCTGGCTTCAAAACAACCACTCTCTTGTGAAATTTTAGTTCATAGCTCTACTGAAGCCCACAGAGGCTTCTTCCAATTAGATTTTGTTTCTAAGAAATGTGGCCAAAGTGCCCTGTGGACTTCTCTCCCTCCTCTTCTCCTCTCATTAACTCAACAAATATTTACTGACCATCTCCTCTGTAGTGACCAAAACAGGCAAAGTCTCTGTCCTGGTATTTGATCAAGGGACACAAGATCGAACTAGTTATTTATGCGCTTCATTTTAAAATTAGAACCGTAGCAAAGGAGCAAAAAAATTACAGGGCACTACAAAAGCCTGTGACGTGGGACCTGATCTATTTTCTCCTCTTTGGGGATGGGTGGGTCTTTACCGAAAAGAAAATCTTCCCCTTACTAAGGCAGTTTCACTCTCCAACCCCTGAAGGCAAAGGTCTCGTCTCCTTTCCAGGTCCTCCAAATGGCCTTCCCTCCCCTGGGGATGGGTGGCAACTAATGAGGAACCCCTCCCACTTCCCAATTTGTCTCCTTCTCTCAGGACCCCCAAAGGAGCTGCCTCGCTTTTCCCCTCTAAGGAAGTGGAAGTTCTCCCTTTGAATGTCCTCTTCAAGTGGTTCTCCCAACCCTTGTCCCTTCCGTGACAGCCCTCCCTTCGCTCCCTGTGGGGACCCCACACTCTGAAGACAGCGTTGACATCCCTATTCCCCCTTGGAGAAAGCTCTCCAGTGCCCCCCAGGTACTCACAGATCTAGGCAGCCTCCGATCTCCAAGCCGCCGCAGGAGCAGGAGGCCAGCCTGGCCCAAGCCTCTACTTGGCCCCCCAAACCGCGCCGCCGCAACCGCCACCGCCATCTTGGCTAACAACTCTCGGTGATTCGCCCCTATCCTCGGCGAGGCTGGGGGCTGCCCCTTCATGAGCCTGACTCAAATGCCAACACCATCCTGCCAAGAAACCACTGCTACTAGTTCTGAAGTCTCTAGGACATATATATGGGTGAATACAAACAATCTAGCTTCCCAAAAATTACTCTGATCGCCTCACCGCACTAGTTTCTGTAACAGGCAAAGAAGAGAGCAACCTGCCCAGAGCCTCAGGAGTTTAAGGCCCGGGGGCCTCGGGTGAAAACGAGCCATGCCAAGCCACGCCCCTCTCCTCTATTGACCAATGACTTTTTGGAATTTCAAGGCGGGAGTGGGCGGGGCCAGGTTGTTAGTAAACGCGAGCCCTCGTGCTGGCCCGGATCCTAGCGCCCCTTGGACCGGCGCGTGCGCACTGGGTACGCAGCGTGCACGCAAGTGCGCGCTCCTGTGCGGAAGCGACTGCACGCGAGGTGTCGGCGGATTGAGAAGGCAATGCAGACTGACGCCAAGATCCGCACTGAGGTTGGAACAGAGTCCGGCCCTCGCGGCCCCGTCTGCAGCCTCCGGCACTTTGCCTGCGAACAGAACCTGCTGTCTCGGCCGGATGGCTCTGCCTCTTTCTTGCAAGGTAAGAGCTTAACCCAGGTAATACTGAGGGCCACGTTCACCCAGTTCGTATCTGTTTTAGGGGGCGGGTATGGTGTACCGTGCAAAAAGTGCCCAACTCGTCCGATACTAGCAGGTAAATGTCACTCCTGAACTGGTACACAACTTGCCCAGGTGGATACCACTAGATACGCTAGGATACGTATATCTCTCTCTACCGACTAGAAGGGAGAAGATATCTCCACCCTCGTAAAACCTTAACTGGAGGTAAATGCCCCCTTTGATTAGATTCCGCTTCTGTCTCACTCACACACACATCCTGGGTCCACACATCCCAAGCTGAGGCATACCTGCCTATTTGCATAAATGCCCCGCAGACCGGCAGCTCTCCATTACCGGCTTAGTTACTCCCTGCCACGGCAGATCTTTCACCCAAGTAAATACTTCTCAGATTGAGGGTGATGTCCCCACCGTGGGATGAGAAAGATTTTCTCCACCCCCACCAATTGGGTAAATATCCCTTATGACTGGGATACGCATCTCCATATGAGCAAATACCCCTAAGATTGGGGTAGGTCTCATCAATTGGATAAATATCTCCTTTCTCTAGCTAAATACCTTTCAAACTCCCTGACCCAGGTCAATATTCCTCTAGAGATAAGCCTAAGGGTCACCCCCATAGATGCTCAGTCCCCTCCCTAGGGCACTACCTTTTACCCAGTTACAAACCTGTTTCCATTCATTGAACACATGTGTTTGTGCTAAGTACTGTTCTAGGCACTGAGAAAACATCAAAAAAAAAATTTTTTAAATCTGTGATCTAATGGAGTTTACACTCTAGTCAAGAAGACAGTAAACAAGATAACCAAGTAAAATGCTATAGAAAAATATAGTAGGGAAGGGGAGGGTCAGTATTGGGAGAGGTGGGCACTCTGCTCCATACACCGTAACTGTTTTCTAAATAGGTTATGCCAGAGAGGGTTGAAGTATTAAATAGGATGATCAGAAAAAGCCTCAATGAGATGATAACATTTGAATAAAGACCTAAAGGTAAAGTAGCAAACTCCGAAAATATCAGGAGAGCATGAGGAACAGCAGATGCAAGGGCCCTGAGGCAAGAACTTGCCTGGTATTTTTGAGGAAGTCAGGAGACCAAAGGCCTAGTGAATAAGATGTGAGCCACTGGAAGTTTTGCTCAAAAAAATGACATGATCTGAATATATTTTAACAGACTCTCTCTGGCTTCAGTGTTGCATGTAGAGAGTGTGGGAGAAAGGGAGATGATGAGGACTCAGACCAGAGTGGAAGCAATGGAGGTGGTGAAATCCTGGATGTATGTTGACAGTAAAGCCAACAAAACTCGCAGATGGTTTGGTTTTGGAGTATGAAAGGGATAATGCTAAGGTTTTTGCCCAGATCAGCTGTGCTAAGGAAAGATGAGTTCAGTTTGGAACATGAAGTTTGTGATGCCCAGTAGATATCACAGTGGCAACCTGGACTGGGCAGTTGGACATACAGGTCTGGAATTCAGAAGAGAGACCCAATCTGGACATATAATTTGAAATCCTCTGGCTCTAGATGGTATTTTGAGCTCTGGTTTAAATGAATTCACCAAGAAAATTGGAGTGTAGGTGGGAAAGAGAAGAGGTCCCAGGACTAAGCCCTGGGTCTTCTCACCTGTGAGGAGTTTTAGCAAAAGACGATGAGAAGGAGCAGCCAGTAAGGCAGGAGGAAAACCGAGAGGGCCGTGACCTGGATCCCAGAGAATGTGTTTGAGATGTAAGGGCCGAGCAGCTGCGTCAGCCCTACTGAGAGGTTGTATCACATGAGGATGGAAAGGCCCTGTGGGTTGGTGACACTGTCAAGAGCCGCTCCAGTGGGGTGGTGGGGTCAAGGAGAAGAGGAAAAGGAAGCAGTGAGTGGGGACACCCCTTCGGGAGCTTAGCTGTCAGAAGGTCAGATAAATGGGGCAGGAGTTGAAGATGGATGTGGGTCCAGAGAGGAGAGAAGCGCTCCAGGGAATTGTTTTAGCCATGTTGCCAAGAAGGTGAGAGGAGAGGGTCTCTGTGCTCGGGTGGACCACAGACAGTCCCTCTGGGCCCCGGAGGCAGGGCAGATGTGGGTGAGGTCACCATACTATCTCCCCAGGAGATACCTCCATCCTGGCGGGCGTGTACGGGCCAGCAGAGGTGAAGGTCAGCAAAGAGATCTTCAACAAGGCCACGCTGGAAGTGATCCTGAGGCCGAAGATCGGGCTGCCTGGTAACTGGGCCCGGCCGGGTCTCCAGATGTTCAGTCCCCTGGGACCTCTCACCCAGCTCCTCCCTCACTGCCGTCCAGTCTCTACTGTCCCCTCTCATTTCCCCTCAGCTATTGCTATCTCTTTCTCCAGCTCTGCCTCTGAGTCTCTGTGCCCGTGTTTCTGTGACATTTCTCTTTGCCTCCAATCTCCTTTTGCCTGTATGTCTTTGTCCTCCCTTCTCCCTCTTCTTTCCATCCTTTTACCCCATCTGCCTCACTCTCGGGGGCTGGGCCCACTGAGATGGGCCTGGGCAGCAGCACGGGACATGGGAACTCTGGGGTTTTCCTACCCTAGGAGGCTCCCTTGCTGGATGCTGGAGGTGGCAGGGTAGGGTGGATGGCAGCCAACCTGGGCTGAGGCTGCATGCAGGCCCTTTCCAGAAGCTTGGGTGGGGCATCTGGAAGAGGGGAAGAGCCTAACCCTATCCCACCCCTGCTTTCCCCAGGGGTAGCGGAGAAGAGCCGGGAGCGGCTGATTAGGAACACATGTGAAGCAGTGGTGCTGGGAGCACTGCACCCCCGTACCTCCATCACCGTCGTGCTGCAGGTCATCAGTGATGCTGGCTCCGTATCCTTTCCCCACAAGCTGCCTCCTCCAGGGAGTCCTCCAGAATCTCTCTGATAGCCTCCCTTGCTGATGGCCATGTATGCACCCACCACTAGTCAGAAGACCTCCAGATGTTTGACAGGCACCAACTAGTTGAAAAAGAATAGCAAATCGCTTGAGTGCTTACCACGTATCAAGCACTGTGTTAGTGCCTTACACATGTAAACTCATTTGATCCACACAGCAGGGTCAACTCACATATCTAGTAATCTTCAGTTCCCATGTTTCAGGTGAAGAAACTGAGCCCCAGAGAGGGGAAGTCACTCGTCCAAGATCACACAGCTCAAGGTAGCAGACACAAAACTCACGTCCAGGCTTGTCTGATTTCAAAGCCTGTGCCCCTGACCTCCACTCCGACCCTGAGCTTAGACTTGAGGCTCAACGCCGGGGAAACACTGAGCAAGCAGAGCAGTTAGGTCAGCAGCTCAGCCTTGAAAGCTCCCTGTGGTTCGGGCCAGAGGTTGAGCCTGAGGACCAGAAACGGGCATTTCTAGTGGCCTCACTGTTGCAGGCACTTCGTAGACAGGAGGAGGGAAGGGCTGTGGTGACCCCATTTCACAGAGTGGGGAAAGAGAAGCTCAGGGGTGGTAGCAGAGGTTCAGTGGCAGAGGGGGTTCTAAGCTGGGCCCTTATCTGCTGTGCTCGACCCAGGGAGCAAACACTTAAGGAAACTGAGGTCCGGCCAGCTGTCTGAATCAGCCCTGTGCTTGCCCTCCACCGGGCCACAGCATCTCCCCTCCCATCCCCTGGACTGTGGGCTTCCTGGGGGCACTGTTAATGACCCCTCCCTCCATCTCCTTGCCAATCTGTCAGTGTAGCAACTGCCTGCCAGATTCCCGGGCTCCAGGCCTGCCTTCGGTTTCCCCGAAGGTGCTTAGCATGTGCCAGGACATACCTGTAGAATATCACGAGCCCTGATTGAGGCTCAGAGAGAGTAAGTCACTTGTTCAAGGTCACACAGCTGAGAGGTGGCAAAGTCATTTCTGTAGGCCAAGGTTAGTTGATCCCAGAACCACTGAGAACTCTGCCATACTGCCTTCCTGTGATCAGTTAGTGATGCTGCCATGAGCACCGTAGAGTGGCAGCGTGGACACTCTGCCGGCCAGCCCTGCAGTGGAAACGCTTCTTAACCACTCCCTTCGGCACCCAGCTCCTGGCCTGTTGCCTGAACGCTGCCTGCATGGCATTGGTGGACGCCGGTGTGCCCATGCGGGCCCTCTTCTGTGGGGTCACCTGTGCCCTGGACTCTGATGGGACCCTCGTGCTGGACCCCACAGCCAAGCAAGAAAAGGTAGGTGTGAAGAACAGGGTGGTACTAGGCCACGGGCAGACACTCTCTCTCTTCGTTCGCTAGGTCTTGCTTCTCCATGCTAGTTGTTAGCTCGTATCACCTCAGTCCCAAGCAGCAAGCTCTGCTCTGTTCATCAGGGCAAGTGCTAGAAACCCAACTCTGACCCCTTGAGCAGAATGGGAATTTGGTAACCTTTGGTGTCAATCAAACTCAGAACAGACATCTAGCTAGAGCCAGAGCCTCAAACGCCATTGCTTCATTTCTCAGTCCCTGCTCCCTTCTGCAAATCGGCTCCGTTCTTTCTGGCCAGCATCTCTCCTGAGGCTGCGACTGGTCCCTTAAGCTCAGTGCTTCCCATCGTAAGAGGCTCAAAAGCAAAGGAGAAAGCATTCCTCATTGTCTCAAGTTCACAGTGTCCTAGGGCCGTGGTTACTCTCGAGTTATTTGCCAGGTCAAATTCAGTTAGGAAAGCATAAAACCACTTAGGGGATTTCCAACAGGGAGAATTTAATACAGGGAACTGGTTATAACAGTGTTGGAAATCTGAGGGAGCCAGAAGGAAGAAGGGGGACGCTCAGAGATCAGAAGCGTCTGGTTGGCTCCTCTGTGCCGTCAGAGGCGTCGCTAAAGTCAGTTCTGGATGCCCAGACATTGCAGCTTTGCCCTGGCTGCTACAGTCCAGAACCCACCACACCTCCGTGGCTACTGTGGCAGCCACCACAGCACCTGCTCCTGTCAGAGTGAGGACCAGTGTGCTGGTGTCCCTCCTTCCTGTCTCCCACCAGATGACTGGTGGAACCTAACTCGTAGGGGAGTCTGGGAAATACAGTTTGCCAGCTTCCGGCCCTAGCAACACAGAGAACAGAAGGAGGCTAGGAGGCAGCAGGTAAATGACACCTGCACTGTGGCTACCTCTACGGGGCAGGAGTACGGTGCCCATCAGAACCGCGTGGGTGAAATTGGGTGTGGGAAGCAGTTCTACGAGAGGAAAGGTCACGTTAGCCAGGAAAGCTGGGAAGGCGGGGTACACAGACAAAACAACTACACTTAACACAGGAGTTTCTCGCTGCCAGAAAGCCAAGTTCCCTCTTTGGGATCAACTGAGAGTGCGTGTGAGGGAGGAGTCCAGGTCCCCTACCTTCCACCCTTCGTCCCTAGGAGGTCCGGGCAGTCCTGACCTTTGCACTCGACAGTGTGGACCAGAAGCTGCTGATGTCTACCACCAAGGGGCTCTACTCCGATGCTGAGGTACCAGCGTGTGGATGCGGGTGAACCCCAGATCCTTCCTTCTCCCACGACGTGGTCTTGTCCCAACTGCTCCACACTCAGAGGTTCAGGGGGAGCCCCGTCCTTGCATCCCTTCTGCAGATAGAAGTTTTCAAACTTCATGGCCACAGAAATCTTTGTGGGAATTTAAAAAGGGAAGCCCAATTTATGTGACAGGATAAGAAAAGAGGCCCTCAGGTTGAAATGGTGGAGGCACCTGGGCCCCCCAGCTTCCAGCTCAGAGCAGTCCCCCCGACCCCCTGAATTCCAAATCTGAAGAACAGAGTTTGGAAGCTTGGGCCAAATGGTCTCCAAGGGCATTTCCAACCCGGACTTCCTGTGAAGTAAAGATTTGGGGTCTCAGGTTCCATGGCTTTTAACCCATTTCCTGTTTAGAAAAAGAAAGTGCAGCTCGCTGCCAGCGTTAAACGTGCACAGGAATGCTGTGTTTTCTAGGATTCAACCTTTTTAGCGATCGAGAATTACTAAATTTTGTAAATGGAAATACCACTACTAAAAAACAATGCTATAACTAGAATGATGTCATTCTTTTTCCAAAGACTGTGGAGACTAAAAAGAATGATGTCATTCTTTTTCCAAAGACTGTGGAGATACTAGAGTGGTGGGAAAATAATAAAAAGCTATTTTGTGGCAAACTTTGGGGGTGAGGTTAGATCTGTAATCTGTGAGTTATCGGAGCAAACGCTGCAGCTGCAGGTGCCGCCGACAAGTGTTCTCGGGACACACAGGAAATGGGTTAAGATTATTTGGAATCACAGGGCCTGGCTCTCAAATTCCAGGATCCCTCCAGTTCCGTGAGCTCTAAGGTTGTGGAGCTCTGTGAGGTCAGGTCTCTCCCAGCCATCAGGCTGCCCAACCCCATTGGTCTGAGGCCTGGAGCTGCGGGAAGCTGACCCCTGAAGCCCACGCCTCTTAAAAAAAAGAGCCTGTGAAGTGGGGAAGAAGGAAATGCACTTGGAATAATCCCTTCCCCCACCTCCCTCACCTGGGGGGCAGGAGGGGTGCCCAAGTGAAGAGGGAGGTGGTAGGTTCGGGGGCCCCAGGAATCAGCCAGGCGGTGTGTGGGTGCAGGGGTGGATCCCCCCCTGCCCCCAGCGCCGCGGGACTGACCAGTCTCTCCCCGCCAGCTCCAGCAGTGCTTGGCTGCAGCTCAGGCCGCCTCCCAACACGTCTTCCGTTTCTACCGGGAATCGCTGCAGAGGCGCTACTCCAAGAGCTGAGGCAAGCTGGGGCAGGGCGCCCTCCCTCTGCCACCTTCCACCACCTCAGGCAGCGGCCCAGCCTTGCGTCTCCTTGTGTTCCCTGGGGCGCTTGTGGGCCTGTAGCTGCAGGGGCCCCTGACCCGAGCACCCAAGATCACTAGGCTACAGCCTCTGGGTCACAGATCCCCCGCCCCCAGGAAAACACCAGTAGGGTCGCACATTGAATTAATCCATTTAGTCTAATAAATATCTGTTGAGCACCCACTGTGTGCAGACACTGCTAGGTGCGGAAGACCCAGCAGTGAACAAGAAACCCAGGTCCCAGGTTCAAGGAGCGGTGGGGTGATGGACAAATAAAATTGGTGTTTGTCAGATGGTGGTAAATGCTGTGAAAATAACATAAAGCGGGGAGGTGGGGTTTGGGCGAGTTCATTTGGGGAGGGCATATTTAATAGGGATGCCCTCATGGAAAAGGGGACATCTGAGAGAAGCCAGGAGGAGGCCAGGAAGCGAACTCATGGACACGTGGGGAATAAGTCCCTGTGGAGGGTCGAGGACCAGCAAGGCGGCCGGTGTGACTGGAGCAGAGCCAGTGGGGGCAGGAGAGGGAAGAGATGGTCGGGACAGAATGGGCCCTGCAGGCTCGGAGGAGAATCTGGCTCTGACCCCAACAGCCCCGTGTGGTGGGGCTGTTATTATAGTTTTAAAATGAGGAAACAAGCTCAGAAGCCAGTTAGTTGTCCAGCAATGGAGCCCAAGTCCCACTCAGCCTGGTCCGAGGCCCTCACTGTCCGAACCAACCCAGGGGGAGGCTGCCACAGCAGACTGCATTTCCTCATCTGTAAGTGGGGTGCCCGAGGCCTGGCGCCTATCAGGGCTGGTGGCACCCCCTCAGGGGCATCTGGAAATGTGGGTGAAGGGCATTTTTAGTCACCACTTGACTGTTCCCCCACCCTTTTATTTAGTGGGCAGGAGCCAAGAACGTGAGCATCCCGCAGTGAATTTCTCCCACAGCTGGGCCACGTGGTCTCCATATCCTGACAGTCACTGATGTTTGCGGGTTTGCGATGGGCCCTCTGTTGCGTGCTTCACGTGTTCACACAGTCCCCACAACTGCCGCTTTGGACCAGTGTTGTTTTCTTCCCCAGAAACCAAGAAGAAAGTTTGTGTATACGTGAATTATGCTCCGAGAGACACTCTGGGGAATGTCAAATGGGGAAGGGTCCTAGCGAGGTCCACTAGGATGGCAGTAGACGGAGTGAGAAAACAGCGGCCTGTCACTCCATTACTTGGTAACAGTGGGCCCCGCTGAGTGAGCACATCTGTGTGCCTGTGCTAAGCGCTCAGGGCAGACGTCCGTTTTGCCTGCTGGGTGCCAGCAGTTTGATGTTACCGTGAGGCTCCATCCCTCCTAGTCTCAGGCCATTTGATTCAACGGGGGCACCTGAGCTGCCAGGGCCCCTGGAAGGGGAAGCCTGCTAGATGAAGCCAGAAAGGAAAGAGGGCCAAGAGGTAGAAAGACCAGACCGTTTACATCATTTGAGACCCTGAATCCTGTTCTGTCACAACTTTCTTCCCTTTTCTTGCGTAAGGCAGTTGAGTCCGAGTTGAGTTTCTTCTGCCACTTGCCGTTTACGTGTATGGCCTGTTTGGCCCTCACCACGGCTCCCAGGTATGGAAAAAATTAGACCCATTTTGCAGAGGAGAAAAAGCGAGGCTCAACGAGAAGTCTCGGGCCGAGGTCGGTCGTACAGCCAATGTGAAGGAGTAAGGACTTGGCGCCCAGCTCTAATTCTCCACTGACCACCTCGGCGGTGAAAAGAACATTCTGTAACCTGCAAACCTTCAGCCCCTCAGCTTTCCCCTTCTCTGGCTCTGAGGTGCACGGGAGCACCCTGGGGATAGCCTGCCAGGCACCCCCAGCCCCACGTCCCCCCACACACAGACGGACACAAGTTTGGCTGCGTGTCTGGTATTTAATCTCACATCGTAGCGGCCAGGAAGGGATGCCACCGCCACCACAACCACCAGGACCAGGTTCTCCACTCTGCCCGGGGACGTGGGTGGCCAGCCTCTGCTTCACAGGGGGGGCCACACCAGCGGCTACGGCGGGTCTCGGGAGGCGAGGTAGGCAGCCAGGGTCACCAGGGCGGCTGTGTATGTGCACACGCCCAGCCCGATGGCCAGGACCCCCAGCAGGAAGGCGCGGCGGGAGGCAGCCCCTGCCCCCTGGACGTCCCCCTTGGCCCAGGCCGTGTTGGTCTGTGGAGGTGTTGGGCAGTGGTGACTCAGGCACCCCTCTCCCCACAGCCCCAGCCCCTTCCCCATGGGACACACCCATTCGTTCATTCATATATTCCAAAAACTCAGAGCACCACCGTGGGTCAGACACAGTTGGGCACTGGGGATACTGGGTGGCTAATAAAAATATACGTGTATTAGTGTAGGCCAGCATTCTAAACACAGTGACCCTGAGGCAGGAACTATTTCCATTTTACTGATGACAGACACGAGGCACAGGGAAGTTAAAGTGGTTTGCCCACAGAGAGTGGCAGATTTGAAATCAGGTTCTCAACTCGGCAGCCCTCTGTGAATGAGGTAAAAAATGAGATAAAATCTCATTTTACCCCGGAATGTTTCCATGCAAATCCTCTCCATCTCTTTTTCTTCCCCAGGCATAGCTCGTCCTCTGTGTGTGTGTGTGTGTGTGTGTGTGTGTGTGTGCGCGTGTGTGCACGTGTGTGTGCGTGCGCGTGCGCGCCTGTGTGTTTTGAATGCATTTTTCTCTTTTCTATCCAGTCCCCTCCCAGTCCCACACACAGACTGACCTTCTGGGCCAGGCAGAAGGCGGCAATGCCCACAGGCCAGAAACAGCACAGCATGGAGAAGACGGCCAAGCTGAGGTGGTCATGGGGTAGGAGCGGGGAGAGAAGGCTGCCCCCATCCCAGTCCGAGTCACTGTCACTGGATGATGCATCCTATGGGCAGGAGAGGGCCTGGGTGGGCATCTCCACCCACCTTCCCTGCCCCACTGCTATGCTCTCTGTAGCCCCCAAAGACCAATGCCAGAAACAGCAAGACAGAAAACTTCTAGGAGACAACCTCCTGACTTTACATCCTGGATGCCTCTGAGGGGAAGCTGTGGATCCGATCTGCAGGGAAGAGCCCCACCCACAACCAAAGCTCTGAGTTCAATTTCCAGGAGTTCACAGGTCCAATCCTGGATATGGCAACTGCTTATAATCTCTGATTTAAATGCCCCTTAAATGGAGACAGACACCAGTGCAGACAGGAACCCACAAAACGACAGAGATTCGGGGAGATGGTTCAAAACTGCCTGCTGAAACTATAGATTGTAGATTTCACAATTTTTTTTTTTTAAATTCTTGCATCAAATTGCTCACAAGACTTAAAGGAGTTACTGTAATGCTAAAACAAATGAAAAAGTTACCAGAGAAGTCAAATCAACAGAGGCCTTTTTTGCCCTGCAGACATTTGCCAATCCCAGAAAAACTGACCTTTTCATTAAGCCTTGAACCAGATTAAAAATGATCTTTCACTGGTAGTGCCCCTGGGCAGCTGACTGACGCAAACCCAATCCTCTTTGGAGGAGGTTACCTTCATTTTAGGCCTCAAAATAATCTTTCTTAAAAATAATTTTGCAAATACCATGACCAGCCCGCAGTCAAAGTTAATCAGGCGCATAAGAAACCATGAATAAGAATGAGCAGAAATAATGCCCTCGACCTCTTCAAACAATGGAATGATCAGACACAATGTCAGAGTGATGTTTACTGTCACAATGTGGCAGACTGTGTTTTCCAAAAATGCCCACAACCATCTCTCCCGTCCCATGCGCTCTTCTTACGGTGTGACTGATACTCTTCCCATCAGGGGTGAGGTCTGTGCCCCTTCCTTGAATGTGGACAGGATGTGGCTCACTCATAATTGATGAAATGTGGTAGAAGTAATGCAACATGACTTTAAGTCAGAAAAGGTGAGGCAGCTCCTGCTTTGCTGAGACACTCAGGTGGGGGGGAGGCTAGAGGCATAAGGAGTCTGACTGCCCTGAAGCTGCCGTGCTGGAAGGAAGCCTAAAACCAGCCTACATGGGGAGACCCAGGTAGAAACCCCAAGACTACATGAAGAGAGAGGTGCCCAGCCAGCCCTCAGCTGCTCCAGCCCCTGACTGTTGCAGATTTCAGCCACTGGCTGACTGCAACCTCATGAAATATCCCTAGGGCAGAACTACCCAACCGAAGCCTTTCCAAATTCCTGACCCTCAGAAACCATGAGTGATGATTATTGTTGTCGTTTTAAGCTACTAAGTTTTGCAGTGACTTCTTATACAGCGATAGTAACCAGGAAACCGTGTTTGAGAAATAAAAGACAAGCTTGACAATATATACAAAGAATACGAAATTATAAAAGCGACATTAATTTGAAAAAAGAGAGACCGGGGCTGACAGACACCTTGCACACCTGCCCCAAACACCTAGAGGTGTGTCTGCTCTGAAGAGAAATAGATAAGAGCAGAGAAATCAGAAATCAAAGGTGAGGAAACAGAAATGAGAAGCAAATGTGGAGGGAAATAGGTAAAGAAACCAGGGGAGAGGGAGAGCAGGTCAACCACAACTGGAAACCTAGGAAGCCCACGTGCTTCTGGGAAGTGAGACTCTAGGCTAAAGACAGGTACCCCAGCCACCAGCTGTCAGATGCTGGCCACAGCTGAGATCACCTCCAGCCCGGTCCCCTGGCTGCCACTAAGGCCTGCTACTCCTACCTACCTCAAGGTCAGCAGGCCCTGGCTCCCCCAGGCAAGCGCTCACAGAGGAAAGAGGTGGTGGCAGGAACTGCCAACCTGTCAGGGACTCTGCAAAGGCTGTCTCTCCAAAGGGGGACCCCAGCTCTGGCTCGCCAGGCTTCTGGACTGGGGACTCGCAGCCTACACCTGCCAACAGGGGCTGTTGGAGCTCTGGAAGACTGGGCTTGTCCATGGCTGGGGAGAGGCTCCTGGAGGGTTTTCCTAGAGTAAGGGAAAGAAAAAGACAAGCTGTAAAAGGCTCACCTTCACCCTCCCTACTTCCAGCTCTGGAGAGACTCCGGGCAGAAACTAGTTAGTTCGACAATGCTCAGACCTATTTTACAGATAGTAAAACTGAGGCCCAGAGAGTAAAAGAGAAGAGTAAAAGTTGCGAAGAGAACTCAGGGTCTGGACATTCAATTCTGGGCTCCTCTCTGCTCAGAAAAAAAAACATGTACCTGTTGCGTATTTATTCCAAACCATGTTTACACACTTGCCCCGTGAACTACACACCCATCCTGGGTTCACACATGACCCCTCTCCCCCACATCCCTCCCCGAATGCCACTTTGCACTTCACTCTAGTATACACTCCCAGGGTCCCCCAAGCCTGCATACCCTGAATACCCAAGTCCTCACCCACATACCCATCCAGACAAACCCAACCCCACCTCCACCTACATGCATTCATCCCCCAAGACTCTTTGTGTACTTGCCCCAGACAATATCAGTTCACAGAAAACATCCCTCCTTACACACGCATCCCGTGACTCCTTGCACACGCATAATCCCCCAGTAACAGCTCCCTCCACATGCACACACACAGGCTTCTCACACACGCGCCCTTGGACTTTCTCCCCTCTTCTCATCACTTCCCTGGCACACCTACCCCAAACACCGGGTCCGTGCACCCCTCCCCTACTCCATTCACACCCATGACCGCTAGTTCCGCAGACACCTCCTTGGCACACCTCCCCCATGACACCCCCAAACCCACCACACAGTCGTACACGTTCAACCGCAAAGAATATTCTCGCCCAACGATCACCCTGGGGACCCCCAAGCTTCCCGCCCTCACTCCAAACCTGGCTGGAGCCGATTTCCCGGCCACGGGTTTGCCTCCCCATCCCCAACGCCAGGACCCGGGGGAGGGGCGTGCCCCAGGCCTGCGCCCCTCGCTCACCACCCACGGCCTGATGCCGGGAACTCCTCGGCCCCTCTACCGACATTCGACCCGACCCTGCCACCCCGGGGTGGGGACTTCAGTGCTCCCCACGATCCCGGGGGCTGGGCCTGAGGGCGCTGCGCCTGCGCGCTCGGCCCGGCTCCCCTCTCGGCGCCCAGGCTCGCAGCGCGTGGGGGCGGGGATGGGGTCTCGGCGGCGGCCTCCGAGCTCCGCCCCCCGCAGCGGCCGGGGATGGGGCCTTGAAGGCCGACATCAGAGCAGGACGCTGGGCCTCTACCACCCCGGGTGTGAGGGAGCAGACCGGGGTCTCCGAGGACAGCGGGCCC
>NW_006434848.1:105949-111540 GCF_000325575.1 Pteropus alecto
TATATATATATATATATATATACACACACGGGGACATGTCCTCAGAACGACCTAAGAGGCATTCTCACTTATTGTCCGGTTGTACAGAGGAGGGGACAGGCGCCGAGAGGTTAGGTATTTGCCGGAGAGCCCGCAGGGCCACCAGTTCAGAGTTCAGACCACACCCGGCCCGGTGTGAGTGCTCTACCCGCATCATCATCGCACTGATTCTTCTCCGTAGCTCTATTTTTATCACTATTTTGCAGGTTGAGAAACCGAGGCTCAGAGACGTGTGCTCAGCTGGCCAAGGTTAACTAGAACTTGGCCCAGCAGATTGTAACCCAGGGCTGTATTCCTTGTAGGCCCCGAGGAGGGGAGGAAGCAGAGGCAGAAGACCAGGTGGGGGGCTTCCAAAGAAAGGAGGCTGAGGTGGGAGTGTACCGGGGTGGGGTGACTGCTGGTTATCAGGTGGTGCAGGTAGTGATGAATCAGTGTTTGAACTCACACCGACCTGAGTTCCTTCCCAGGCTCTTCAAGGCACGTGCTATGTGACCTCTAGATAATGTTGTCGCCTCTCTGAACCCCAATTTTTTCATCTGTAAAACAGGGTAAATATTTCCTGCCTCTTAGATGTGAACCACTTAGATTAGGTTAGATAAAAATGTCCCAACATTTACTCAAAGCTTGGCAGAGTAGGCTCTGAACATGATTGGTGATGTTTATAAATTCTATTATTTATATCCATCTCCATCAGTCTGATTAGGGGACTCTCCTCACCCTGCTGGCCTCCACCTCCTTCAGGGAGCCCACTCAGCTTGCACTGGCTTTCCCTTCCCAAAAGCCCTCCATCTCACCGGTCCCAGTCGGCCAAACTGAAGGATTCCCCTGCCTGATGTGGGGCCAGCCAGAGTTCCCTTGCTCCAGGGCTCCGGGCTGTGTGCCAAGAGTCCAGACGCTGGAGCTGGCACGGGACCCATTCCTAGGGAGAGCAGATGGCGTCTGCAAGTGCACTTGAATCAGCCAGAGTTCCTGGCAGATGACATGCGGGGACACCCATGGGGGGGTAGATGAAAGGAAAGAGAGAGCAGGATTGTTTCTCCAGCAGAGAGATACCCTGTTACTCTACTTCCTTAATTTCACTCTGGCTGGTTTTTCGAATCACTTATCACTATGAAACATATCACACTCCTCTCCCTTATCCACAGGGAATACGTTCCCAGCACCCAGTGCATGCCTGACACCCTGGAGAGTACCAAACCCTGTATTTACTATGTTTTCCTCTCGACACGCCTATGAAAAGTTTAATTGATAAATGAGGCACAGTAAGAGATTCACAACAATAATAATAAAATAGAACAATTATAACAATATACCGTAATGAAAGTTATGTGAATGTGGCCTCTCTTGAAATATCTCACTGCACTGTACTCACCCTCCTTCTCCTGATGATGTGACATGATAAAACACCTACATGAGGGGAAGCGCAGTGAATGACTTAGGCATTGTGACATAACGTCAGGCTACTATTGACCTTCTGAAGATAAGGATGACTTGAATGCAAGCACTTTGATAACCGAGAATGCAAGTCGATCTGATAACCGAGAGGGCTACTGAGTGACTAATGGTCTGGGAGCGCATACCGCCTTGATATGCTGGACAAAGGGACGGTCTGCACTGGGTGGAGCGGGACTGTGTGAGGTTTCATCCCGCTATTCAGAACAGCGTGCAATTGAAAACCTATAAATTGCTTATTTCTGGAATTTTTGATTTAATGTTTTCAGACCATGTTTGACCTCAAGTAGTTGAAACAGCGGAAAGTCAAACCAGGGATCAATGGGGACTGCTGTACGTGTTTCTGGTGTTTGTAGTTCGAATCCTCCCAAGTCAGTGTCAGCTCCAGAGGGCCCGAGACTTGATCTGTTTTGTTCCTTGCTGTGCCTCAGGGCCTAGAGTAGCACCTGGCACAAAGCAGGCCTTCAATACATGTTAGGGGGCTGGGGGCACAAATTCCCACTTGCCTCGGTTTTTACTAATCTCTGAGTTCTCTGGGTCCCTTCGTCCCCTTAGGCCCTCCCCCAGAGAGGAGGATCTCCTATTCCGATCTCCCTGGCCCCCATCAGCCTCATACAGTCTCCCCAACCCCACACCTTTCAGGGGGTCACAGGAGGCCCAGGCCTCTTAGGGTTTGTGATGATCCTGGAATATTAAACACAGGATTCCAGCCAGGATCATCAACAGAGGTTTAAACTATTGATGCAGGTGTGATAAGGAAAAGAATATTTATCTAGTCTCAAAATATCTCCCCACAGATTACTTATTTTATTACAAAGGAAAACAATAGTATTAGTGGAGAATGCTGGAGGCATCACCTTAACCCGGTGATAGAAGTTAACATCACCAGTAATGGAACAAACTAAAATCATGTACCTCCTTATCTCCACTGAGAAGGACACAACATCATTTCTGTGGTTTTGCTGCCCAAATCCATCATCTGAATCTAATCATGAGAAAACATGAGACAAAGTCAAACTGAGGGACTCTCTGTAAAGCCGCTGGCCCATGCTCCTCAAAAATGTCACTGTCATAGTGGTTACCAGAGGGGAGAGGGAAGTGGGGAGGTAGACGAGGTAAAGGGGGTCAAATATGTGGTGATAGAAAGAAATCTAACTATGGGAGGTGAACACACAGTGTAAATATATATGTGCCTTACTGTTAAAACATACAGCTGAAACTTATTGGATTTCGTTAACCACTGTCACCATAAAAAGTAAATTAATTAATTTTTTTAAAATGTCACTCACGAAAAATGAAACGATAATAAAAAAATTAAAAACCTGGCAGGCCTATTCTAGGTTAAGGCGAGTAAGGAAACATGACAACTAAATACCAAGTGTAATCTTGGATGGAGGGCGGATGGTGATAAAGTATGTTATTGGGACAATGGGGAAAATTCGAATATAAACTATAAATTAGATGATAATTCTGTATCAATGTTAAATTTATACTGTAGAAAATGTTAAATTGGTATTATGGTTATATAGGAGGCTCCACCCTTGTTCTTAGAATTTGACTGTTGAAAACAATTAGTTATGAATATGGTATATATGTATGTATTACATATATATATACACACACACATATACAGGCAAAAGGATTGAACGAAAATTTTGTGCAAGAGGAAATCCAGGGAAACAATGAACATTAATAAAGGTAGTCAACTAGTCATCAGGGAAATGAAAATTAAAATCATAATTTGATACAAATACACACCCACAAGAATGGCTAAAATGAAAAAGAACACCCCCACCAAGGGGTGGTGAGGATGTGGGGGAGGGGGAACTTCATACACTGACGACCAGGAAAACTGCTGGGCAGTGTCTGCTATAGCCGAACATATCCGATGACCTAACGACTCCACTCCAACCAGACGAAAACATATGTCCCTCGAAAGATAAATTCCCATCAACAGATAGATAAATAAATTGTAGCATCTTCAAACACAGGAAACTCTACAGCAATGAGAATGAAAGCTCTACCGCCCCAAGCAACAGCATGGTTGAATTTTGCAAACAGACCTCTGAGCAAAAGGCAGCAGACACAAAACAATACATACTGTGTGATTTTATATAAAGTACAAAAACAGGCCCAATTAATGCATGTTCTTAGAAGTCCAGATAGTGCTTACGCTTGGGGGCATCTTGGAAGAGGCACAACAGGCAACTCAGGGAGCTGCCCCTGTTCTTTTCTTGAGCTGAATTCTGGTTATCAGACGAGTTTAGTTTATGAAATTTAATCCAGCTCTTTATTTTTGACTTGTCCATTTTCCTGTACACATGTTATACTTCAAAACAGTAATTTTTGAAAAAGAGTGAGATCTTTATATACTGACATGGATAAATTTCCGAGATGTATCACCGAGTGACAAAAGCAAGATGTAAAACGTTATGTACAGTTGTTATGGAAAATAGAATGGCAGTTCCTCAAAAACGTAAAAATAGAATTACCCTATGACCCAGTGATTCCACTTCTGAGTATATACTTAAAATAACTGAAAGCAAGGTCTTGAAGAGATATTTGTACCTCCATGTTCATAGCAGCATTATTCACAATAGCCCAAAGGTGGCAGCAACCTAGTGTCCATCAACAACAGATGAATGAACAAAATGGGGCGTGTATATACAATTGAGTGTTATTCAACCTTAAAGAGGAAGGAAATTCTGCTATGCGTCACAAATATGGATGATCCTTGAGGACATTATGCTAAATAAAATAAGCCAGTCATAAAAGGGCACATACTAAATGATTCTACTTGTATGAGGTATCTAGAATAGTCAAATTCAGAGACAGAAAGGAGAATGGTGGCTGCCAGGGGCTGGAGGAGGGGAGGACGGGGAGTTGTTTCATGGGTACAGAGCTTCAGTTTTGCAAGACAAAAAAAGAGTTCTAGAGGTTGGTTGCAAAATCATGTGCATGTACTTAATGCCACTGAACAGTACATTTAAAAATGGCTCAGATGTAAATTTTATATTATGTGTATTTTAACACAATTTTTAAAAAGTTAAAAATAAAAAGCAAAAACTACATAAATATCTAGTGTGCTCCTTTGTAAAAAAAAAACATGTAAAATATTCCATTTCAGTAACAATAAAAACCGTCAATAATAGCAAACATTATAGTGCTTCCTATGTGCCAGGCACTATCCTAGATTCATTACGCATCTGTATTAGTTATCTACTGGTGCCGCATAACAAATTGTCCCCCCAAACTTAGTGGCTTAAAACAACAAATATTTATCACTGACATAGTTTCTGTAGGTCAAGAATCTGGCAATGGCTTTGCTGGCTGGTTCTGGCTCAGGGTATCTCATGAAGTTAGCCTGTTGGCAAGCTGCAAGGGTCTTCTGATCTGACTGAGGCTGAAATATTTGTTTTCAAGATGGGTCACTCACACGGTGTTGGTTGTTGTCAGGAGGCCTCGATTCTTCCCCATTTGGGTCCCTCCATTAACTGCTTTACTATTGTCACATCATGATGGAGGACCTACAAGAGATGGAGGAGAATGCCTCGATGCTTTTCATGGTCTGGTCTTGGACATCACACAGCAACACTTCTGCTGCATTTCATAGGCTACAAGCAGGTTACGAAGTGCAGCCTATACTGAAGGGGAAAGGAATTAGGCTCCACCTAGTGACAGGAGTGTCAAAGAAACTGTGGACGTATTTTACTTACTAATTTTTTTCTGTGGACATATTTTAAAACAGCTTCATACATTCATTAAATTCTGACAACAGTCCAATGAGGCGGGTACTGTCATATATTCTAACATTACAGATGAGGAAACTGAGGCACTGAGAGGCTAAAGGTCAGAGAGAAGTGGCAGAGCCAAAACTTAAATCCAGGCGGTCAACCTGGGAAGCATTTTCTTAATCATTAGTATCAACCGGTGGGGAATAAATCAATTGAAGAAAAAATCTTTAAGAAGGGGCATTGACAGGATCTAATGACTGGTTGGATGTGGGAAGTGATAGCGTCTAGGACAACACCCCAGCACAACCTCCATAATCCTTTTATTCTGAGAACTGTGTATCCAAGAGAGGCAGGATAATAGAGAGG
>NW_006434848.1:111563-119559 GCF_000325575.1 Pteropus alecto
GCAGAAGTGTTCAATCTGGCTTAAGGCAAATAATTTTGCCCCAATTTTTTCATCTTAAATAAAGCTGATAATATAACCTACCCAGCAGGATGTCTGTGAGGAATAAAGGAGATTGTGCACGCATAAAGATCAGTTTCTGGAGTCTGGCACAAAGAAATAACAACAAATGGTAACTTTCAAGTATACCTATTAGTGAAATATTATCCCATTGAGTTGTTTTATTTATATAAATATCATCCTATTGAAATGTTGCCCCCTCCCTATAACTTTGAGTTGGTGACTCTAATTTTTGTAACCTCATTTTGCTAAAAAGTATGGGAAGTAAGGGAATGAATTCCCTTTGGACTCCTGGTCTGGGCTGGAGGCACTGAGGTTCAACTGGATTGATAGCGTGGGAAAGGCAGTGCTCAGGGAATCAGAATGTGAGTGCCTCGAACTGTCACTCTCCTTGTGCCCATTACATGGCTGAGAAACTGAAACCTAGAGCCATGCAAGGTCACAAGACAAGTAACTGGCAGAGCCCAGTTTTCAAGAACCGGATTTTCTGCAGATAAAGGGGCTTCAGTTCCTCATTTCTCATACCTCTTCCCCACACCCCACTCCTCGCTCAGATCAGCACTAACAGAAGAACTGGGCAGTATTTCTGGGGAGGAAGTTGGATTATCAGTCCCGTGGAGCCTGGGGAACTCTAAAAAAGGAAGGAAACCCCTCTCCACAACTTCTCGAGTATCTCTGAATAAGGAAGGATTTTTTTTCTAGTCATGAGGCAGGAGAATGTACTCTCCAGAGAGAAAGTGTCCCCCTTGACCCTGGCTCTAGTCTCTGGTTTGCGGTCCCGGATGGACGAGAGTTTCGGGGGGGCGTGGCACCGCATCGAGGGATTTGTTTATTTTGTGAAGAGGGTATCTGGAAGAAACAGTCAACGATCAGACTTCCTCAGCCACACTTTAGATGGCGGCTGCCAGGCCACGCCCCAAATGGCGGAACCGGGTGTGTGGCCGGAGAGACGCTTTTCCTAAAATGGAGAGGGAGAGAGAGAACGTCCATCACAGCTTAGCCCCGCACCCGAGGACAGCTAGGGCCAATTACCGATCCCAGGGCGGGTGCAAAGCCAGGAAGGGAGGCTGCTGTTGTCATAGCAACAACTAGGGATCCCGAAGGCGGGCGCAGCCTCTAAGGGATCGACGCCTCCGCTCTCTAGCTGCCCAGAAGGTCCTGGGAGTGGCGCGAGCCAGGCCTAGGAAGCCAGCGCCCGCTGGACAGGTCAGGACCATGAACTCCAATCTCCGCTGCCGCTTTCGCACTTCCTAACCGTTAGGTTTTCTGAGGTAAGAATGGCGCATGCGTAAACTTAGAGGCGGGACTTTGGCACCCTTGCACTTAAGACGCATGCGCCTCATAGACGGGGTGGGAGAATCTTCTGACCTGGGGGCGGGGCTTTGTACTTGTGGGCGGGGACATCGGCCCTGGGGGCGGGGCTTTCCGCTGGGAGAGGTAATTTAGAGGCCGGCTGATTGGATGTCTTCTCCTCAGCCCAGCCCACCCTAGGCCCCTCATTTTTTCGGGGCTCTCCTGGAAAGGCAGCTGTGATTGTGTGGCCCACCCTCAGTGGTTTGACGAAACTAGCTTGGAATCCTAATACTGCCCCTTATTTGGAGGGCCACAGTTTCCCCGTCTGTAAGGTGGAAATAGTGCACTTACTCATAGGGCTGTGATGATATTTTTCCCCTCTCAGGGCCATGGCTGAGGTGCACGTGATTGGACAGATCGTGGGGGCCACCGATTTCTCAGAAAGTAGCCTCTTCTGCAAGTGGGGCATCCACACAGGTATTCCCAAGCCTGGTACATTTCCCCCACCAAGATCCCTAAATTAGAGATTCCATCCTCTTTCCTGGCCCAGTCCCTGATCCTCATCTTCCATTGGTTCTCAGGACTCCTAGCCCCGACCACACTGTCCACGTGAGTCTCAGGCTCCCTTCTTATCCCTTCCCATCCCATCTCTAGGGACTCTGGTTCCCACTCAATGAACACACAGCCTCTAAGGATATGGGACCATAGATTAGACCACAAACACACTCCCAATCCTCAGAACACTAAACAGCCCTAACTCTACTGCTGGGACTTCATTCACTGTCTTAGGGGTGCCCTAGGTCCCTCCCCATTCTTAATAATTCTTTGCTTAAGAGTCTCCATTTATCGAGTTGCTATAAAATGGAAGTTGCTATCCCACATTTAGAGGCGAGGCCACCCTCCTGTATTCATAATTCTCTGTGACAGTGTAGGAGCCCTGTACTAGCAGTCATCCAAGTCCATCCACCTGGCCCTGGAGGTACCTCAGAGGCCCCAATTTTCATGTCTCCCCGTGTGAGGTGGTATAGTGTAATGGTTAGGGCTGCCAGATCTGGACTCAAACACTAACTCCCCCACCAATTAATTGGGGGCCTTTAGACTTGACCTCTCCAAGCCTCAGTTTCCTTGTCTGAAATTGAAGCTAATAGCAGCCAGAGGCAGCACACGACTGAGGTTAAGAGCACAGACTGCCTGGGTTCAAAACCAGCTGTTTGCACTTGTCTTTGTTTGGGCTTCCCTGTCTGTACAATGGGAATAATAACAGTTCCTCGTGGCGCGGTCGTGAGGACTAAAGGAAGAGCAACAGCACTCTGGAGAGGGCCTGGCCTAGTAAGTGCTCAGTGTTTGCCCCGCTCGGGTAAAAATCGGATGTAAAGCCAATTTTTATATGTTGCCCAGCACAATAAATGCCCATGAAGGGAGTGCAGCTGTTGTCCTAATCATCACTTTTGGCCCCGGGAAATTGTGGTCCTCCAGCTAAGCAGATGAAGAGGCAGCCCTGGAGTCAGACTCGGCTCCCAGTCTGGGCTCCACCACTCACCTGCTCTGTGACCCTGAGTGGGTGCTTTTCCCTCTTGGAGCCTGTTTCCCCATCTGTAAAGTGGGATATTTGTCCTTCACAGGAGTGCTGGTAAATGTTATATGTGACAAGCCTACCTCAAGGCCTAGTGCTTTCTTCACTTGGCCCAGAAGAAGCGATAGCCATATGGTTTTTATTATTTCAGGGAGCTGTTGTGCGGGGCAGTTAGTCCCGCAGAGAGCTCAGGGGCAGTTGGATAAAGGGCTTGGGTACTGCTGTCAGACAGAGCTCAGTTTGAATCCAGCTCCATCGTGGGACCTTGGTCTGCTGCAGTCCTGCTGTACTTCCAGCATGGAGAACAGTCCTTGGCACGCAGCAGGTGACCAATAAATGTTCGTGGAGTGAATGGCCAGGTGCCTTTCCTTCTAAGAGTCTGTTTCTTTACCTGTAAAATGGAGACTATATCAGCACCCACCTCCTAGGCTCATTTATTTGCCAAAAAAGCATTTATTGAGCACCTTCTGTGTACGAAGGTCTGGGTTTGAGGTCCAGGGGATCTAGCAATGTACAAGATCCCTGCTCTCCTGGGGCTCACAGGAGGACAGATAAAGATAAATAAGAAGATAAATGAGTGTAATGATTACAGATAGTGGTAGGTACTAGGAAGAAATGAGATGTGATAATGTGATAAGTCCTAGTTTTGGGTAGAAGCATGAGGGAGAACCCTCTAAAAGTGGCACTTGAGCTGATCCCCAATGGATGGGAAAAAGCCAGGCATGGGGACATCAGGAGCAGAGCTTTCTAGGCAGAGGGAACAGCCAGTGCAAAGGCCCTGAGGAGAGATCAAAAACAGAACCCGTGAGGCTAGAGGGTGGCGAGGGGTGAGGAGAGTAATGAGAGAGGAGTTCGGGAAGGGGGACACAGGCCAGGGCGTGCAGGGCCTGCTGGGCTGTGGGGGAGCCTGTAGACTGGGGGCGGGGTATGGATCAAGAGTCCTAGAGGACAGATTAAACAAATTCATCACTAAAGCGCTTAGCGCGGCGTCTGGCCTTTGGTAAACATTTGGTGCCTTTTCGCTGTTACCGTCATCCTCCGTAGGACTGGTATTATTGTGTGCCTTTCACAGTGTGCCCAAGCTCCTTTGTGAATGGCACCCTTGGCCCCATCTCAGTCCTTGGACTAGGCCTCTAAACGTGGGGTGAGAATAGTAACAAAGGATACCCGACACTTAGCCAGCACTCGCTATGCCCCAGGCACCGTTCCGAGTGCCCTGTATGTATTAGTTCATTTAATCTCAAGAAATGATAAGGAACCCATTATTATCACACCCAATTGACAGATGGGGAGACTAAGGCAGGGAAAGATAACTTGCCCAAGGGTATGCAGGCAGGAAGAAGTAGTGCCAGGAGTTGAACCCAGATGTTTGGCTCCAGAGTTCACATTTTGTAACCCTTGTTGCCCAATGCCAGGGAGAAGTGGGGTCCTGTCTCCACGACGGCCTCCCCTTCCTGATTGCTGCCTCCCACCCCTCCCTGCCCCTCGGTGTCCTGGCTCTCATTGCAGGGGCGGCGTGGAAGCTCCTGTCAGGCATACGGGAGGGCCAAACGCAGGTGGACACCCCCCAAATAGGGGACATGGCCTACTGGTCCCACCCCATTGACCTGCACTTCGCCACAAAAGGTCTTCAAGGTGGGTCCCCAGCCTGGGCCCCGGGCCGGGCTGAGGGGTGGCAGTTAGCAGCAACCCATGCTGCTGAGACTGGGAACACCAAACCCTGTCCCCGCTCCCTCGCCCTTTGCGTCCCTTTCACACCCAGGCCTGGCCCTGGAGAGGCTGTTAGGAGGCCTCCCTGGGCTGACTCTGGAGTGCGTCAGAGGCCAGGGGTGGAGGGGGAGAGGGGAAGGTGGAAACCACCAGGAGAGGGGAGGTTGCTTTCAGAGAGATAAACCAAGAGTCTTCAATCAGGAGGAAGCTGGGAGGGGTTATGAGAGAGGCCAGGCTCCTCGGCTGATAAGAGGGGAAATGAGTATTTGGGGGAGGGAGGGTACAGAACATCTTTTCTGGTGGAAAATTTGGGTCATACTGAGTGGATTCCAGAAAATAGCCTAGGTGAATGTGCCATGTATTTCAACAATATAAATAATATTTACTGAGTGCCTGCCCTGTGGTGGGTGATGTCAGGGAGATGTCAGTGATTGAGACAGCCCCCAGCCCTGTCCTCACAGCGTTCACCATCCCATGGGGAAGACAGAGCTGTCCCCAGAAAATGGCAGCCCAGAGTGGGCAGGCCTGGGATGGGGGAGTCTGGATGGCTATGGGAGCCCAGAGGAGGCTCCTGACTGCTGGTGAATTCAAGAGGGAGGGCTTCCTGGAGGAAGGGATGTTTGAGCTTTGCCATGAAGGGCCACAGCAAATAATAGGAGCTATTAGGGCAGAGAGAAAGAAGGTTTCTAGGCAGAGAGCTGTGTACGGAAGGCTCAAAGGGTAAAGTGAGCCACAGCATTTGGAGGATGGAGGGAAAGCAGGAGAGCTGGAAGGGTCCAGATGGTAGGGGACAGGCCATGCAGAGCCTTGAATGCCAGGCCGCAGAGCTGAGGCCATCTCCTGAAGGCCCCGCAGAGCCACAGCAGGCAACTGACAAGTCAGATTTTGCTTTTAAAGGGTGATAGATTGGAGGACTGTCCTTTTACTGTTCAGACCCCCAGTCCCCAGTGTGGGTATCATCCTCACCTCTTCCCAGCCCCCCTCCCATTCTGTCCATCAGGAAATCCCATTGGCTCTACCTTTGAAAGGCATACTACGCCTCACCACTTCTCCCCCATACCCTAGTCTGTCGCTCTCACCTCTCACCTGGGCCATTATGGTAGCCTCTTCGCTGGCGTTCCCACCCCACCTGCATAGGCTGTCCCTCTGGGAACATCTAAGTCAGGTCACATTCCTCCTCTGCTAAGAACTCTCTGAGTCCCCTCTCTCTCAGGATAAAAGCCAAAGTCTTCCGTGGATCTCAATGCCCTGAATGATCTCGTGCTGTCACCTCCCTTTCTCCTTCTGTCAATGGCCTCAGGCTACACTGGCCCCACCAGACACCTCCCACCAAGGGCTGTTCCCTTTGCTGGGAGCACTCTTTTCCCTAGACGTCAACATGGCCCGCTCCCTTCCCTCCTTGAAGCATTTGCTCAAATGTCACCTCAGTGGAACTTGTCTTGATCACCCCCTTTCTAAAACTGCATCCCCACCCCCATCCTACCCAGCTTTATTTTTCTCCAGAGCAGTTATCACCATCTGACATACCCTATAATTTGCTTATTTACTACGTTCGTTGTCTAGGATGTCAGTTACACAAGGGCAGGAATTTTTGTCTGCTCTGTTCACCAGTGTGTCCCCAGCTTCTACAACGGGGACTAGCACAGAGGGGCTCAGAAGGGAGGGTGAGATGGGGCCAGCTTTTCAAGGGTTTTGCCTACCAGACTGAGGAACTAAACTGTATTCAGAGGATACTGGGAAACGTATGGAAAGGAGAGAAAGATGCTTCCCAATGCCAGATGGAAGGTAGATTGAAGGGGCAAAAAAGAAGGCCCTGAGCCCAGAGAGAACAGGGTGGGCCATAGTGTGGGAAGGAGTGGAGGCGGCTAGGACAAGCCCCAAGGCACTCATTCACCAGGGGACTGGGCTTCCCAGAGATGGGGACACAGAAGAGAGAGAAGTCAGCAGAGGATAGATCCATGTTGAGGTTGGACTTCATACTGAGGGCACTGGGGAGCCATGGACAGGTTTTAAGCAGGAGAGGAACATAGATTCAGAAAGATCCCTTTGGCTGGGAGTTCAGAGAGGAGGCTGAGGAAGAAAGGCAGGGGGGTAGGGACTGGGCCTGGAGTCTCCAGTGGGGATCCAGGAGGTGGGGATCTGGAAGCAGAAGACGGGGCTGACTCCATCCCTCCTTCCCTCCCTCCTGTCCTGCAGGCTGGCCCCGGCTCCATCTCCAGGTGTGGTCCCAGGACAGCTTTGGCCGCTGCCAGCTTGCAGGCTACGGCTTTTGCCACGTGCCCAGCAGTCCAGGAACGCACCAGCTGGACTGCCCCACGTGGCGGCCCCTGGGCAGCTGGCGGGAGCAGTTGGCACGGGCCTTCGTAGGTGGCGGGCCTCAGCTGCTGCATGCGGATGCCATCTACAGTGGGGCTGACCGCTATCGCCTGCACACAGCTGCCGGCGGCACCGTGCACCTTGAGCTGGGTCTGCTTCTACGCCACTTTGACCGCTATGGCGTCGAATGCTGAGGGGCCCTTCCTCGCCGGCCCCCATCCATACCCCTGGACGCCCAGCGAGGGGCAGGATGGCACAGTGGTAGAAGCATGGGCTCCGGAGACGGTCAGACCTGACCCCAGCCAAGGCTTGATATGGCTTCTGTCCTGCTTAGCACCTCAAGCCTAGTGGCTGTCCCTCTGGGGTCCAACTTCCCCATCTGTGAAATGGCAGCAAGCGTGTAGAGTCCCAAGGGTTTGGGGGAGAAGAAACTGCCTCACATGTGGAAGTGTTCAATAAAGGAAAGCAGTTCTGACAGGTGTGGGTTCCTTCCTGACCTCCTGACCTGTCAGGTGGCCTGTGCCCCATCCTCCTACTGACACCTTCCTTCCTCAGGCCCCACCTTCTGACAGACCTGTCTCCCCCATCCTTCGCTTCAGACTCTGACGCCCCTCCCCACTCTGGGTGCCCCTCTTATGACTCCCTCTCCATGGGGTTCCCTTCCTCTGTGCCCCTCTCCCCACTGGGTCCCCTATCTCCTGGCTGACCCTCGCCCCTTCTGCCCCCGCCTCCCACTCTCTCCGTTCTGAGTCCCCTCCTCTGATCTCCTGTACCCTGTGTCCCCATCCTCTGATTGAGCCTTGCCTGCCAGGTCTTTATTCGGTGACCTCTGCACAGCCCTCAAAGCCACAGGCAACCTCCCGCTTCGGTAGTGCTCCGCCGCCAGGAGGCAGCACCCGGTTCGTGGGGCGGGGCCGGGGTGCCCGCCCCCTACCCCCGGGGCTTAAGGGACCCCCCTCAGAGCCCGCCCACGCGAGCTGAGGTCGGTGGCCCGGCCCCCCCATGCCCGCCCTCCTGGGGGCCGCCCCCGCCCCGCGCGCTTCCTCT
>NW_006434848.1:119789-121060 GCF_000325575.1 Pteropus alecto
GAGCCGCCGAGGAGCAGCCCGAGGCCCCAGAGTCTAAGACGAGCCGCCGCCGCCCCCGCCGCCGCCGCCGCCACTGCGGGGAGGAGGGGGAGGAGGAGCGGGAGGAGGGACGAGCTAGTTGGGAGAAGAGGAAAAAAAGTTTTGAGACTTTTCCGCTGCCGCTGGGAGCCGGAGGCGCGGGGACCGCTTGGCGCGGCGCAACCCGGCGAGGAGGCAGGACTTGGGGACCCCAGACTGCCCCCTTACCGCCTCGGACGCTTGCTCCCTCCCTGTCTACACGTCGTCCCCCAGGCGCCCCCACTGCGGACCAGCCCTCAGGAACCACAAACCCGACTCCCGCGAAGACCCGACCCTAAGACCTCGGGCGCACCCCCCTGCACGCCCCATATCCCGGCCTCTCTCCTGAGCCTCTACGCGTCCAAGGACCCTTCTCCTCCGGGATCCGGGAGACCGGATCTCTCTTAGACCTGCCTCAGCTCCCCTATTCAGGACCACCCACCTCTGGTACTAGATCGCGCCCATCTCGGGTTTTCCCGTGGGATACCGAGAAGCCACCCACCAGAGTCTCCTCTCCATTCTCCTCGAGGGCCTCAACCTTCCCACCCCACCCCCTAGGCCCTCCTACCTTTCCTAGGGAGACCCCCAGCCAGCTCCTGTAGGGGCGGGGCCTCCCTGTTCCCAGCCCAGCCCGGCTCGCGCTCTCGGCAGTGCCGGGGGGCGCTGCCTCCCCCATGCCGCCCTCCGGGCTGCGGCTCTTGCCGCTGCTGCTGCCGCTGCTGTGGCTACTAGTGCTGACGCCTGGCCGGCCGGCCGCCGGACTATCCACCTGCAAGACCATCGACATGGAGCTGGTGAAGAGGAAGCGCATCGAGGCCATCCGCGGCCAGATCCTATCCAAGCTGCGACTCGCCAGTCCCCCGAGTCAGGGGGAGGTGCCGCCCGGCCCGCTGCCCGAGTCCGTGCTGGCCCTTTACAACAGTACCCGTGACCGGGTGGCCGGGGAGAGCGCAGAGCCGGAGCCCGAACCGGAGGCGGACTACTACGCCAAGGAGGTCACCCGCGTGCTAACCGTGGAAAACACCCACAGTGAGCTTGGAAGGGCCGGGGACCCTGGAAGGGAGCCCCCAGGGGGCGCCGGCGTGCAGGGGTCAGGGGGAGGAAATTACTAACGGAGGAAACTGACTGGAGGAAGAGGACCCCCGGGGGCGCCGGAACGTGGGAGAGGATCCCAAAGAGGATAGAGCTGAGCACCCCTACCCGCCCCCACCCTC
>NW_006434848.1:121100-132218 GCF_000325575.1 Pteropus alecto
CCCGTATCTGGTCTTGAAGAGGAGAGAGCGAAGTGGACTGCTTCTGGAGTGACAGGAACATGCGGGATCGTGGGGGGAGTCCCCTGGAGGGAGAGAAGCGATTGGGGGAAGGGGTAGAAAAAGGCTTTCCGCTACAGGCTGCACTAGAGTGCGGGGGTCCTGGGGCTGGGGCTGCAGAGAGGGATCGCGCTTTGCGATAAGCGGAGACCCCAGTTTTGAGCAGGGAGAGGCCGTGGGGAAAGCGGACGCAGAGCTCGGGGTAGTGAGGCGAGAAGATTCAAGGACAGAAAACCTAGGTAAAGCGAAGCCTGGAGGTGCCGGAAAATGGAGAGTGGACCAGCTTGCAGAAGGTGCCAGGAGCACGCGGGATTGAGGGGACAGAGAGTGGGGCGGCGAGGGGTTGAAAAATGCGGGGAAGAAAGGGGCGCGAAGTCGTAGGGAGGGGGAAGCTAGTGAGAGAGAAGCGGACCCCCAGGGGCGGCCGGGGATGCCCGCGGAGGTGCCCTGAGTATTTCGCACATGGACGTGCGAGGAGGAAGCCCAGCCGAGGAAGCGAGACCCCAGGAAACCTAGAACACTGGGTCGTGGGAAGGGGTTTCCAGCGTGGGAAAGGCGGACCGGGAAGGGGGCGGAGGAGAGATCAACCGTGCCCTGCTGGCAGCGGCGAGCCCCTCACGCCGCGGGATGGAAGGGAGTGGGCCGAGCGAGGAATCTAGCGGCAGGGGGAGAAGTGGATGGGTGCGACTCCACAAGATGTGGGTGAGGAAGCCCCACGTGGGTGCCACGCGCGGGGGGAGGAGCTGCGCGTCCGGAAGAGGAGAGGAGGACCCCGCAGAGCTAAAGGCTGAGAGTCTGGACCCCAAAATGCCAGTTCCTCTCCAGGAGGCTGGGGAAACCCCAGCGTCCGGCCGCCTCGCCCGCCCGCCCTCCCTTCCCTTTCCTTCCCGTGCCCTGGGGGGGCGGGGATCGCGCGCGGAGCCTGGGGCGAGACGAGGCAGGTCCGGTCCCCGCCCTCGCAGCGGCGGCGACTCGGGCCCTCTTCACCCCAGCTCCGGGCGGGGCTACCGCTGGGCCCGCCCGATCGGCGCCCGCGCAGGGACCCAGGCGTCCGTCCCAAGTGGCCCGGAGGATTGAGGCGATCCGCCTCCTTTCACTTTCCCTCTTGGGCGGTGGACTTGTGGGTCACCAGCCCCTTCGTACGCCCAATTGTGTCTCCAGCCAAACGACGCTCGTCCCCACCCACATGTGCGTCTCGTCTCACCTCTTCCGTCGTCGCTTCACCCTAGGTGTAGAGATTTCTTTAACACATCTGAAACCTTCAGCCTTCTCCTCCCGGATTGCCTCCATCTGCCCCCAAACCCTCTGTTTCTTCTTCCCGTGTGTCTGTCAATGTGTCTCCATCTTTGTCTTTCCATCTCTCCTGCATCCCCATTAGTCTCTGTCCATGTGTGGTCTCCCAGTGTCTGACTCTCCCTCTCTTCCCTCTCTCTCTCCGGCACCTTCTCCCCACTTCTCCCCATCTCTGCGGTCTCTCCCTCTCTCCTGCCGGTCTCTGCCCCTGCTCTCTCTCTTCCTCCCTATCTGTCCCCCCGCCTGCCTCTGCCCTTCCTCTGGGGGTTGCTGAGTAACTGCTGGGTCAAGATAGGGCTTACTGCGGGGAGAGGCTGGCCCGGCTGGAGTGGGGAGGAGTAGGGGAGGGGGCCCCGCAGAAGGGATTTCTTCCTACCGTTCTCAGCAGATCTTGTCTCCATGTCCCTACCCCTTCTGCAGTTGCCCCAGTTGATCCAGGAGTTCGTGCTCTGCCTCCTCAACCCTAACCCGGAACTTTTCCTAGACTAGTGAACACTCTTCCTAATTTCCTCCCCACCCCTAAGCCATTCCTACCTAGAATGAACTTGGCCTTTTCAGCTGAGGGAGGAAGCAATTAATCATTATCATCATCATCATCATCATCATCACATGAACAGGGAGGCGGCATGGCCCTAGTGGTTGAGATCATAGTCTCTGGAACCAGATTGCCTGAGTTTGAATCCCGTTCTGCAGCTTCCTAGCTATGTGACCTTGTCGCAAATTACTTAATCTCTTTGTGCTTCTGTTCCCCCATCTATAGAATGGGCATAATAATAGTATTTTCCTCATGGGGCTGTTGTGAAGTTTAAATGCGAAGTGCTTTGAATAGGCAAGTCGTGAGTGCAATTTAACAGAGTAGAGTGAGCACTGTGCGCAGACTCTGTGCTACATGCATTATCTGCGTCATCTCATTTCACACTCTCGTTCTGTCATCGGTCCTTGTTTTCCAGGTGAGAATCTGGCACAGAGAGAGTAATTTCACTTGCCCAGAGTTACACGGCGCTTCAGTTAGGAGAGCCGAGGTTGGAAGACGGGAGCTTGATGTGGCTGCCACTTCCCAAAGAATAGGAAACTGAGGCTCCGGGAGGGATGTGACTTGCCAAGGTCACCAAGCTGAAAGGCAGCAGAGGCATGGTCTGCTCCAGATGCCCTTGACTGTACACTGTCATTAACTTGCATTTGAGACTCCAAGCGCTAGGGAGGCCTGAGCAAGCAGAGGAGACACCTTTGGTGCCAGCGTGTACCGAGTGGTTCCTTTACAGGTGATGAGAGAGAAGAGTGATTAGGACTGTTTTGCAGAGGAAGAAGCAAATCCAGAGAAGGAAAGCATTCGCCCAAGGTCACATAGCTAAAAGGGTCAGGATCGGACTCCAACCCAGGGCTATCAGCTCTGGAGCCCACGCTCTTAGACTTGGGGTGTACCAGCTCCCCCGCCCCTGCCACACCCCTGACGTCCCCCTTCTCTGCTCTTTCTGCCTAGAAATCTACGAGACATACAAGCATAATTCACACAGCATATACATGTTCTTCAACACGTCCGAGCTCCGGGAAGCGGTGTCGGAACCCGAGTTGCTCTCCCGAGCAGAGCTGCGTATGCAGAGGCACAAATTGAAAGTGGAGCAGCATGTGGAGCTGTACCAGGTGGGGCACAGGCTAGGTGGGGCATCTGGACTGCGGGGCGCTGCAGGGTGCACACAGACGGACCCTGCAGGATGGAGGCACACGGACCATGGGATCAGAGGGCGCTCTGAAACTTCAGACTCCTGGCCCCCTAGAATGTTAACCACTTAAAGGCTGGAATCTTAGCAATTGGATTCTAGGATGCAGGACTCTTGAAAGTTGAAATCTCTAGAAAGGTGGGGGGTTCTCAACTGACTGTGTCCCATATGAGAGCCACTAGCACGGATGGCCATTGAAGTTGATGAAAATTAAATGAAAGCAAAAATTCAATTCCTCAGTCTTTCTGGCTCTATTTCAAGTGGCCATAGTCACATGGGGTCAGTAACTATTTTAGACGCCGCAGATAAAGAACAGAGAGGTCTCTTGGATAGCTGTGTTCTAGAAGATTTGGAGTCTTCAGGAAGATCGGGGCCATCAGACAGGCCGGCGTCTCTAGAAGGTCGTGTGACCTGGAATCCACGTTACATGGAGCTTTGGCTTTGATAGGAGACGTTAGACTCTTACAGGGGAACTTTGGTGTTAATTTTGCAGAGTCTAGAGAATCCAGCTTTATGCTGCTGGCCCTGGAACCTTCTGTCCAGCCCCATGGGGTCATTCCCTACGGATGTCAGGCGTCTGCAGCTTCTAGGTCTGTGACATGTCAGACTCCTGGATTTGCAGAATATTACTCTCAGAACTTCTCGGGCTCATTGACTGTGTAATCCTTGAGGTGCTGTCAGACCCTGGAGTTACAGAGTAATTTCTAACATAAGCCCCTAGAAAGTTAGAGACTCAGAATTCAGGGTGTCAGATTTGCAGAACTATATGCTGAGTGAAGCCCAGGACGTCTGCAGGAGAATCTGAGCACTGTGAGCTTTCCAGGCCGAAAGGGGCCTGGTGTTTCACCAGTGAGGAAACAGGTCTAGAGAGGGAAGGGAATTTCCACGGCCCCAACGGGGGGCAGGGGCCAAGGCTGAGCGCTCGGGTGCCTTGACCCGCCCCCCGCCTGGAGCTCTTTCCTCCTCTTCTGTTGGGACCCTCTGGGAGGGGACCGTTCGAGGGGCTGTCTAAGGCCCATTTAGAGGGAGCACATGAAGCGGGAGGTGTGGTCAATGATCATGGGGGTACATGGCAGCATCTTCCCACCATCTTTCTCCTCTCATTCATCATCCCCCAGAAATACAGCAACGGTTCCTGGCGCTACCTCAGCAACCAGCTCCTGGCCCCCAGCGACACGCCTGAGTGGCTGTCCTTTGAGGTCACTGGAGTAGTGCGGCAGTGGCTGAGTCACAAAGGTGAGGACCGATGTTCTGCTCCACCCCTATTTTGCAATGGAGTCGACCCCATTGTATGTCCCTGAGCTGCCCTGCCTAGCACCCCGCCCCCCATGTTGGTGCCAGATAGCTGAGACCTGGCCCTCTCAGGCACTCAGACCCCAGCAATGAATGGGTTGGTCCATCTCCTGAGCACCTGCTCTATGCTGGGTGATCCTGGGGACACAGCAGTGACCAAACAGCACCATTGTTGCCCTCACAGAGGTCGTGGTTCTTTGCTGGGGTGCGGGAAGGGAATGAAAGACCTGTAAACCAGGTAGTAATGACCTAGAGTGGGCAGGCCTGCGGTGGGGAGCCCAGTCAGAGGAGGTGCGTGCCCAGTCTGGGGCCAAAGAGGCCTTCCTGGAGGAGGGGACATCGGAGCTGACGTCTGAGGGCAGAGGAACAGGCTGTGCCGGCGACAGCCTGCCACATCTGACCCGTCCGGAAGAGGATGGTGTCTGTCCTGTCCCGGCTGAACCCACAGCACCCACATGTCTCTTCCTAGTCTCCCTCTTGTTCATGCCTCCATTCAATAAGTGCCAGTAGCTCCCTGCTGTGTGCCTGGCCCTGTGACAGTAGTACAGGAGACACAGTGATAACCAAGACGACTTCTAGGTCCTGTCCTCCTGGGCCCCATGGTCACTTTCAGACACTTAAGTTTTGCTAAAGTTCTAACCGGCGGTGATGACCAGAATGACCAGGGCCAGGATCGGGGAGCCCAGAGCAGACACCTCAACCCATCTGGAGGTGGCGTCCGGGAGGGTTTCCTGGGCGAGGGTGATTGTGTTGAGACTCAGTGGCGGTTTGGCCGGATGAAAAGATGGGGCTTAGGGAGCAGGTGGGTCCTGGAAGGAGTGTCCGGGGCTGCTGGACAAAGGCCTGTTTGGTCATTGCTGAGTCCAGAGCACCCAGTATAGGGTCCAGCACATAGAAAATCACTCCTTCATTGAGGAAGCCCTTCTCCCTCAGCTGCCCTGCAGGGTATGCGCACCCCAGCCCTGCTTCCTCCCACTTTGGGCAAGTCATCTCTTCTCTATGCCTGGGCGTCGTCCTCAGCTGTAAAATGGGGGTTAAAGGACATAACGCCCACCGAGCATTTAGAACAAGCCTGGTGCCCAGTGTGCGATCTGTAGACGTCTGTTTTTATGACTGTGGGCCAGGCCCTATGGGGAACAAGACGAGGATCCCTACCTGCCCCCCCACCCCGAGCATCCTGCTCTCCATTGAGAACAGTGAAGGAAATTAAGGGCCAAATACAAATGTCTGAGGGGGTCAGTGCTATGGAGAAAATAAAATGATGTCACAGTGGGGGTAGGGCCTGCATCTTGGAGGGCCTCTTGGAGGCGGTGACGTTTGAGCTGGAGGCTGAGGAGGAGGAGGCAGCAAGGCAAAGAACTGGAGGGAGAGGGTCCAGAGAGTGGGCAGGCAGGGGAAGGGGCAGGAAGGAGCCCCATGGTGTTTGCTTCTTCCTTCCTCCACCCTCAGGGGCTGGGTGAGCGCACCCTCACCCTGGCTCCCCCCTTCTCCCTCCCACAGGGGAAATTGAGGGCTTTCGCCTCAGTGCCCACTGCTCCTGTGACAACAAAGATGACATACTTCATGTGGAAATCAATGGTGAGGCCCACCCCTCTGTCCCGGTGCCATGCGCAGTGCGTGCACGTATGTGTGACCCCTCCTCCCCCTGCCTATCCCCCCATTCGTCCACCTGAGAGTGTGTGTGTACCTGTCGCCCAACCCCCACCCCGCCTCCACCACCTTCTGACGCCCAAACTGAAACAGGAATCAGTACGGACCGCCGGGGAGACCTGGCCACCATTCATGGCATAAACCGGCCCTTCCTGCTCCTCATGGCCACCCCTCTGGAGAGAGCCCAGCACCTGCACAGTTCCCGGCACCGCCGAGCCCTGGACACCAACTACTGCTTCAGGTGAAGACCTACGCCTTCTGGCCCGGCGGCCTGACTAGGCGCTGTAGGGTGGGCACCTGGCTGGTGTCATGCTTGGGCTGGTGTCCCCTTCCGCTTGGAGGGCTCGGGGGATAAGGGGCACGTCCTAGAACGCTGGGGTGTGCAAGCTGAGCGTCCTAGAATGTTCAGAGCAGGTTGCTTTTCTGCTGGTGTGTGGGAATCAGAGGTGATTAGAATGTCGAACACTGAGCATGTGGGAATTCAAGTTTGGAAGGCTGCCATGTTCGAGATCTGTGTTGGTGGCAGGTTAAGGTTCTAGAATGTTGGGATTCTAGGATGCTAGAGTTCAGTGTTAATTATTGCAGTCTGACAGTGTTGGACTCAAGGAGTGTTGGGAGCCCCGAATTTGGGAGTTCCGAATTGGAACGTTGCCTGAGTTGGATTCCTGTGCCATTGAAAGATTGGAATCTCCGGTGTTGGCTAACTGGAGTCCCCGAATCCTGGGCTCAGAATGGTGGATTCCTGCGTTAAAATATAGCATCCACAAATAGAATTGGGGAAAGCCAGAATTTTGGTATCCTAGAGCGTCGGGGCTCAATGCTGGAATGTTAGATTCTTGGAAGGCTGAGATCTTAGAAAGTGGCAGCTTGGACCTCTTGAGTGATGGGCTCAGAACTGTGGAATGTTGGAATGCCGTATTGCAATATTGGAATTCAAGAATGCCAAGATCCTCGAGAGTTGGAATGTGGGACTCCTAGAAAGCTGGAAAAGCCTTCGGAGTGTTAGAATCTTGACATGCTGGACTACTGTAGTCGGCGAAAAGTCTAGATTTCTAGAATGTTGAAATTCGGAGTCAGAACGTTGAGAATCCAGGATGATAATCTGATCTCGTCCCTCCCCTGCTTAATACTTTGATGGTGCCTCTAGGCTTTGTCACATGCTATTCCCCTGCTGGAAAGTCAGCTCCGCTCCCAGGTCCTTCACCACCAGATCCTACCCTCAGCCCATCAACCCTCTGAAAGAATGGATTGAATCCTTAAGTGCCAACTGCTAATGATATTACAGAGACAGGCAGCCAGCCCAGTGAGCCTCCACGGAGAGGGACCCAATATCACCTAGGAAGTCTTGCCAAAAAATCAAACCTGAGGTTGATCAAGAAGATAGAGCCAACTACCAATTTTCCAGAAATATAGGGAGCGTGGAACGTGTTAAGCACGTGACTGCACCACAGGCATGCAGTCAGCGACACCTAGATAGCGGGAAACCTGACTCATTCTTATCAACGGATACAATGCAGGGGGCAGGAATAGACAAAGACATGGTTCTGTAGATTTCTAAAAGAATCTTGAGAGATACATCAACCAACTGCAATGCATAGACCTTATTTGGATCTTTCTTTTTACAGACTCTTTTAAAAAAAGACATGAGACAGTTGGGGAAATGGGAGCTCTAACGAGATATTTGCCGATATCAAGGAATTATTGTTAATTTTTCTCATGTGGTATTGTGGTTATGTTTTGAAATAGTCCTGAATTTCTTGGAGATACATATGGAATTATTTGTGGGTGAAATGATAACGGGGGAGAGGAAGTGGGTCGGGGTAGAGATACAGTGAGTTTGGCCAGGACTTGCCGAGTTGAAGCTGGGCAATATAGACATGAGGGTTCAATTCAGTATCTTCTGCTTTTGTGTGTGTTTGAGGGTTTCCAAGAGCTTCGGTGAGGGCCCAGACTGTGCATGTCACTGGGTCATCTGAAAGGCGTATTAAATCTGCCCTGCTGTCCCTCACCCCGTTTCTGATTCAGGTGTGTGGGGTGGAGCCTGAGAATTTTCATTCCCCACAAGTTCCCAGGCAATGCTGCTGCTGATCCTTCTCGAACCCCATGTGGAGAATGGCTGAGCTGGGTAATAGAATCACGGACAATCCAAATCTTAGGACCTCAGAACCCCAGCCAGAGTTGGACTGGAAATGAAAGATTATTCTGGACAGTAGTTCTTCCACTTTTGTGAGTCCAGGACCCCCTTGAGAAGCCAAAAGCCAAGAACCTTCTCCCGCAGAAATGTGTGCACACATACACACACATGTGCATATGGTTTGGGGGACTTGGGACCCCCCCGAGCCTATATACGTAGACCTCCCGATGCCTCCTTGGCCCTCAGGTTATCATCACCTTATTCGATCCAACATTGCCCGCATCTTTCATGGGGAAACTGAGGCCTAACCAGACTGTGGATGCACGAGGCAGAGCTCAGGGATCTGTATCCTGACTCCCTTTTCAGGGCTTTTTGGCTCTTGGAAGGACCTTGTCTTGTCCCGGGGAGATCCTGTGTCGTCATCTCTTTCCCCTCTGCTTGAGCTGACACGGTCGATGAGGTCACAGGCTCTGGGCTGGCACAGAGTCGGCTGTGAACCTGGCCCCGAGCACTACACCTTACACACTGTATGTGAGCAGGCAACATTCTTCTTCTCTGAGGCTGTTTCTTCATCCCTCAAATGGAAATAATAATGAGGCCTGCCTTGCAGGGTTTTGAAATTAATTGACGAATTCTCTATTGATTATGATTTGAACAGGTAAATACATGCGAAGGACCAAACCTAGAAAGGCTCTCAGAGACCTTCCAGCTGTGACCCACCAACCTCTCTCTGAAGAGGCAGCCACTTCTATTATATTTGGGTCAAACTTCCAGAGAGTTTTTGCAGGAGATGCTTATACATTTCCATATATATTTTTATTTTGTCCAAATGGTATTCTCATTTTCTTGAGGGGTGGGAGACTGCATTTTTTTCTTTAAATTTTTTTTTGATTCTAAAAGTAACACAATATCCACTGTCGAGAATTTGGAAAAAACAGAAGGCTATCACCCATTATACTAAATATAAATGTCACAGAAATATAAATATAAGAGATATTACCCATTATACCTCATATTAAAAGTCACTGTCAACATTTTAATATAGTTCCTTCCAGTCACTTTATGCAAAACAGAATATTGGTCATCTGGTAACCGTAGCTTTGCATAGTATTTCTTTCATATGTTAGGAATGCGAAACATAAAATGTTCTTGGCATCCCATGAGTCAAACTTTTTTGCCAGGCTCCCTGCCCATCTCAGCCATAGCCCCAGGGGCCTGCACATAAAATCTCCCAGCTCCTTTCAAACAAGCAGAAGCCTGGGCCCCAGGTCAGGGGGACCGGCCTTTGCATCCGAGCATGGGACAGAGATTGCGAGTCCAGAACGGTGGCATTTTATACACCACTATTCTTCGACTTGCTTTTAATAAACCTAACATATTAAGCAATTAATTTATACACCCCATATTTGCAGAGTGCTTACTGCGTGCCAGGCACTGTTGTAGGCTCTGGGGATATTAGGGAGCAAAACAGACAAAAAGTCCTGTCCTCAGAGAAAGACAACAGACAAACAAATGGATCTCAAATAAAAGAGCAGGTCGCTATGAGTTCTAAGAAGGAAAATTAATCAGAGGGAAGAGACAGAAAGGAAGACATTGGGGACTATTTTTCCTATTCCAATTAAAATGTTTTTATTATGGAAAATTTCAAATGTATATGAAAGCAACTAGGATAGTGTAATGAACTCTCATCTAGCTTCCACGGGTATTAAAATTTTGTCCCACTTAAAATTTTGTATTTTCTTGCACACCTGCAATGCTGTTATTACACGGAGTGGAATTAACAATCTTTTGGATTGGTATTTTGGATAGGATGGTCCAGGAAGGGACCCTCTGAGGAGATAACATTCATTTGACTATGTATTGAGCGCCTACTGCATGCCAGGCCGTTCTAAGAGTTAAGGCTCCCTGAATGAAGGACATTCGAACAGACATTTAAATGAAGTGAAGAAATGAGCCAGAGAGGATATCTATGGGAATAGCAAGCAAGTGCAAAGGCCCTGGGGTAGGACTGTTTGAAGGACAGTGAGGATGCAGGAGTAGAGTGAGAGTGGAGAGGCAGCCGAGATCAGCCAGATCCAGTAGTGCCTTGCGGTTCATGGCGAGGACTTCAGGCCTTTGTCCTGAGTGAGACGGAGCCATGTTCAGAGCAGAGGAGCGATATGACAATCTCTAGCATGTGTCCCCAGAGGGCAGGGACTAATTGACTGTACTGAGTCCCCGATCCCAGCCCAGCAGTAGCTCGATAAACATTTGTTGCACACATAGAATGCATCAGTACATGTGGGGCTGCACTGGTTTTCACGTTCCAGTGCTGATGCCCCATGATTTATTTAGCCGTCCCTGTGGATGGTCACTTGGCTTCTTACAGGCTTGCTCTGAGTACTGCATGAGATACTGTTTATCATGATGCTCTTTGCACAGGGCTTGACTAGAGGAAGTGCTTTATCAGTGTTAGTGATGATCAGACTGTTGCTGCTTTTATCCCAGCGGGGCAAGGGAGACCATGACGCAGCCATGTGGGGGGGAAATCAGGAGTGAAACAAACAGACACCTGGGGAGGAGCGGCATGGGTCCTCCTGACCTGGATTCCTCGCCCCCTCGCCTGCAGCTCCACGGAGAAGAACTGCTGTGTGCGGCAGCTTTACATTGACTTCCGCAAGGACCTGGGCTGGAAGTGGATCCACGAGCCCAAGGGCTACCATGCCAACTTCTGCCTCGGGCCCTGTCCCTACATTTGGAGCCTGGACACGCAGTACAGCAAGGTGCGTCTGGCACCCCGGGCTGGAGGTAGCAGGGAACGAGGGCGGGGAGGGAGAAAAGTCAAACCAGAGATGAAGTGGTGAGATGCGGGGAAAGAGAGACACAGGGAGATTGGAGGGGTGGTGATGAAGAGATGGGAGAAAAGCTAGAGACAGGCCCAGGTTGTTAGAGACGTGACGCAGAAGAACATAAGAGATTCGAGAGATTCACGGA
>NW_006434848.1:133809-134047 GCF_000325575.1 Pteropus alecto
AGGGCTCAGACTGATAGATAGAGTTAGGGAGGTGGAAGGAGAGAGAAAGATTGAGATCCCAGCCAAGAGTGGGAAATAGGAAGACGTAGTGACTGAGACCTAACCAGGTGAGATAAGACACGGGCGATGGAGAGCGGGTGGCGGGGTGGGGGCACCCTCCCCGCGACCCCCGGCCCTGACCCCACCCTCCTGCCCGCAGGTCCTGGCCCTGTACAACCAGCACAACCCCGGCGCGTCG
>NW_006434848.1:134210-176340 GCF_000325575.1 Pteropus alecto
CCCGCCCGCAGTCGGGCTGTATTTAAGGACACCCGTCCCCAAGCCCACTTGGGGACACATTAAAGGTGGAGAGAGGACTGGGGTCTATGTCATTGGGCTCCTGACGGGCTCTCCCTTCCGACGTTCCCAGAGTCCCGCTCCATCTGCTTCTTCCTGTCTTTCCACCATTCATTCCGTCCTCAGGCAAACACTGACCATTTCTGTGTTCCATGTGATCCTGGTGAACACCAGATTTATTTACTGAGCATCCTGAGCCCTGTACTAAGTGCTTTAATTAACTCATTTAGTCACCATAACAAAGCTTTGGGATACAGGGCCGCTCCTAACGCTTGAAATGTGAGGAAACTGAGGCCCAGAGAGGTTAAGGGGGGGTAGTTCCTACCCACTGAGAGGGGAGGGGACAGACATAGTAAGCAGCATCAAGACAGGAAAGCAGGATGGAGTGAGAGAGATGGCTTTGGGGAAGAGGGAGGGCTTCTTGGAGGAGGAGGCATTTGGGACTTGAAGGTAGCCTGGGGGAGGATGGAGGAGAGTGTTCTTGGTAGGAGGACAAAAGCAAGTGAGCATGAACTTGGGGTGAGGGAGAGAGGAACAAGGCCAGTGTGGTTGGAAGGGAGGGGCAAGGCGAAGGGTGTTGGGAGCTGAGTCAGACAGTAACACAGGCCAGAGAGTAATAACAATCCTCCACACCAGGTATGCATCTACCAGCTCACTGCATTCTCCCTGCAGCCCAGGGCAGGGGTTGGCAAACTGCGGCCTGCAAGCAAATTCTGACCCACTGCCTGTTTCTGTAAATAAAGTTTTATTGGAGCACAGCCATGAATCAGATCGTCTCTGGCTGTTTCAGTGCTGCCAGGGCAGAGTCAAGTAGAAACTATGCAAAATCAAAAATATTTCCTATCTGGCCCTTCACAGAAAATGCTTGCCAACTCCCGCTACAGAGACCACTTTACACATGGGAATACTGAGGCAGAGAGAGGCTGAGTGACTTGTTAAGGTCACATAGCTAGCAAGCAGCCCAGCTGGGAATTGAACGCAGGCAGTCGGGAGTTAAGGGTCTCTGCGTAACTCCTGACTGGTACTGCTTCCCGGACCACAACAGGCCTGTGGGAACCTGTGGGAACTTGTACTCAGGGGAAGATGGGAGCCGTGACAGGACTCCGAACAGAGAGGGGTTGTGATTTGACTTAGGTGCCCAGAGGGTCCCTCTGGCTGATAGTTGAGAGTAGACTGAAGCAGCGTGGGGTGGGAGTAGGGGGTGGGGGGAAGGCCGCTGCAGGTGACTGCAGGGTGACTGCAGGGTGACCAGTCATCCTCAAGAGGGATGCCGTTGCCCCGAGCTGGGGGGTTTCCTCCCTGTGCCTCCCGTTCTCCCAACTGCCGTGCGGTCTTGCTTGTGAATTCTCTCCCGCTTCCTCTTTCTCCTGCCTCTTGGTTTCCCCTGGTCCTCCCAGGTTTCAATTCCCCCATCTCTCTCCTCTGCCCTTCTCAGTCCCCAGACCTGACTTGCTCCCTTGCCCAGTGGTGCCAGGGGGCAGGATGGTGCGAGCCGAGGTTCCGTCGCCCATGGGTGGCATTAGGCCTGGGTGAGTGGGTCGTGGCGCCCTCCCAGTTCACAGGAGCAATGAGGTTACTCCTCCTGCCCCAGGTCTGCCAGCCACAGAGGTAGCGGGTGGGGTAGGGGCAAGAGTTCGCGATGCAGAGACATGCAGCCATTGTCACCAGCCTCGTGTGTGGAGACACACTCGAAAGGACACAGTAACACGGACGGTAGTCACTGCAGCTCTGGGAGCGTTTGGCACACAGGCACACGCAACTCATACGGAAGTTCAAGTGTGGACTGTGTCCCACAGTCAGGCAAACGCATTCACCTCAGAGCCACAATGGACACACAAAAACTTCTGCGGGACACCTGGCGGCAGCCACAGCCCACACATGCCACCCCATTACACACACTCAGCCCAGCCTTGAAGTTTCACTTGGACCTGACACGAGCAGAGACTTCAATAGGGACTAAGCAAAACGCAATCACACAAACATTTTCTGTTGGGTCATGGTCACAACCACCACAGACACAGACTCAGAGACAGTGCCACACAGAGACACACACCCACACACCTCACAGAGTCAGGAAATGAAACAGAGACTCGGGCAGGGACCCACCAGCAGTTACACAAACATCCTCCATCAGTCATGGTCACAAACAGGCACAGTGCGCAGGCACACGACCCGACCTGTCACAGTCCCACCCAGACACACAGCACACATGGAGATGGGACACGTCACGATCACGTAGACTGCCAGGCAGTGGTGCCCACTCAGTCTGACATTTCACATCCCCACACACTCAGGCCTGGGGAGTCCCACACGGCCCTGCAGACGGCAGCCCGACCCATCATAACCAGACACATTGTCACACCCCAGGTCCCAGACGGAGCAGCCCCACACACCCAGATACACCCCCAAGGTCGCGGCTCTCACACGCCCAGCGCGTGCCTGGGCCCTGGGACAAGTCCTGGCTGCACCCGGGGATTCACACTCCTGGTCGGTGGACCGCGCCGAGCCCTGGCCACTCCCTCATGACACACCCCGCCCACCTGCCTGCAGCCAGGGAAGGAAACTTGCAGGCTCAGCACCTTCCTGCTGCGTGCGCGCTGCCCCTGCCCTGCCCCCCGCACCCCTTTCCCGGGGTGGCCAGGCCCTGTTGGGACAAGGCAACTCAGGCCCTCAGCCAGCTGCAGGAGCAGGACCGGGGATTAGGGGAGCCCCGCTCCCCTCCCTGGCCTCTGTGGGCAGCCAGGGCCGGGAGGGAAGTCGTGGGGGGAGCCTGGGTTCCGGCTAGAGCCCCAGCTTCCCATCCGGTCCCCATGGGGCAGGAAGCAGGTCCGGGGGAGGCCAGCTGAGGCTTTCCTGCCCCCTCCCCCAGACAGGCCTGGGACTGGGGTCAGCGGGAGGGAGAGGGAGGAGAGGGAGGGATCAAGAGGAAGAAGAGAGGTCAGGAGAGGAGGAGAGGGAGGGAGGGAGGGAGGACGAGCTCCCGCCCCTTAAATCTCTGGACATCCAGAGTATTGGTGTGTTTTGTGTTTCTAATGTGAATTTGAAAATGTTCAGGACTCCTCTGTGTGTGTGAGCTCCTAAGCTTTGTGGTGTGAGTTTTGTGTGTCTAGCACAGGGGCCTCTAACGCACTGGCTGGGTGCCTGTGGGCTGTGTTAGGTGCCAGTGGGGATTTTCAACGTGTGTGTGTCCCCAGCACGTGTTCAACTCCATGTGTTGGTGACTGCTGCGTTTCTGGTGTGTCTGCTGTACAAGCTGGTGTGCTCTCTGTGCTCTGCGTCCTGACATGTGTGACTCGGCAAGTCTGTATATACAGTGAGTTGTATGCCTGAGGTGGGCTGTGTGTCTGCATTTTTTTTCCCCCTCAACATCTTTGCTGTTCTTGGGTGTGAGTTTGACTTGAAATATGGGTGTTTTCTGTGTGTTTATGGGTCTGTGAGAAAGGTGTTTCCAGGAAGTGTTTTGTATTTCTTACACATGAGCTGTTTCAGCGTGTGTGTGACAGTTCCCGGTGTTTGTGGGAGGGCTGTTTCTGGGTTACATTTTGTGACCGGTGTGTGTGTTGCTGGTGTACTGAGCATGTGTGCGTGTGTACGGGGTGTGTCTCTAGCATGCTCGCTGTCTTCCCAGTGTGTGTCCATCTTGGGGACTCGTGTTCTCAGCCTCTGAGGGTGTCTGTGAGCAGGTGGTGTGTGTTTTGTGTCTCCACACGTGGGCTGGTGACTTCAGTGTGTAAGCAGTTGTGTTGGTTCCTATTTTGCATCACCTTCGGGGGCATTTTGAGTTCTCAGCAGGGCGTATGTGTGTTCATTGTGCTGTTTTCAGGGAAGGGGGGCATCGTGCACCCACGTGAAGCCGCGGGCATCCTGGGCAGTGCTCCCAGTGGCCTCTGTGCTGAGTGGAGGCCGCGTCTGCGGCACGTCCCTTGCCGGCTGGTGCCACGCTGGCTCGGGGCTGGCTGTGGCGGGCAGGGCAGGGCAGGGGCTGCGGTGGGCACTGGACCCGCGCCCGGCCTTTGGTATAAATATCCTGGGCTGCCGGCGGCGGTGTTTACTCGGCCCCAGCCCGGGGGTGGTGGCAGCCCGGCAGGTCCCGGGGGGCGGGGGTGACCAGGCCACAGCACAGACATTTCCTTCTGGCCAGACAGACCACAACCTCACTGCCCCTTCCTGCCTCATACCTGGGGCGGGGCGGGGGGGGCAACCCCTTATTCTGGGCTCCCAGGAGTCACCAGTGGACCTGACTCGGACGGGCCGGGCCCCTCTGGGTTTCCCAGTGTCTGGGAGCCAGAGAAGAGGGGAGAGAGGCCGAGATGGGGCGAGGGGGACAGGCCAAGGGCAGCGGGGAGAGGGATAGGAAAAAATGAGGGGAAGAGGAGCAGCAGTGGGAGGGAGGCCCCGACAGAAAGGCAGGGGAAACGGGGCTACGAGACAAGACAGTGACGGAAGCTCAGGCCTGAGGTGGAGGGAATGACATGGAGGGAGAGAAGAGCAGAAGCCCAGGAAGGACGAGGGGGAAGAGAGAAGGGACGAGAGGGGAAACGGTGACAGCCAGAGACAGAAGGAAAGGGTGATGGCATGGGGACGGGGACAGGGGTGGCAGCAAGGACAGTGGGAGAAAAGGACAGTGCAGGCTGACAGTGCAGGGGAGAGGGAGTCGCCATCAACTCTGGTAGGACGCAGAGGTGTCAGACATGGGGGTGGTGGCCAGCGGGGCCCAGCCAGAGCCAGGACAGACAGGAGACACGGGGGTGGGAGCCGGATGTGCACGGAGGGGCTCTCCCCCGACCGGACCCTCCCTTCCTGACTCAGCCTCTCCGCCCACCCCAGCCCGACCTGGGAGCAAGGGACAGGCCACTGGGGCACCTCTGGGTCTCAGCTGCTCCAAGGCTGTGTTCCAGGGGACGTGTCTGACCGGCTCAACCTCTGTCTCAGCTACAAATGCTCCTGCCTCCCACCATCTGACTAACCCTAATTCTGACTCAAGTGCTGTGTACTCTCATCATTTTTTTAAAAAATCACGTACGGCAAAGTATATCCCAACTTTAATGATCGAATGATAGACTGGCAAAAAATGTGCACATCGCTAAGGGCTGATGCCTGTCTTGTGAGTGCTTGCCACCTGAAGGCATAAACACACACGAGTGCCAAGTACCAGTTCTGAAGTCCAGCGGGCTTGATTCTCCTGGGCCTCTGGGAGGCGATACTGAGAGCCTGAGGTGCCCAGGACAGAAGTGATGGTTCCGTGATTCAAGTACTGACTGCCCATCAAGGTGATTTAGTCGCATTTGTGTGGAAGACAGTGTGCCTGGCACGCGGGGACCCAAAGCGTTTGCTGTCATCCTCGACAGCGAATTCCTCTCCAACCTTTCCATCTAAGGACATCCACTCTGAGTGGCCTGACAGCAGACATGCAGACTAGCAGACTGGCCTCTAGGACTTGGGGTTCTAGACTTGTATTTCCGCCTCTGATGAGCACGCAGCCCTGAGTAACATCTCCTGGACCTCCCATGGGTCATGTGAAACAGAGCCGAGTCCCCAGTTCACAGGGACGTTGGGAGGACTCAGTGCAGCAACAGGCACCTCGATCAGGCCTGGCACAGAATAGAACTGCTCAGAAACCGGAACTTTCCTTTTTTAATAGCCTCATTTAATAGCCTTTAATAGCCTGGATGTCCCTTGGCCCCAGTCCAACTCTCACTTTCTGTGTCTGGCTCTCATTCTGGTTGACCCAGAGGGCAGAGCTGAGGCCTAGGGGTCAAGAGCCATGGCCCCAGTCGGCCTTGGGGTCTCCCTTCACTTTGTGTCACGTGCCGGAGGCGGCGGCTTGGACGGTCCTTCAGGCTTGGCTGTGGAAGTATGTCACCACTCTAGCGCACAGGACTAAGGGGTCCCCAGGCCCCACCACTCTGACCCTTGGCCATGTCTTCTCCCCCAGCAGCTGGCTCTTCTCCATGCGTCTACTAGGGAAGCGTGAGCTGGGTGTGGGGGCATGGGAAGGCAGGACGCCTGGGTTCCCACAGGCCGGTGGCTGAGTCACCAGGCGGCCATCTGGCTCCCATTAGCCCGGGGCGGCAGGGGGCTCCACGAGGCGGGCCCTGTGGCTGGCTGGGGGCAGAGACTAGGGGTAGGCTGTGTGTGTGGGATGACTCAGGACCCATGATAACAGCCTGTGCGTATCTGGGAGTGTAAACAGAGAGGGAGGGGAGGAAGTGAAGGGAAAACTGCGGCTGGGCAGAGGGGGGCAGGGGAGCTGGGAGGGGAGAGTCGCCCTCCTCGTCCCCCTGCCCCTATACACAAGCCGGCAGGCCTACGGTCCCCAGCACTGCCCCTGCCTGCCCCTCCCAGGCCTGAGTCCTGAAGGAGAGGTGACCCCTGGTGCCTGCAGTGAGGCCACACTACTCAGCAGGCAGACTGGGGATGACGACACCGAAACCCAGAGAGGTCAAGGCTGACGGAGGTCAAGAGTTGGAAATGGACCCGCAGGAAGAACCACAGGCCCACAGTTCTGAAGGAAAGAAGGAAAAGTAACAGCAGCAGTGAGAGCTGCACAGGCAGAGTGGAGGACGACAGGCAGGGACCAGGACGGGAGGCGGCGAGCTGCCCTGGGGACCGGGGCTCGGCCGGAGCTGGGCGCTGGTGTCGATCTGGCTGGCTCCAGCCATGGAGGGTCCCGCCAGCCTTGGTTAAAGGGAGGACGTTTACCCTGGGCCAGAGGACAGAAGCCGAGGCACAGAGAACAGGAGAAATGAAAGACAGGAAAAGAGACAAACCCAGAGATAGCAAAAAAGAGGAAGGCAGGGCTGGGTGGGGAAACAGGGGGTCCGACACGGGAAGGGCGCTGCGAGACGGGTCCTGGAGAAAGTCGCTGAGCCGCCTGTGAGCAGCTGCCTTGCTTGTGCGGGGGCAGAGTGCCTGGCCCAGCCATCAGTCCCCGTCCAGCTCGGGGCTGGGTGCGTCCTCGGGCTCCTCCTCGTCGAAGTACCTCTCCTCCTCATCCCGGGCCACGATGTCCAAGTTGTCGAAGTCAGGGTTGTCGTCCACGGCGCTGCGGGGGGAAGGGGTGTCAGGGGGTGCTCCTGAGGCCCCTGAGGCCACGTCATATGCTGGCAGCTATAGTAAGTCCCAGCTAACCCTGGGAGGGGGATGTGGGATATCTCGGGGCTTCAAACCAAAGGCGACATTTTCCAAATCAGAGATTTTACCATAGAAACTTCTGGTTTCTCTTGAAAAGCTGGAAGAGGTGATGTGGTGACACAGGGTTAGCCCCAAGTTCCAGAGTCTTCTCAACCAGGAAGACTTTGCCCTCCAGGGGACATTTGTCCAAAACTAGAGATACTTGGTTGTCACACTGTAGGCTGCTGCTGGCATCGAGGGGTTCGAGGCCAGGATGCTGCTCAGTGTCCTGCTGCACACAGGACATCCTCCCACACAAGGAGTCATCCAGCCCAAAGCTCAACAGTGCTGAGGCCCAGAAAGCCTGACTTAAGGTGACACGTGATCTTAAACCGTGAGGAGCCCGGCTCCTCTCCAGACCCTCCCCTGGCTCCCATCACTCACCTGCATGTGGGAAGCCCTGTCTGACCTGCCTGCCCCGATGAGACCTCCTACTCCTCACCCCTCCTGTCGCTCCAGCATCCTCGCCCTTCCTCGTGACTTCAGGGCTCTTGCACCTGCTGTTCCCCCTGCCAAGAACACTCTTCCCCAGAGACTTACGTTGCGTACCCCTCGCTTCCTTGCAGGTCTCTGCTCAAATGTCACTTGCTCAGAGAGCCTTCCCTGGCCACCTTGTTACTCTCCCCGTGACCCCACTTCATTTTCCTTCATGGCCCATCAGCGCTAGATACTTGTCTTCCTCACTACAGAAGGACCCCCTTAGGGCAGGAAAACTCTCGTGGGCTTTGTTCCCCGTTTTATTCCCAGAGCCTGAACAAAGTAGGCACTCAGCACCTGGCGGCCGAATGTGGATGAGGGATGCTTCGGCTCTGCTGCCCAGCAGCGCCCTCTGCAGAGGGGACAGGCTCCGGTCCCCAGCACTCCCCACTCAGCACCCGCGTGGGCTTTCCGATGGCGGTGCTGCCCTGGAGGGCTCCCCACGGCCCAGGCTCTCTGCTCACTGTTCTGCGGGCACTCGGGCTGAGGGGCTCGCCCTGGCTGGGTGAGCCAGACGATTCCGTCTAGGGGCGGAGATACTGTCCCCAGGTACTGCTTGGGGCAGTGACAGTCATGATTCCTATTCTGCTGAAGGGCCCCCAAGGGTCTGCTTTGTTCCCATGGCGTCAGGGCTGGGTTTGAAACCAGGGCTCTCTGCTGCCACACTCGTGTTCAGGACAAGGCGAGATGGCCTCAGTTGATATTTATCTTTGACTCTGATACTTCACTCCTTTATGTCCTTTTTTCTGATGGCAGAATCCTTTCCAAAGCAGGTGTCCCATGTGTCTTGCCCCAGGGCTGTACTGGAGAAATTAACCACCAGCACTGCAGGGGCATCCACCACAAGCTCCGCCCCCACATGCATGAGCCCTGCCAGGGCTTACTTCCTGTCGCATGAGGTCGGGGTCCTGAGGAACACTTGGGAGGCCTGGGAAAAGTGGCATCCTGCCAGGCTACCCCCACTTGTCAGAATGGAAAGATTTCAACGTTTTATCAATATTGAGCTGAATGTCAGCCCTGCGCATTCCCTCCTTACAGAGGGGACTGAGGCTCTGAGAAGGACAAAGCTAGTCCAAGGTAGCCACTGATCTTCAGTTGATCTTAAACCCTGAGGCCGACCTGAGGGCCCATGACATGCAGCTGTTCTGGGGCCATCTAGCACCACGAAGGGGGGCCCTCTGTGGAGGCACCTGGGACCAGGTACGGGGCTGAGGGCTGGGAGGCGGGGCATGGGGCACCTGTAGTCAAAGTCCCCGTCCTTGCCGTCGAGGAAGCGCTGGTGCATCCGGCTGGTGAACTCCTCCCGCAGGATCAGCCTCTCTTCTGAGTCGGGGACCCAGGCCTCTGAGTCTTTGTCGGGGCTCTGGTCTGTGGGGGGAGACACCCGTGGTGGGGGCGGTGAGGGGGGCATTCAGGCAGGCACTGGACACAGTCCACAGAGAGCTGCTGCTTTTGTGCTGGGTGGCACTGGGAACACATCGGTGATCAAGATGGCGCTGGTGCCTGGCCTCCCCCTCTCCCACCAGGATCACACACCAAACACGAAATGAGAATACAGCACTCTGGGGCCTGCTGAATAGGGTCAGGACCAAACGCACCTGACGGGCGGTGAGGGGCAGACATTCTCGGCAGAGGGAATGGCCTGGGCGAAGGCCTGGAGGCGAGGGATTACTTGGTGCCTTTGAGCAGTGGGGACACAGATGCTGGGAAGGGCCAGAGCACACAGGGCACTCGGGCCAGACAGGGGAGGGACTCGATGTCTGCTCTTGCTGGTGGGGCCCAGCCTGGTGCCATGGAATGGGGAGACGCACAGGCCCAGGGCTGGGGTGTCTGGACACTAGGGGGCCCACCCAGATAATGCAAGCTGCTGGCCCTTACCGCCCTCATCACTATCTTCCTCCTCTTCCTCCTCCTCCAGGCAGGCCTCCTCCTCCTCCTGCTGCTGAAGCAGCCGCTGCTGCAGCTCCCGCTCCTGGTAGGACTGGAGCAGCAGGTCAGAAAGCGGGCAGGCGGGCGAGCCAGGGGAGTGGGGCTTGGGCAGCTGGTGGGCCGGGGCACGGGCGCTGAGCTCCTCCTGTGTCAGGTACTGGCCGATGTACTGCTCGTACAGCAGCGGGGCCCGGAACCGCATCTGCTCGTCGCTGAAGTACTCACCCCCTGAGGAGAGGAGGCAAGTGGGTGTGGGGTCAGGGCCTGTGGGCAGCATGTAGGGAGAGCATCTGAGCTCACGTGTGTCCGTGTACATGTGCGATCATGCTGGATGGAAGACATGAACACGTAAGTGTGAGTGTGCACACACATGCATATATGTAGGAAAATATGCAGATACCTGAGGTCATGTAGCCACCAGTACTCATGCATGTGCCTGAGCATGTGTGTGTCACCAGGCCTGTGTCTGCATGTGTGCTGATGTGTCAAGCATGTCCGTGCACTGTCAGGCCCATGGACAACTGTGCGTGGCAGGATTCGCAAGCTCCTATTGTTATGTGCGCACAGCCACCTGTGTGTCTCAGCACACCGCCACGGGCACCTGTGTGTTTGGAGCTGGCATGGAGAATGTTGCAGGCGAGCGTACTGCACAGTCTATGGGACGTGTGTGCCTGACTGCTGAGCCCATTCCGGCTGCTGGTGCGTACACCTGGAATGCCCTGCGCTGCTGGGCGCCTAAGTGGACATCTGCATGGAGCTGGCCTGTGTGTGCACGGGATCAAACAGGGCAGGGCCTCTGTCCAGGCATGGGGTCCGCGGTGGTCTTCCAGATCGGGACCTCACCTCTCTCTCCTTATGCTCCTCTCGGCAGCCACCCACCGGGTGGGCCTGGCTTTCCCCGTCCCCAGACCCCGGCCCTTCGCAGCTCTCCTGGCTGCCTGGTCCGTTCCCCTCTCTCCTAGTGCATGCCTTCTCCCTAATTAGAAACTTAACTCTCTCTGCTTCTTTTACTCTCATTTCACTTTAGTTCTGGTGTCTTTGGTCACAAAGACACCTGTGGCTACATCACGGTCAAAAAGATATTGATGTTTTTCTTCATGCTTTTCACGTGTCCTGTTTGAGAGGCCTTTGCATCCCCAGGGTCATAAACACATTGCCCTAGGTTTCCGGCAATGCCCTTATGGGGTGTGAGGGAGGGATCTAGTTTTCCTGCGGGATAACCAGTTATCACAGTGCTGGGTACCAAGTCCTCGGCTCCCTGATCTGAAATGGCACCTTTGTCATCTACTAAATTCTGACCCCCCCACTGCCTGTCCCATTCTCTCCCCCGGGTCCCTGTTTGCCCTCTCACCTCACATTTGTTTCAGACTCTCCTCGTGTCCCTGTCCAACACTTGTCCCCCAGGATCTCCGTCTGCGTTTCTGCTCTTGCATACTCGTTTCTGACTTCCTCTGCCTCAGTTTCCCCTCCCGCCAAGCCCACCCGCCCCCACACCTTGGATGAGCTCACGCAGGGCTGCGTAGCGCCGGTTCCGCAGGCGCGTGCGCAGGGTGCGGGGTCGGGCAGCGCCCTGCCGGGCCACCTCAGCACAGTAGAAGTCTGCACGATGGTCACCGCGCAAGTGGCCGAAGCAGGCCAGGTGCTCCTCGCGGAGGCCGGTGCGAAAGCGTTCCAGGAACACTAGCGGCTTCTCGTGGTATAGCTGGCCCAGGATGGCCACCTTCTCCCGCTCGGTCAGGTCAGGCTCGCCTTGCTGCTGGCTGCACACGGGCAGGCGGCTGGCAGCCACGGCACGCAGCATGGCGCTCACTGCCGCGTTCTCGGCCCCAGGGGGGTCCTCATCCAGGGCCCTTGACACTCTCTCTGCTGCCTCCACCTTGTCCGGGGGTCTGGATGGGACTGGTGTCCAGTTCAGCTCCCCCCAGTGCCCAGGACTGGGCTCTGTGCAGCCTGTGCGGGGAGGAGAGGTTTGTTAATCCAAGGATGGGAGTGGGGGAGGGGGAAGTGGGTGGAAGGGGCTCCATGCTCAGTCCCTTACTCGCTTGGCATTTATTGAGCACCTACCATATTCTGGGCCCTGTGCTAGGCCCTAGAGATACCTCAGTAAGCAAGAAGTTGACATTTTAATAGGGGACACAAACAATTAAAAAACACTATTACTGAAAACACATAATGTATTAGGAAATATACAATATGTTAGGTGGTTTCAAGAGCTACGCAGAAAAATACAGGGGGAAGGAGGAGGGAACACGGGGAGTCACAGAAGGCCTTGCCAAAAAAGTGACATTTCAGTAGAGACCTGAGGTGGTGAGGGACTGAACAATGAGATTTCTGGGGGAAAAAGGCAAAGGGAACAGCCAGTGCAAAGGCCCTGAGGCAGGAGTGTACTTGGTGTGTTTACCTGGTCCTTTACCACTTCATTCACTGATTCAGTTAATTTGCATTTGTTCATGAAATCATTAACGCATTCACTTGCTTGTCTACTCATTCATTCATTCTCTCCTGCTCATTTATAATTCATCTAACCACTCTTCAGCAACTCGAAATCTATGCCAGGCCCTCAGCTGGGCGATGCTGAGGAGTTATGAGAGGACTTCGACACAGCTCCTGCCCTCACGGAGCACCCAGATGACCAGAGAGACAGCCAAGGTCAAAGAAAACAGGCCCTGGAAACAGGAAAGCTGTGCCAGGCAAATCTTGGTGAGAGCTGCTTCCTGAAAGTGGTGGGAACTGGAGCCAGGCTGTGGCAAGCAGGAGGTGAAGTGAAGACAGAAAGTACAGACAACTCCTCTAGGTAGCTTAGCTGAGATGGGGAAGAGCAAGGGGGTGACGGTTACAGGTACATGGATTTCAAGGAGGGTTTTAATCACTGGCAAGAGAAGACTGAATTGGGCAGGGGCTGTGGAGGGAACAGGAGAGGTGGTGGTCAGGAAGATGCTCAGGAAGCCAAGCAGACAAGCCATGGGGCTGAAGGGCTGGGAGGTGAGGAAAGTATCCAGTCAAGATACAGGGCTCTGGCCCGGGAACTGGTCAAACTGAGCCTGAGACAGAGACATGGACGAGGAGCAGGTTTGAGGGAAGACGCTGAGGCCAGTCTGGGACATGGAAGGTATGATGGGCCCAGGAGACATCCAAGGGGAGGCAGCTAAGAGACCACTCATACGTGGGACTATAGACTTCTTGGGAGAGAAATGCAGGGCTAGGGACAGAGTTGTGGGGGTCATCAGAGCCAAGACAAGAACTAAAGCTGAAGGAAATGAGAGGTCATGGTGAGGGCAGGGGTGTGTGTGTGTGAGGGATGAGAAGAGAAGAGGAGCTAAGAAAGAGCCCTGACTGGGTGGGGAGACGATATGGCCGTGAAAGGCTAACAAATGTCCTCCCAAAGATGGCCAAATCTTCATTCCTGAAAACCGCCAATGTTATCTTATGTAGCCAATAACAGCAAAAGGGTCTTTGCAGATGTGATTAAGTTAAGGATCTCAAGATCTTATCTTGCATTATTTGGGTGGGCTCCAGATGCCATCACAAGTGTCCTATAAGAGAGTCCAAGATTTGACACACATGGAGAAAGCCATTTGAAGACGGATGGAGGCAGAGACTGGAGTGATGTGATGACAACCCACGGAAGGCCAGGAGCCGCCAGAGGTGGAAGAGGCAAGGATTAGGTTTTTCCCTAGAGCGTCTGAAGGAGCCCTCCACGGTCCTGCTGACACCTAGATTTTAGCCGGGTGATGCTGACTGGTTTGACTTCTGGCCTCCAGAACTGTCAGAGAATAAATTTTCTCTTGTTTTAAGCCAACCCTAGGACACTAACAGAGGCTGAGCAGGAAGAGCCTGAGAGAAAGGAAAAAAATGAGAGCGGTGTCATGGAGACCAAGGGAAAACTTTCGAGAAGGACAGATGGGTCAATGGCATTGAATTCTCCATGTCGTCTAGCAAAAAATTAACTGAATAGAGTAGCCCGGTTTAACTATATGGGGAAGTCACTGGGGACCCTAATCACAGCAGTTTCTGAAGGTAAAAGCCAGACTTTAGTGGGTGGGAGGTGAGGAAATTGAGACAAGTATTCACAACTCTTTGGAGATGATAGACGGTTTCTGGAAGGCAGCATGGCATCAAGGGACAGATTTGCTTTATTAGGTTAAAAGGTTTTTTATTATGGAAAATTTCAAACCTACACAAAAGTAGAGTAAGAACCTGCGCCCCCCTTCTCAATACAACCATCATCCAGCTTCAACAATTACTAATTCTTGGTCACTGATGTTTCGGCCTCCCAACCACACCTCACCCAACACGGGATTACTCTGAAGCAGGGAGATGGAATTGGAGGATGAGCAAAACAAAAGCATTTTAGATTCTGATGGGAAGCCGTAAGGAGAAATAAAGAGACTGAAATGCAAAAGAAAGAAATGGGGGATGTGGTTCCATAGTGTGGCGGTCAGCATGTCTGCTGTACAGGCAGTAGGTCCTGCGTTCGCGCCCCAGTGGAGCCACGGTCCATGGTCTACAGCCATGTCACCCTGAACAAGCCCAGTGTCTGATCTTGGAAGCTAAGCAGGGTTGGGCCTGGTTAGTACTTAGATGGGAGACCACCTAGGAAGACCAGGTACTGTAGGCATACATAATAATAAAAAATAAAAAATAAGAATTAAAAAAAAAGAAATTGGGGGAGCACAGAAATGGATTAAGAAACCTGAGGAGGCAGACGAGACTGTGAACTTTGGGGGAATTGGGATTAGAATGAAAAGAAAACGCAGTTAAGTCTGGGATAAGCGCAGAGTTTGCATGGGGCAGGAGGAGGGTTGGCCTGGAGTAGAAGGGTTAGCCTGGGGCAAGGGAAGGGTAGTTCGACAAAAAGAAGAGGGTAACTTGAGAAGCAGGGTTGGCTGGGACAATGGGAGTTAGTCCGGAACAGGGGAGAGGTTTATGTTAACCTGAGAATTAGCCTGCAAAGGAACTGGATTCGTCTGGGTCATGAAAAGGCTGGCCTGGAACTTGGAAGAGGTTAACTTAGGTTAACTTCCGGGAAGGGGATCGGGTAAAGGAGTTCAGCCCGTAACGAAAGGGGTTAATCTGCACAAAACAGTGAAGTGGACAAGTAATGCTCGAGGACAAGTGTCCCGCAACAGAGTCCTCCATCGCGCTCAAGGGGAATCATTTCCCAGTGACACCGCAACCCCACCTTCCCGTCGCCTCCGCGTGGCCAAGACCTCACCTTCATCGGGTTCCCTCGTCGCCGCCGCCGTTGCCACGGCCTCCATGTTGGCTTTCTACTACTTGTTAACCGCCGTGGCAGGCGCCGTACACTAAGCCTGGCCACACGCCCTCAGCGGCCACTTCCGGCTGAGCACACACCCGGGGCCGGGTGCTCCGCCGAGCCCAGAATCGAAGTTCCGGGCCGAGGGCGGACCTTCTATGCGCATGCGTGCCTCCTCGGGTCCCGCCCCCTGGAGCCAGGAAGGAAAAGGGCTCCCGGGTCTGAGAACCCCTTCCATTCCATCCCCGTGCGAATTGCTCCGAAATTGGAATATGAGGAGGGATCTGAACCATTGTTCGACCTGTTCGCTGCTGTGACTTGAGCCCAGCACGCTTAATTTTGGGATGGATTGTTTAATGAGAAACCCTCTGGGTCTCAAAGAGTTTGTGCTCTAGTTTAGACCAGACTGTCCCCTTATTTCTTCACTTCGAAGAATATTGACTAAGCCTTGTCTCTTGCTTCTGTCATCACACCAAGTCCCTGGCTCGTGAGACAGGTGATGAGGACCTGGAGAATCTGCAGATGCGGAGGGAGAAAACCATGGCCCTGATTTGCTCCTAGGTGATGGGTAGGGACTCAGTCAGGTGTGTTACCAGTAGACATGCCACCAGTCACCACCCTGACTAGACTGACTGATCGAGGAGACTAGGGGAGCTGCCGCTCTAGCCTGGAAGGTTAGAGAAGGCTCTTTTGGAGAGGGGATGCCCAAGCTGAGACCTTAAGGATGAATTAGGATAAGAGGAAGGGAGGTGCATGAGGCAAAGACCCAGATGTGAAGACAGGCATGGATAGTTCTGGTTGCTGCAAGGACTTCAGTGTGGCCGGAAAATAGGAAAAGAATTCTAAGTTCATGATTGGGCTGCAGAAGATTTGAGAACCTCACAAATCTTTAAGCAAACTTCCACATATATGTGGATTGGGTTCATGGAACTTGTAGATTCTACAAGGGACTTGTGAGTCCCCCAGAACAAATCACCAATCTGAAGTCCAAAGGGGGAGCAGCAAAAATGAAGCTTAGTGAGGTGATCAGGGGCCAGCTGTGGGGGCCCCACAAGCCATATTAAGTAGCTTGAACTCCTTTCTATCCTGTCAAGGTAAGGGACTGGAGATCAGGAGACCTGTGAGGAGGCTGGTACAGTAACCGAGACTGGCCAAGGGCAGTCTGCATTCCTAGGATAAGGAATCTGGAGGAAAGTGGCCCATTTGCCACACTGGGTAGATGGGGACACTTAAAAACGTTATCACGGGAGAGGCCAGCAGAGGGCACTGTTGCCCAACACACAGACCTGTCCAGAAGAGGACCTCCCTACCGCTCTGAGAAGGGTGTGTGTGGAGGGGGATACTCTAGGGTTCCTTTAGGCCCAACTAGCCATCAACTTTGGCTCTTCTCACGTTGAGGCCCCACCCCTGACCTCAAAATGAATCGGCCTTCCTCCATTTTGTTGCTTGTATTCCCTTCACAAGGCTGAGATACTTCATGTGACGAAAGGGATGAGATTGAAGTGGCCACTCTTGTACCCAGCATTGTCCCTCACAAAGGTCTAGGAACACAGAAGGTCCAATGGAGATGAAGAAATGACTCAAATAGCTGGGGGAGGAGGCTGATAGGCTGTGGGAATGCAAAGTCCTTCACCCTGGCTCACTCGTTCAAAAAAGTTCTCTAAGCACTCACCTCACCACCTCCCACACAGCAGGCCCTCACAGCTGGCCACCTGCTGCTGTCACCACTTGATGACAGATCTGTTACCTTTGGACTGGGAGCCCTGTGAGGGTAGGGTCTGGTGCTGCCTTAAGCCATGCTGTGTCCCCAACATTGTCTAGACTGGGTGAGGAACAGACCAAGTACCTAACACATTGGCTGGATAAAGTAGCTCCACAATCTACACTAGACTGGAACCAGGAGTGCGGGCAGAAACCATCCTAAGGCCAGCTCACAGGCCAGGCCTCAAGTGGATGAGCAGTCACAGCCCAGCCTCGGTCTCAACTCCATCATCCCTACCTCACCCTCCACCTAGGGATCTGGTTCCCTGCCTTATACTCACACTTTCCTGTAGAGATTTGGTACTATGAATGGACAGGAAAGGGCAAGGACCAGAGAACCACTTTAACAATGAGCCAGTGGGTTTTTAAACTGAGGGCCTCAGTTTTAAGGGGGCACCCCCAGCACCAAAAACGGGGCCAGGCACAGGAATCCCTCAGTAAGTGTTTAATGAATGAGTAAATAATATCCCCTTGAAAAGGCCCCACCCCAATTAAAGTCCAAGTGCAGTAACGCCTCAGGGTTTCGACCCTGCTTCCTTCCTGCTAGGAGGTGCCATGTCATTTATTGAAATAAAACAAAACAAAACAGGGCAAACACATTTCTTAATAAGTGCAGTTTGTTAAAATCCTGTTAAAACATATGGGTCAAGGGGAAGTAAAAATAAGCAGAGGATCACTGTAGGAAAAACCTTCAGATCCGGCACCTAGGTGACCTCTGGAGAAGAGGCAGTGGGAGAAATTTCATGTTCCAAAGAGAAGGAGCCCCCTCCCCTTTTTCCCTCCTGCCCGCTTAATCCCACCAGAAACTACCAAGACGCCTAGAATAAAAGATTTCAAGTTCAATAGTCACACTCTCTCCAAATACAAAAAGCAGTTACAATTCAACTCAACACAGAAGCTTGTGTGCAAAGTTACGGGAAACTGAGACATCGTATAAAAAGTTAGGTTAAAGATGATTCTGTGGTTTTGTTTTTGTGTGTGTGTTTTGTTTTGAGGGTGTGGCCTTCCTTGGGTGCCTGAACTCAGCAAAGAAATGGTTATCCTGATGAAATATCAACAGCCGACCCACAGTAAAAACGGACAAATTCTAAAAATTAAAAAAAAAGCATAATTACCAAAAAAATATGTCACTGCTTCCTCCCTCCCCATGTTGCTTTTTAAACTTTTTTTTTTTAAGTTTTTGATTTTTTTTTTTTTTTTTAATCCTGAAAAGTAGACAGTAAAACAGCTCCTGGGAGAATTTACAACCAACTGCATGAAGGTCTGGGAAGCTGAGGGGCTGGAGCAGGGCTGGGACAAGTAGACAGGAAGGGGCTCTCCTCAGCCACTGTAGCCTCACTGTAAGACCAAGGGAGAAGGGGGTCTTTAGTCAAAAAGGAGAAAAGGAGTCAGAGGTTGAGGAGGGAGGAGACGAAGGGAGAAACAGAAAATGAAAGGTCACTGTTGCCTGTTTGAATCCAGAGAAAAATGCCCAGCCCTGTGTGGGGGAAGAAGCCCCTCAGAGCGGAGGCAGCAGGCTGGAGGGAGGCAGCCCTGGGATGACCCGATCCTCAGCACCACAGGACCCGATGGGGCAGATGAGAGGCCGAGGTGGGCGCTGGTGGAGGAAGCCGGCGGGGGCCTCCGGGGCACATGGCTACTGAGTGCTCGTGCCCCCCTGTGTGCTCCCGGCGTAGCTCCCGTAGTCGTAGTTCCCGTAGTATGGCGGCCACTGGCCCTGGTTCTGATAGTACTGGTTCCACTGCTGGGCATACTGGGGAGAAACCAAGAGCACCAAGTTGTCCCTCATCCAGACCCGCATTTGGCTCCTGCCCTCACTCCACTCTCACCCAGAGTAGCAAGGGGTGCAGTGATAACAGCCGACACACGGGCCCCCAGAGAAATCAAGGCACCTCGGGAGGACAAGTGACTGACCTGATGCCACATGGGTGGGCAGTTAGGTCTCCGGGCTTGCCAACGTAATGCCCTTTCAGGTATAGCTAGGTACCAAGTTCAACATACTTGATCACCATGGCCAGTGTCCATTCTTATGGGCAGGTGCGGGACAGACACTGGCCACCGCTATGCCTTTTTCCTGGCTGCACTGGGGAGAGGGACCAGGATACCAGTCGTAGCAGCCAGTGCAGAAGTGTTCATCAAATGGAATGGCTGTATCAGACGAACGCCAGCCTGAGGCCAGCAGGCTGCCCATCTTCTCAGGGATAAGCAGGGACTCAAGTCTGGGAACACACATCCACGTGGAGCCCCTGGAGGTCTCTGCATTCCACTGCCCAGCCCTTGCCCCCACTCTGCCCAGCACTTACCTGCTGATACTGGTTATAGCTGGGCTGAGGGTAGGTCTGTGCGGTGGGGGGTGGTGGTGGGGTGTAGGGTGCCGGGGTGTAGCCGCCGTAGCTCCCATAGTTGTAGGCAGGTGGTGGTGGAGGCGGAGGTGGTGGAGCTGTATAGCCCTGGCTGTAACCTCCCTGACTGTAGGGCGGCTGGCTGTAACTCGGCTGGAAAGTGAGGGGGGAGGGTATAATCAGGGCTCTGTAAAACAGCCGGCTCCGCAGTGGGCCCGCAAAGGAACTTCCCTGGTGGAAGCTGTTTGAGGGCTCAGGGGGAGGTGAGGCAGCTCTGCGGCATGGCAGGACAAGGTCGGATGCAGGGCTGTGTTCTAGACCCTAACCCAGCTCTGAGACCCTGGGGGTGTGGGGCAAGGTGCACAGCACTTCTTGAAATCTTTTTTTTTTTTTTTTTTTAAATGAGAATTACAACAGAACTACCCCTTCGATTGCCTTGTGTATTCAGTAAGCTTGTGTGCAAAAACCACTGGGCACTCAGTGAATGGTGGCAGTCATTACGGGAAGAGCTGCTGAGAAAAACAGTGGTGGCAACTTCCTAAGTGCTTCCCGAGTCCAGGCAGTATCTCTATCTACTCCCCCACCAGCTCCGTGAGGTCGGCTCCATTAACCTCATTTTACAGATAAAGAAGCTGAGGCTCAGGGAGGTGAAATCACTGGGCTCAAGTCACACAGCTAAAAAGTAGCAGAGCCAGGCCTTGACCCCCAGGTCTGCCTAGCCTAGCCCACAGTCTTACACACGAGGCTGTGCCACCACCCATGCCCGACAGTAAACCTCGGATGTGAGTTCTACTAACGACTCTAGTCTTTTATGAGGAAAACGAGGTCCAGAGAGGCAAGGCTGCTTGTCCAAGGGCACAAAATCAGGATGCTACAGGGCTGGGGCTTGAATCTGTAACTGCCCAGTGCTTGTCTAAGAAATATTCTGCTTAGACCAGGGCTGGGAACCATTCGTCTGTCTCCTAGCAGCTCTTGCCAAGTCTGGCACGTGGAAGGTGCTCAGGAAAGGGCTGCACAGTCAATGGAGACTGCTCTGGGTGACAGGCCCCTGTGCGTACTGGAGCCCAAGCACTGGCTCTCTGAGAATGAGAACTGAGCTTGGAGCTGCTCCGGATAAACCTTAGAACATCTCCACATCCTAAAGACAAGGGGGTCAGCCCCTTCTGGCCCAGGCAAGGGGTAACTCTAATTGAGTACTTTCTTGGGGATTCAGTAAGCCAATGACGCAGTCAAGAAAAATGTGCTTGCTAGAGGGACCGACACTTGCAGACTGCCCCCTAAGGGTCTAGAAGGAATCTGGGGATCGCTGGGGTCTGGCCCTATCAAAAGCACTGTCCGGGAGAAAGGGCAGGATTGGAGGTGGGAGTGGAGACCTGTGGCTTCACAGGTGTTGGCGACTTCCTGCCCACCTCCCCTCACCTGCGGAGGGCTGTAGCTGCTGACGGTGGGGGTGCTGGTACTGGCGCTCGAGCCAGGGATGTTGCTGTTCTTGCTGTAGCTGCCGGGCCCTGGTGGGTTCCGAGCAGGGCTATAGCTGGGTGGTGGCGGCGGCTGCTGTGGTGGTGGCTGTGGCGGTGGCGGCTGCTGCGGGGGTGGCTGCTGCTGGGGAGCCCGGTTGTAGCTGCCTCGGTTGTTGGAGTTGTTGTTATCCCGGCTGCTGTTACCCCAGCGGTTCTGGTTGTAGCCACCACTTCCACTGCGGTTGAACCCTGCATGGGAGAAACCAGACGAGAGGCCTATCATTCTCAAGAGGCCATCTTGGTGACTGCTGCAGCCTCAGCGTGGCCAGGCACAGCGCAGGAACTGTCAAGGGAACAAAGCACCCCTTTTGGGCTTCTGAGACCCCTGGGCGTGCTCCCTTGTGCAGCCCTGATAACACCTGGCCATCAGTCTGTTGACAGGTTTGTTTTGCCTACTGGACTATGAGCCCGGACCAAGACTCTCTCGGTTTCTACTGTGTCCCCAGTGTCTTGACAGCTGTTGAATTAAGTAGAAGAGATATTCTGGAAGAGAGGATGCCAGGCACTGGGGATAGTCCCCTTCAGGCTTGGCTAAATGGGCCGGCCTCTCCTGAGCCCTTATGCAATTGTTTGCGGGGCCCAGAATCTTCCTCCTTCCAACTCCTACTGCCTCTGGACCTTGGCTTAGACAATGGCATCTCAGGAGGCCTTCCCTGAGCCCCACTCCTCCGCAGTTGGATCAGGTGTCCCCCAAGCGTACGGTACCCCTAGACTTTCCCATTAAACTCAGAATCCTTCTGGACTGTCACTACAGGGTGATGTGTCTATCTGTGTCATGGCTGTGTCCCTGGAACTGTCCAGCATAAGATGGAGACACCACAGGGCCTGTTTGTTAAATTGTGACCACACATCTTACTGCAGGGACAGCAGAACTTAGTGACTGAGAACTTGGGCTTTGGGTCACCTGATCCCAACTCTAGATGTAGCCGAGCAAATTCTGGGTAACTTAACCCTTGCAGCCCCTTTCTCCATTTGTTTTAAAACCAAAAGCCAAAATAGCTGTAACATTCGCCCTGCACCAGGTCCTGAGCTGGGACCCAGAAGTGGCAGTGAACTCGGTATGGCCTCTCTTCTCAAGGAGCTCGTGGTCAGATGAGGGGAAGATTCACAAACACGACAGCAAGGGCTTTAGGAGCTGTGCCCCGGGGGAGCAGGGTGGTGGGAGCGTCTTCCCAAGGCCTTGGAGTCTGACCCCTTGAGGTTCTGTCCCAAAGCTTGGCCCGGGGCTGGGGAACCAGAAGCGGGAGAGCTGTGTGAGACCACTCACCTCCTCGGTAGTTGCCTCCTCCACTGCTACCTCCCCCTCGGTTCTGGAAGCCTCCTCGGTTGCCCCCAGGGGGGCCTCGGTTGTCATAGCGTTGGAAACTGCCGCCACCCCCGCGGCCCCGGAAGCCACCGCCGCCTCCTCGGTTGTCAAAGCGCTTTTCGGGAGGTGGGCCGGCCTTGCGGCCTTCCTCGTTGTACTGCCTCACCAGCTTGTCCGCTTCTTCCCGCTGCAGCTCGATGAACAGCACCTCATCCAGGAAGTCGCCAACGTCTGGCAATGTGAAGTTGGCTGGGAGGAAGGGAGGACCCCAGAGGGAACAAGGAGAGGGGTCAGGACCTTCTGAGGTCCGGTCCCCTCCACCTCCGGGGCACTGGCCTGCCAGAAGGCAGAGGGGACTGGAACAGTGAGCGATGGAGGTGAGACAGGGTCCCAACCTTGGCTTCCCTGACAATGGCCAGTGGCTAACAAAGCACTTCTCCCTGTCCTGAAAGGCGGCTGAGCCCCACGAAACCAGTGTCTATAAGTGCCCCATCCCTCCTCACTCCAGAGAGCAGGCCAGGCAGCTAGTCACCTTATGCTGCAGAAGAGCAAGCTGAGGCATTTGCTCCCACATATCCTCTCTCTTTTCCTGCCCCAACCCCATCTAGTCTGATAACCTTGCCACAAGAGAGATCTGGGCACTTACACGGGGAGGGACAAAACAGAAGCAAAGAAAGAACAAAATAAAAATAATCAAGGAACTTGGGAAAGAAAAATTGTTTAAGGAGCCTGTTTTTAAAGGACCTTGTTAAGATGTCCCCTGGGAATTGCTCATCTCCTACCTTTCATTTCCAAGACTGCATGATCTGGGACGTCCTTCCCTTCCTCATCAGTTCGCTTTATTGTTCGGTCTTTTAGGTCCTCGTCAGTGGGACAGATGACAATAGCTTTGCGCTGGAAGCCTTCAAATGGTCTCATTTTTCGTCTCTGGGCTGACCCATAAACATTTGTCTAGGGGCAGGGAACAGAAGAGCCAAGAGTGTATTACAGGAAGGTGCTTTCTCCTGCAGGCATGACGCAGGCCGGCGACTTGAGGACAGGGCAGTTCTAAGCGGAGGAACCCAGAAAACCTCCCTTATTCCCTTTTAAGATTCCTGAGTCCACCCTCAGAAAACTGACCTGGGAAAGCAGCTGCTGACAGTCACAGGACAAGGAATTCCCAAGGACTGGGCTTTGTGTTTTAATCCTCTTTGCTCTGGGTGGCGCACTGCCATCCCGCCCCCAGCAATGCGGCCATCCTCATCTTACTGCGCCTCCCTGTATCACCCCTCACACGTTATGGTTTGTTTTACAAACTGAAGGCAAGACCCTCCACTATCAAAAATGATTTCGACTTGCTTTATTGCGGTGGGCTGGCACAGAACCCACATTTCCGAGGTCTGCCTATACATACTCCCAGTAAAAAATTCAGAGTACGAGGCATAAAGCTTAGAATAAGGATCTCTTCATCTGCCTACAGCCAGCTCTACTTCCCAGAGATGACCTACACTGAATTTATATATTTCTAGAGACATCTGTGACTTTTAACACAAATGGAATCACATTATATATATTCTTCACAAGCCTTTTTCCACTTACCATTTCTCTTAACATTTTTCTGTGCCATGTTCTCTTTTAATGACTACATATCATTTACAGAATGTATGTCATAATTAACCAGCCCCTTCTGACAGCTGTGTAGACTTTCATCAACACTGGTTCTTTTATTTCCTCAGTCCTTCTCTGAAACCTAAGCCTCACCCACAAGCTTACAAGCAGGGAGCATGACAAGGCAAGGGCCCATGCTTTTCCAAGCCACTAATGTTCTCTTCTCCTCCTCTAGGTGATGGGCAGGTGCATTCTGGGCTGGTGCTGCCACAGAGCCATGCCCTAGGCCACATCTGACGGCGAGCAGCAGTAACAATAGCTTCTATTTACTGAGTATCCTCCTATATGCCAGGCCCTTTGGGACTGGGGCCCAGATCCTTCGGACCCTGGGGCTCCAGGGACTCAGCCTGTGAACCTGAATCACCCAGATACTAATGGAAAAAAAAAAAAAGCAGCCCAAACCTCACCGCGACGTCCTGAACCTCAATCTCCGGAGGCAGGACTCAGGCACCTATGTAGGTATGCGCCCTATCCAGACTCAGACGCTCAGCAGAACTGGCACGATGAGGAATACTTGCATTTAAACAACTTTTAGTGGCCTGACAGGGACTCAAGAGAGAAGCTGCAGAGGGAGAAGGACAGTATGTAAAAGGGCATAAACAAATGGACAAAAAAGCTATATTCTGAAGATGCAGCCTGGCAGAGTGAAATAAGCCGAGGGTCAAGTCCTTGTGTGCCTCACAAACTCACTGTGGCCAGTCCTAATAGCTGCTTTACCTGTAAAGTGGGGACGAAGATCCTCCCTCCCGGGCTGACAAGGACTGAGCAGGGGGACCACAAAGCACTGACCTAGCATGAAGACTCTGAGTCAGGGGCCACATGCTGGTTTTCAAGGCAGGAGCCATCTTGACTGAGGCAGGCAGACGAGATGGCCTGGCATATCTCAGCCTGACTTGGCCACATCACAACCGTGTGGCCCTGGGTGAGCAACTTCCACTCACAGGCTCAGAATCCTCGTCTATAAAGTCAACCTACTACGTATTTAGTGAGTCGCAAGCCCTAAGTGGGGAAAACAGTAGGATTGTCATATGGTCACTCTTAAAACTGAAGGAGTTCATGTGAGTAAAAGCTCTTGGTTAGCCCAGGGCCTGGCTGACAGCTCAACAAATGGGCACCACTGTTGATATGGGCGTCGCTGGGTGGGGTGCTGTGAACATTCTTATTGTAATGTTGACTTGAAGCAACCCAGACGAGGGAAGGTGAAGCCACAGAAAGGCAGGAGCAGTGAGACGGGGTGGAAAGAACACAGGGTTTGGCGAAGCAGCTTAAGGCTGAAATTCCAGCTGTGCCCTCTACTATTTGTGAGTCTGTAGACAAGTCGCCTAATTAGTTTGAGTCTCGAATTTCTCCATCTGAAAGGCAGGGCGCAGACCACCTTCCTCCTGGCTCTGGTGAGGATTTGCAGGCGGGAAAATATCTGGTACGTGGCAGGGAAACGAGCTAACACCTGCAAGCTGGATTTGAAAATACGGCCAACGGAACTGACAGAGCTAGGGAAGGACCAAGGAAAGTAAAATTTGAGGAAAAGACGAGGCACAAGAGACCTTCTTCCAAGACAGAAAGGACAGGAAGCTGGGTTGTGGGTCAGCCAAAGCCCAAGGACTCCAGGGCACACCTGTGGGGAGACCTAGGGTGTGAGTGTGCTGTTCTCTAAACCAACCAGACTCCATGGCCCTGACACACACACACCGGGCAAAGGTGGTCTTCTCTGTTCCCCAGGGAAAGTGTCCCAACATTTATGAAGAGGGAGGGAGAGGTGTGTGTGACAGGAATACACATGTGATCTGGGCTTTAGGCACTGGCTCGAGAAGGCCTTGGGCCACAAATGGTTAAAAAGCACAGCAGGTTACAGGAGTTAAAGTCAAGCCCTCCCTCCATCCCCCGCCCCCTTCCTGGACTCTATTTCTAAGCAGAAAATGGCATCTGGTCATAGGAAGGTAGAATTTGACTTCTTCCAGCTAAATAATGAGGTTTTCTCCTGGCACAAAAGCCAGAGTAGATGGGTGCCAGGGAGTATGTGGCCCCAGACCATTCAGTGCACAATCTATTCCATGGTTTGTTTGCCCATAAGAAGGGATCCTATTTTGACTCCTTGGAACCCCGAGGACATGGGTCAACACCTCCTGGAGAGTTTCTATGGGGTAGACCTGCCCTGTCAATGTCCTGACCAGAAGACAAAGAGAAGCAACAATGCCAAGAAGGCTAGTCCCTGCAGCTTCAAGGGATGGGAGGGATGAGAGGGATGGGGGCGGCGCAGACTGGACTCGTAAACAGCTGGCCTCTGTCCTGGGAAGTGGCTAGATTCTGAGGGCTGCCTCCTCGGATACTTTGAAACCAAGGTGTAGAGAGCCCTCCTGGCTACGGTTTTCAAGACTGCACCTCCCTCCCCTTACTCCTTGGCTTGGGGAAAGGAAGAAGGGCGTCTAAACCGCACCAGCAGAAATGCAAATACTTGACTTTCCTTGAGGAAAGGGAGTTAGCTGCCGGTGGCTGTTGCCACAGCAAACATAGTGAGGTCAGAGCCCCCAGGCTGGCCCAGCACTGCTGTGGTCACTGGGGGCTGCTGGTGGCTGTTGCTAAGAGACCAGCACAACAGCTAGATCAGCTTTTCCAGCTGTGTGGGCTCCCTCTGCCTGGCTCCCGCTCCTCCCAGTTCCACCCTGCTTGAAGATGCCGACTCTGAGAAGGTCTGAGGCTGTCCCTGTTCCCTGGCCACCCCCAATCTCCAGCAGTGGGCCCAAGGACAGGGGTTGAGTTTCTCAGAGAAGATAAGTGGGTGGTTTTTGTGAGTGAGGGAAGAACACAGCAGGCTGTTCACAGCCCAAATCTGGTAAGAGTCCTACTGTCCCATGTCCACTCTCACTTGTCCCCTGTCCATAGCTCAACAAGTTCAGCCTATCAGTGGGAAAAACCCGGCTGGGTCCCAGAGGAGCAAACTTAAAGCTGGTGATGAGTTTATTCCAGGTTCACAGTGAGGTAAATCCCATGGAAGGAACCACAGGTGTAGAAGAGCTGGCTGGAGTGTCACAGTGGAACTGGCCGAGGCCCTGGAGATGGGGAGAGTGGAGGAAAGAAACATCCCTTTCTCCAACGTCTGCCAACAAGAAGTGGTCTGGGCCTCTAGCCCTGGGTTTGTTTCAGGCAAGGGTGTGGTGAATACGGATGCAAAGCAGGACTAGAACCCCACCCCCTTACAGCTGAAGTGAGGTTGGTGATGTCACAGCCAGCCCTGCCTCTGATCGCTGCTGGCCCGGCTCCAGGCTGTGAGAGGCCTAAGGTAGCTCCTAACCTGCAGACCCCAACTCTGAGGTGGTTGGGGGCCCTGACGAGTGGCCCTGCAGAGACCCTCTCAGAAGTCTACAGGAGGGCCAGCTACTGCTCTGCACTGTCTTGAGGCTCCTGGGTGGCATCTCATTCCAACTTTCCACTGTCTACAGATGACCCCAAAGAACCACTTGAAGCAATGAACCACTTGAAGCCCACTTCCCTGTTCTCCTTTCTCTGTGGCCTTTTACTGGCCAGGCAAATTAAACCATTCTTCCTTCCCCGACACCACTGATTAAAACATGACCAGGGCTCCCCACTGCCCTCAGGACAAAGCTTCAACTCTTTTCGTCATCTTCTGTGTCCTGGGCTAAGCATCCCACCTCCAGAAGGCTTCCCTAACTTTCCGCTATGGCCCTACACATCCTGGGAAGTCAGCAGAGATGTGTTCTACCAGCAAATCTACAGCATAACCTTGGACAGGTTCCCTTCCTCTATGAGGCCTCAGTCTCCCCTGTGTGGTCTATCTCCTTTCTTTTTCCCCTCAAACATTCCATAGCTATAACACCCATTTGCTCTGAAGAGAATACTGAGGTCGTCGTGGATGTAGGTCAAAGCCCCAAAGAACCCAAGAGCTTGTTCCCAATGAGACACATCCTGGGGTAGCGGACTAGGGTCCTGGCCAGACACAGGCAGAGTCCTGGCTCACACAGCCTCGCCTAGCTTCTGTACGCATGTTCGTCTTCCCTCTCAAGGATGGGCATTTCTGAGGCAAACCTACCTAAGAGAAGACCCAGAAGAGCCAAACGTGGAGAGGTCTGAACACTCACAAAGAACCAGAGAAGGGAAAAGACTGTCCTGGGCTCAGACCCAGGACCACAGGGACTATCTGGAATACTGGTCTCCTCTGGGAGTTTCATCTTGCTCAAGAGACAGCTATGCATCAGCTTACCTCTCACTGCCAGAGTTGGTAGGATGGGAACACAGGGCTTGCTCTGAATCTTTTACACACACACACACTTTTCTGGAACCCACGTTTGAGGTTTAAGGCAAAACAGTTCAAACCACTGACTGCAGACCTCTTCCCAGGCCTGAGTAACCTGCAGCTTTAGGCCCCAAGGCAATCTTCTAATCTGTGGTTAACCAGAGAACTCACCTCCTCCACTTTCAGAGTTTAGGATCTTGTGCCTCATTGCTGGCCTGGACCACTGGGCCTGTTCTGCACGTCCCTCCATCAGGAGGCCTGCAGACCTTAAGACCACAGGCGCACATGGTACAGCCCTGGACCATCCTTGAACAAGCCAGCACGTGCCAAGAAGGTCCAAAGTGTGTCTTACAGAGCTCTCAGCTGTACTGGGCCTGGTTAAGGTACTAGGGACTGACAACCCAAGAAGGCCCACTTTGAAATGTGAGGTTAAGATGATCTACCCCTAGAACTGTCATCCTTCTCCACTGGGCCACAGTATTACAGCTGATTTAACCAGTAAACTGACAAAATGACAGGCAGGAAACACTTGCTGGGGTACCCAGAAAAAGAATCCTCAGGCTGTTAAAACACCACCACTCCCATTTCAGGATACTGCAATCCTAAATGTCCTGACAACAAGAATGGGGCAAAGCAAGGCCAGGGTTAAAAAACAAACTCTTCAAAGGGAAAAAGACAGGTTGTATGCATGACTGATGGCGCTGAGCTGGGGCAGTAACCCTGGGTAGCTCTTGGATCGCCTGCACGCAACAGTTTTTTTCCTCCCAGAAATAAATTTATTCTAAACATTAACCCAATTAGTTGTTTTCATCAAAACTTAGCATTATGGGATCATGTCCTGTCTTCACAAATATAAGCGTCTGCAAAGCTCAATTCCATAGCTGCAGCACTGGTCACTGGATGAAAGTACACCTTTTCACGTCTACCTTCCGGAAAAGCAGAACCCAGAGCAATTCTCACATCTCCGCCATCACAGAAGAGGGCCAGGGCGTGGCGCAGTCCTGGCTGACTTTCAGTTTTCCTGGCATGGCTGCTCTATCAGCAAACTGCAGATGTCTACTTCCAACACCTAACTGCTTAGAAAGGTCGATTAATTTGTCTATCACGAAGAACTACCACCCACTAAATAGCCTTTCCTCTTTTTGTCTTTAAGAACTAAGTTCTTACATGCTCCTTTCAAATGTTGGATAGAAGACACCAATCTTCAACCGTAAACACTAGATCACCGGTTTACTATGAAAGGAGGGATCTGAGGACAAGGCAGCGGAAGAGACGCACAGGGGAAGGCACGTGGGAAGGGGCGAGGGCCCCATGCGCTCTGGGCGCCACCCTCCCACATGGCCACGTGTTCACAGCCTGGAGGCTCCTGCCCAACTCTTTTGTATGGGATGCTTACCCGTGCCCAGGCGGTCTGGCCCCCTTGAGCTTTTCACCGCCATTCTGGTGGGCCAACCACCATCCCAGCTCCACCCTCAGCAGGAGCTCTCTGAACGCCTGGCAGCCAAGTATCTGGGCTACACGTGTGAAAGGCACTCCAGCAAAGCTGCCTAGGTGGCGATGCTCCTCAGTTTACACATTTACATACTAACAAGTTTTTTAAAAAGGAACAAATGCAAGGCTGAGAGGAAAAGATGCTTGTTCACAGATCTCTCAAAACGGGATCTGCTACTTGAGAAAGGCTTCAAGAAGGACGTCTCACAGGCAGTAAACATGAGGAACTCATTACTCTGAGACCAGGATCCTTGACCATGTTTAGGTCTTTCATTCTTTTGAGAATGTTGAAAGCCATAGATAACCTCCAACTACTATGTGCCAGGCCCTGTGTTAGGAATGTGGCCACCATTATGACCTCCATTTTACAGAGCAGGAGACTGAAATTTGAAGGATGAAGTCAGCTGCCCACAAGCACGTGGCTAGGATAGTGGCAGAGTCAAGGTCTAATAAGCCCAGGTGTGGCCAGCTCAAAACTCCAGGCCCGTTGCATTTCATTAAATAGCTCTCACCTGATGATATTGTTCTGGGCTGCTGAGAGCCTGAGCTAGGCTTGGAACACGATCCCTGACCCCACCCAAGACTGGGTTCAGAGAGCTGTGTTAAGAGTCTGGGACTCTACCATCATGTATGGCTGACCCCCATTTGGCACTGCAGTTCAAATGCATTATGGGAGAAAAAATAAAAAGACCAGAGAGAAATATCCAGGCACCCAAAAGTCCCCTTCCCTCTCCTGGAGCATGATGGTTACCAGTAAGTACCTGGTCTAGGATGTAGTTGCGTTTCTTGCGGGCAGCAATCTGGATGAGGCGGTTGAGGCACTGGGTAGCCTGCTGGATCAGGACGTCCCAGCGGCCGGCGTAGTTCCGTTGTCGGCGTAGGCCCATCACCTGTGAGCAGGGGGTGGTGAGGGGTGGGTGGTCTTGGTTGCAGAGCAGCACTCGGGTGGTGGGAGGTGGCTAAGGAGAGACCAGAAGCTGTCCTTACCCGCATCTTATCCATGATGGCGTTGGTACCCAGGATGTTGTACTTCTTGGAGGGGTTGGAGGCCGCATGTTTGATGGCCCACGTGGTCTTACCAGCAGCGGGCAAGCCCACCATCATCAGAATCTATGAGAACGGGACAGGGAGGGGCACTGAAGCAGCAGGGCTTATAAGTAAACTTCAGAAGTAAACTTATCTGCGAATGGTAGAATCATAGGAAACTTTAACTCTCCTTGCATTTTCTAGTTTTCTAGAATATAAAATCACTTATATATCAAAAAACAAACAAAAAAACCCCACGTTATTTTTAGAACACATCACCAGTGCAGCATCTGCAGCCAAATCATCCCCAAGGCCAGCGTCATTTTTGTTCTTAGACGCCCTGGGTGAGAGTGTGGAGCGGCACAACCTCCTTGAAAAACGCACTCACCAGAAGTGAGTGCCTTCACATCCTTTTCTGCTGAGGGCAAAGCTCCCTATGCCAAGATTCGGATCTCACCCACAGCCCTCAGGAGGTTAGGAAAGAGCGCTGTGACCACTTCCTTTTGGAAACTTTCCAAGGTTAAGGTCTCTTACCTTAGCCCCCTCCCCACTCTAGCCTAAGCCACACCCATAACCGGCTTCCTGCTCTCCAGCCTGAGGCGCCAGGAGGTGGAGGGCCCTCTCTCCCTTTCTCCAACATCACTCATGCAGTGAGGGGTGCCGCTTTCACCATGCGTGTCTTCCCTCTGCCTTGGCATTGATGTGACCCAGGAGAGACGGCCACCAACTCAGTCTTCCAGGTCTACTCACCTCACACTCTGCCTTGGTCTTTGGTCCGACAGTGCCCCGGATCCGCTCACCCAGGGGAAGGTGCTGGATGAAGGTGAAGCCGGGAAGGACAGAACAGTAGGGCTCTGCCCTCTGCCCGAAGTTGAACTCCACTGCACAATTCTTCACCAGGACGTGGGGGTAGAGGGCCTGACCCCCCAGGGCTTCCTTCTGAATTCGGAAAGCAATTCCCATCCACTTCCCATTCTTGGTGAAGGAAAGTTCCACATCATTTCCACATTCAAAGTCCTGGGAGAAAGAGCCAAAGGAAGATAACCTTGAGCCAACGCTCAGCTGAAGGCACTGGGAGCCACAAGCTGGAGAGAGCAGACGCTGAGAGCAGAAACACATCAGGCTTCCCAGATTCAGGTGCACCCCTCCCCCCAACACAGATGTGGGCAGCACCAGGGAACAGTCCAGATGCATGGCCCGAAGCCCTCCTGGCCCAAGACCCAAAGCCTGGTGGATGCAAAGCGTGTCATTTTAGGAAGGGCCGAGTATTTGAGTATTATGCCTAATCTGAGACGAAGATGAAAGAAAAGGCAAACCCATCCATCCTCAGCCCCAGCAAGGGCCGTCTGTGAAGGTAACAAATGGAGAAAAAAGCCACGGCAGGGCCTTTTAAGTGCAGCCCAGCTCTGCCAACGCATTCATGTGTTGTTTGTTGAACATACACGTCCCCCGAGTCTCTCCTCTCCCTGGTGCATGTGTCTATGGCGATCAGGGCCTGACAGAGAGCCCAGGACACTATCCCAACTCAGTAAGAGCACTCACCAGGGGCAAGGTTCTCCGGGGGTGGGGTGGGGGTTGAGCCCAGTCCCGAACAACAAATGGAAACGAGCCAAGTGTGGGGTGTGAGGAAGAGAGCCCCAAAGTGGCAGTGAGAACATAGGGTCAGGCTGGCTGAAGCATAAAGGATGAGGGGGATGTAACTTCAGGTGCAGCTGGAGAGCCAGGCAGGACTAGACACTCAGCGAACAACTGCTCACTGAGCGCCTTCTGAGCAGCTGAGGCTCAGTAGTTCAGATCCTGTTTCAGAGGGTGGGCTGCCTCAGCGCGGCCATTGACTTACTGTGGCTTCAGGCCACACAGTTTTTTCACTTTCAGTTTCCTCACCAGAAAAGGGAGGCCATAAGATTCCACAGTGCACAAGACTGTTCCGAGGAGTAAGTGGGTCAGTGCGCTTACTCCACAATGAGCACACAACGAATGGGGCCTCCCAGCCCAAGACACCAGGCACTGCGCTGGGCTGAATTGTGGGAGGAGACATGGCCCCTGCCCTCAGCATGTGAGGGGCTCTCTTGTCACCGCGGGAGTTTGGACTTTGTGCTGATGGCAGAACAGAGCCCCTGACTTGTTATAAATAGGGAAATGGTCTGGTCAAAATTGTGAGGTTTACAATTAAGGGAGACTCAAAATTTGGGATCAGACGGCAGACTTGAAGCTAAGGACAAGGCCAGGCTCCTGATTTCAAGTACAAGACGTGGTTTCCCTTCCCTCTTGAAGGGGGAAACCACCTTGGGACTTGCCCGTAACAGACAGCGAAGCCCCTTTCCCCAAGGAGCTTCCTTGCTGCCCTCCTCAGTGCCCGCAGGGCGCAGCTCCACAGTCCTTGGTACCCGTTCGTCTCAGTGCTCACAGCTCAGGGGCACGCAAGGCAGACACACAAACATTTGCCGGACCGAATCCTGCCCCAATCCCTGCTGTCTTCTCACCAGAGCAAGCGTGGCCCAGGTCACCTTTGCTCTAACATGGAAATGACCAACATGGGGGTTAACTTTCGTTGTGGCCACCTGCTTTACTATAGGAACTTACCATACTGCATGTAAACCAGCACCCTCACCTGACAAATCTACCACTGACAGGCCATCTGTCCAAGAGCCAAGTGTAATCCTGTCACTCCTGCTAAGACTCCTGGTGGCAGTCAGGGCCTCAAGACCCTAAGTCCTTAAACCTCTCTCTTACCTCTCACTTGTGTCATCCCTGAGGCTCCCTGGATTATTACTGAAATGGGTTATGCTGTTCTCTCTACCTGGCAGGGCATTTTGTCCCTTTTGTTTTGTGAAGTTTGAGAACTAGAGATCTAACACAAGTGTCCTCCCCAATCCCAGGTTCCCTCGGGTCACTGATTTCCATACCTCCTCCAACCTCTCACCCCAAGTCTTTTAAAAAGTTATGGCATCCTCTGAACAGAAGAAACTGCACATGGAATCTAAAAACAGAAGCAGAGCTGAAGCAAGAGTCAAGGCCTAGAGTTCTTAACTGCTGCACACTCAGAGCTTCATGCTAAATGGGACAGTCTGGGGAGCACTGTCACATACTGATGATATGTTAAAATGCTGTAACCTCTTTGGAGTGTGGTCTTGGTGGTAGCTATCAAAATTTAAAAGTACATCTTTGACCTCAAAGTTACACTTTCAGAAATAAATACTACGTCTATATTCCCACAACAGTGCGAAGATGTGCAAACTGCTCACCCTGGCACTACTAGCTGTGCTCCAACGGGGAGGTGGGAGACGCTAAATCACACAGGAGACGATGTGCGGGAACACATAAAAACATCTAAGGTACCCCAGTAAGTAGGGAAAAGGATGAGCTGTCACTGCAGCATTGACTGTTCTAACAAATAACTTTCATGTCCAGCCACAGAAGACTGGCCAAACTAAACCAGGGTAAATTGACACCTGCATCAGAACACTAGGCGGCCACTAAACAAAAAGGTGAGACTAACCAAATGCCCACTCACTAATCAAGGATTGATTATACAAATACGGGAGACCCACACGATGACCACGGATGGTATGAAAATACAAAGAAGGCTTCTAGGCAGTGACATAAAAAGATCTCTAGGATACAGGTAAGCAAAAAAAAAAGATGCAGAATAACGAATATAATAAGCTACTTTTTGTATAAAAGAAGAAAAATAACATTCATCTTTTTTGAATTTGGATAAAGAAATCCTGAAAGCAGTGGGCTGCATACAGGGGAGGGTATGTGTGGACGGCAGAAGGAGGGGGACGGTCCGAAGAAGACCTTACGCTGCGCACTTTCTTATATTTTTTGGTATTTCTGGAAATCCTTTGAATTTATTAACTATTCAAAAATATTTTTTACTTGAGTTAGATCTATATTAACTGTGCAGACAGGGAAAAGTAGCCAAGATTTACTGCTAAATAGAAAAACTTAAAAGTTTAGAAGAGTATACACATGGTTAACTTTTGTCTAAGAAACATTTTTTTTTATTAAAAAGACAATGAGGTCATGAAAGACAAAGGAAGACAGAGAAACTATTTCGTACTAAATAGACATGAGGAGAGAATGCAAAACATGACCCTGGATTGGATCCTCAACCAGAAACAAAACTGCTCCAAAAGATAATGCTGGGAAAACTGACAAAATTCAAATGTGGACTGAGGAGTAGATAACAGCATTCTGTCAATGTTAAATCTGATAACTACTGTGGTTAAGATAGTAACAGCTTAGTCTTAAGAAATGCATGCTGAAGTATAAAGGAATGAAGACATGATGTAGGCAACCTCCTCAAATACGTCAGAAAAAAATCTAACATATGTTTGAGAAAATGGTAAAGCAAATGTTAGAATCTGGACAAGGCTCTATGAGACTTCTTAGGACTTTTCTTTAAGTTTGAAATTACTTCAAAGAGTGAAAAAACAAAAAGGAGAAAAAGAGTACACGTGCACAAATCTAAGGGACAAAGAGAGAAAATACCTAGAGGAAGTGTCTGCCTGGGCAGTCACTCCTTTTATAAAGGTAAAGGTCTGTAACTCCTAACGATAATAGCAGTTAAGTGGGGATTTACTGAGCACTCACTATGTACCACTGCTGAGTGCTTCCAGGGGGATTAACTTAATGACCCCACACGAAGTTCCGAAGCAGGTGCAAAAATTCTCATTTAGAGAAGACTATAATACAAGGAGGGTAAGTAGCCCACGGCTGTGAGTGGAAGAGCAGGGACTCGGTCTAGCGAATCTGGCCTAGAGCCGACAGCCTCAGCACTGTGTTGGTCATTGCTGTGGGGAACTGAAGTTTGCAGCTGCTCAGCCACCCTCTGTCGCACCCAGCGCCACCCTCCTAGAAGGCAGTGCACTGTAGAAGCCGAAGCAGGTGCAAAAATTCTCATTTAGAGAAGACTATAATACAAGGAGGGTAAGTAGCCCACGGCTGTGAGTGGAAGAGCAGGGACTCGGTCTAGCGAATCTGGCCTAGAGCCGACAGCCTCAGCACTGTTGGTCATTGCTGTGGGGAACTGAAGTTTGCAGCTGCTCAGCCACCCTCTGTCGCACCCAGCGCCACCCTCCTAGAAGGCAGTGCACTGTAGGAAGCCTGGCTCGACCAATATAAGGTAAAGGAAGAGGTCAGAGATGAGATGATGTCAAAGTGGGGCAAGAGCCAACACCACTGCCTTCGAGAGCACACTGGCTACCCCGCAGCAAAGAGAGAAATTCCTGAGTTTGTTTAGAAAATGTCACTCTAGTATCTAGGAAAAGAGGAAAGCTATGCATACCTCACGATCACCCCAAACCTCTTCAGGAGGCCACCTGACAGATTTGCACAAAAGACCAGAGGGGGGAAGAATGGCAGATTTTTGCACGAAATGACAGAAACATTCCAGTCTGTCAAAGAGAGACAAAGAGGTATGGCAAGAGTGGCTGGACATGGGGTAGACAATAAACAGAGGTATTCTGAAAAAGAAGTCTGCAGGTCCACCTAATAGGACCAGCATTTGGTTCTGCCAACTCCCAGAGGCTGCCAGCACTCACCGCAAAGCAGCCAATCACATCATTCTCTGCAAACTTGTCTCCGTAGTTTTCAAACCGGCTATTGGTGGACTTCTTCCCAGTGCCTCCATAGCCATAGGAGAAAGGCTCTTCGCCTGACGGAAGAAATAGGCAAAGGCAGGTTAAACCTGCGATGGTCACAACAGCCTTTATGGCTGTCATATACTTTTAAAGGAAAAAATAATTTTCTTTACTAGTTTACTAATCAGATGCTTTTGATGGGGAAAGGTGAGGAAGGTTCCATGGAAAGGAAGCCCTTCATTATGCAGAAATCCTGAGGGCTTGATGGGGTGAAGTGTTAAGTCTGGGAGTGGAGCTGAACTGAACTGCTCTGCACAGAAAGGAGAATTTAGAAAGAAAGGGAGGGGAAGAGAGGATCTGGGATAGAGGAAGGCTGTATGCTGAGATGCAACCCTTCCCTGTGACACTCAATATTCAATCAAATATACTAATGGCATCAATTTTTGGTGGCAGTGGGTTTTTGGCAGCAATCGGTAAAGGGGCTAGGTTTTGCTTCTGGAGACCATGAGGTCTAACCCCTAGGAAAGGTACTGGATTTCCTCAGGCTATGGAACCCCGCGGGGGCTGAAGCATCTGAGACCCCAAGGGCCCTGGCTGACACCTGGGTTACAGAGATCTTTGGCCAGGAACCCAAGGAGCATCCTGCCAGAAAAACACGAGCCAATGAGCATGAATTCCAGGCCCAGTTCTTCTTTGAACCAACTCTGTGTAACCCTGGACATCTGTTTGACCATTCTGGGTTTTGTATCTTCATCTATGTCAACTACCCACCGCTTACATCTCAAAACTGAGGCAAAGATAAAATGAGATGACAAATGAGTCTTAAATAAAAGATGCTAGTATGTATCAAAACGTAAACTGTACATTCCTTGTGACCTATCATTTCTACTTTCAAGAATCAGCCTTAAGTGAACAGTCAGACCGATTACATACAAGGATAGCGTAACTGTTTAACAGCAAATGATTACAACCAATTGAAAAAAAACCTACGAAACATTTATGAATAAGTGATACAACTCTACAGTGGTCAAAAAGCTATACTTATTTATCAAAATGTGCCCATCATATATTAAGAAAAAGAAATTAAGTTTCAAAACAGTATGCACAGTGTGACCCAGTCTAAGATATACCAAGAAAAAAAGAACTGTCCAGAAGACGGTGGATGAAAATGTTAACACAGGTTGTTACCTCGCAGGTTTAGTAAGTTATTTTCCCCCTCTGTATGGCCTGAGTTTTTATAAGGAGCACATATTATTTTTATAACGAGAATGTTTATGTGACCAAGGCAGAAGGCCTAGCCATTGGACACTGAAATCAGTTACTTGGGGACAGAAGGTCATCGAGGCCTGGGGTCCTGTGAAAATCCAAAATCTCTCACTGGGCAGGCCTTGTTTTTCTTTGCCAACCAGCCCTGGCCTCACTGGTCTCTGCTTCCCCTTTTACTCTGGGTTAGGCTCTGGACAGAAAATCCTAGACAGAACTTAATGAGGAACTTGTTTTGAGGACAGGTGATAATTGATTTTTTTTTTTTTTTTTTTAAGAAAGGGAACAGTTTTCTAAAGAGAACTTAGGACACTCTCCTAAAAGATAAGTTTTTCATAGAAAAGTTATTAACTTTAATCTGTCCAGCTGAATCTTGTTTGCCTGAAGATGGGCTGTGGCATATACCTAATCTTTGTGTCTGTTCCCAGTCCAGTGCTGGAAGAGAAGCTTAGGAAGCTCGAGAATCCAGGGACAGAGGCAATCACTCTCCTCTGGCCTGCTTGGCTGCCCTCCTTACCTAGCTGGGTGCTGCAGGAGTCGAGGGACCAGCCGATGCGGACGACATGTGGGTCGGGCTCCGTGGATGGAAGGTGCTTCACAGAGATTTCCTCATTGATCTGGGGACAGAAAACAGGGCGCTCAGAACTGATTCTCTGGAAGCTGGTGGGTTATAAAGCAATACAGGAGGGAAGCACATAGGCATTGAAAAACAGCAATGTTTGTGGCTGAGGAAAAGGTACCTATGCTGCTCTGAAAGCAGACCCTCCGAAGGGCTCACAAAAGTGCAGGGCCACAGAGAGGTATTTCAAAACATAGTTATTTTTTAGTTCTAACACTTGCTGCAGGGAAAAAGGGACTCTCATAATATTTGGCATAGAAAAATAAGCTGATCCAACGTCTTTGGACAGCGATTTAACAGTCTCCACTAAAACTCAAATGTACATACTGCGTACACTAACAATTCAATGTAGCACTGTTTATATTACCAGAAAAAATGAAAACAAAAACAAAAACAAAAAAACAGAAAAAAATCATCTGTAACGCAGTGGTCACATTATGGTACATCCACGCCACAGAATGCAATATAGCAATTAAAAAGAATGAGGCAGGGCTACTGAATGCACCGGCACGGAAAAAATGTCCAAGATACGGCATTCAGCAAAGGCAGCAAGAAGGATAAAAAAAGCGCCTTCTGACTTAACCTCTAATTAAGGTTAGAGGTTAGACTGCCTAAAAACCATTTGTATTTGCATTAGTTTGTGGCTTCTGGAAAGTTACACTATTTGGTTGAATATCAGATGCACAATTTTCACATTTTAACATCTCCAAATTCAGGATATACCTTATAATGGATGTGCTAAGAAAGCACTGTCAATTTCATTGGCAGTGTTTCTCTATGAGCAGCACAGAAAACAATACATAACTTACAGTCGACTGCCCTATGTTCAGTGAAAAATGATAACCCTTGGTCTTGGGTTCTACCTCTAAAAAATGGGGATAACAGTTCCCATTTCAGGATAGCACTGTGACGATTCATGGAGATAATCATGTAAAGAGCCTGGCACCACGTCTAGTGCATGCAGAGTGTTCTATGAACATTAGCTACCATAAATGTTTTGATATACAAAGGAGGGCACATAATAATCTGTTAATATAAGTGCTCTCTGGAGGGAAGCGAGGAGACTGGGAGGATATGACCACAACTTTTGCTTTTTCACACCGTACTCTTCTGTGCCATGTGAACTTCCGTTAAATGTGAGCATGCATTCTTTTCATAAACATAACTTGACACGTAACTGTGGAGAGATGATGGCAGAGGGTGGCCTGATGGCAGAATCTTTGCCTTGCTCTTCCCCTCGCCTCCCTTTAGTTGATGATGCCTCAGTCCATTCTTTCTAGCTCACTTTTCTTCCAAACAATTCCTTTTTCCAGTTCTACAAACATGTCACCCCTAGAATGGCTGGCTGGGTCAAATTCCACCAAGGAAAAATCTGCTTGATGAAGCAATGTTGGTTGGTCTGCTTTTCTGATATAGCATTTAACAATAGTATAGTTCTCTCAAGTTCATTATACTTTTTTTTTGGCTTGGACACAAAGTCTATGCTCAATCCTCTTTTGCAGTCATGGCTCTCACCAAGGTGGCTGATGACAGACTATTCCAAAGGTGGGATCTGCTTCCTGTCCCTATCCCCTGTTGCTCCCACTCACCTTCATCTCAAAGCACACACGGCCCCTTCTGACCCCATAGCTGGCACGGGCTCCTGACCACAGGTATGCGAAGCCCTCGATTGTGAGCGGGTAGCCACTACTCCGGTCTCGGGCCACCTTGAAGTGGAGATCGCAGTTATCTGTGGAGAAAAAAACCTGGAGTTGGCTGATGATTTAAAGGTCCCAAGAGAGAAACAAGCACAGACCTTTAAATGTAAGTTGCCCAAGGGTGTTAACCAGGAGTACACAAGCCAAAACACTGTGGGGACAGGTTCACGAGAAACTCGCCATTCTCCCTTTTAGCAGAAAGGCTCTGGACTATGGCAAACTGGCCTGCGCAGGATCAATGCAGCCGCCTCACACAGAAAATGGAGTTCTTTACCTGGCTGGGGTCCAAGGACAACCATTGGGGGAGACCTTTAGAATTGTACTCAAATGCCTTCTATGGGAATGTACACTTGCTAGGGAGAGGGTCCATATCCTCAGTAGTTTTAAGGAAGGCATTTTAGAATTGAAAAAAAAAAGCCAATCTCCACAGCCATTCACTTCAACCATTTCCCCCTGCACTAACTCAGTTTGGGAGCCAGACTCCTGCTGCTCAAACTGACCCTGATCCACACCCACCATCCAGGCACCACAGGCTCCCACCTGCTCTTGTGGGCCTAGGGCTCTCCTGCTGTAACTCAGACTCTTCCCACTCTTCAGGGAGCTAGTCATGCCTCTCAGAGTCTTTCCCGACCAACCTATCTAGCGGGTAAAGGCTGAGTGCCCTGGTCTGTACATTTGGCAATTGATTAGATGCTGCTTCACGGATCACTGCCACCCAATACTTTAAAAAATGTTTAGCTCTACTCTGGTATACTGTCTTTGAGATTGAAGAAACTGTATGATATGGCTTTATCTCTTCCAAAAGCATATAGCTATTGTTCTAATAAACATGAGGTATGTAACAAAATATATCAACAAACTGCTGTTTTACTTTCTGCTGTTGAAAAGTACAGTGTTCTTAGAGCTAAGTGGATTTCTGGGTGTGTTGAAAAACTTCAGATTCACAGGCTCTACCACTTAGATTCTGTCTTAGGAATCTGAGAAAGGGCAGGACCTCTGTAATTATTCCAAGTTTAGGTGTGCAGTCAAGGGGAAAGCCACTTATCCAGTAGGAAACATATTGAACTAGAGGACAGGGAGTAGGGTGGGCCAGGTTAATGCCTCAGAGGACAAAGTGACATTGGTTTCACCAGGAACTTGAATAGCTGACGGTAACTGGGGAACTGGTCATCAAAGAGTTAAGTTTCCCCAGCCACACTCAGGTTCTCTTCCTGATTAGATGACAACACCACGTACCAGTGTTCAGGGTTTTCTAAATTGCTCTCGTATCTGTTCTCTGCTGAGTGTCAATGAATGTCCTCTGCGGTATTAGGGCAGGATTATTCCTCCCTGAAGAGATGCTCAGAGAAATAGAATGACATGCCCAGGATCCCACAGAATGGGCTGGGAACAGATCTGTCTCCAAACCAGCACCCTATCTGGACTCTCATCACTCTGGATAGTGCCCGGCAGAGGCTCTGTGAAGGTCAAGGCAGTTTCCCAGTACTGACCGGAAGGCAGAATCAGACAAGCACACAAGGACTCACATGTGTCAATGGCAACAAGGGTGTCATCAAAGTCATCTTCATCTTCTTCAGCCGGAGGCTGAGGAGAGCGGCCCCTGTGTCAGAAATAGGAGGTAAGCCACAGGAGAATGGTCGAATGAGCATAGAGAAGGGAAATGAAGATGCTGTTGGAACTTATAAGTGGCCTCCAGACTGCTTCCTAGATTTCAATTTGTTCACACAGAGGTTAGCAGAAGAACTCTGTAACCCCACATCCTTGCAATGAGAGCAATGATTGTTAGCTTCTAGGGTGGGGACAGGGACCAGAGAGGGCATGCTCTGCTGGAGAGGACCATTTGAATCATTTGGAGAACTTTTTCAAAGATGACCCTACTCTCACCCACCCTCTGCATGTAAAAACTGCCTCCCATCCCGAAATGTTATCGACGGAAGGCTATGGTAGCCCGAAGGGTACTGGGCCAGAACGGGGAATGTGCAGCAGCTTAGATAAACCTCAGTAATTACAATCTGTCCACACACCAGGCTTCCTAAAATTCCACATCGAAAAGGATATGGAATGACCCATTTTTTTCAGTCTCCTTCTTTTTCAAAATTGTCCTAAATTACGAACAAGATTCATTTTCCTACCAAAACACTAAAAAGGAACTATATTAAAATACTGCTGGTTTCCAACATGCAGGAATAACAGGGAGTGGGAGAAGCTGGGGTGTAATCCTGCCAGGACAGTCTGGATGACCCTAGTCCCCTGTGTGCTCAAATCAAGCACCCCAGGCCCACCTGGCTGCTGGCACTCTGCGGGCAGCGGGCCGCCCTCCAGCCCTGCCAGTCCTGATTAGAAGGAGCTCATCAAAGGCAGGGAAGCTTTCCCTGCCAGCCTAGATCAGAGCAAGCGCTCCTCCTCTGCCCTCCATCGGCCAGAAGCTCTAGGCCTCTATACCATGGGATGCGGGGGAAGAAACTCAAGAGGGGGTTCCATGTCCTAACTTTAGTCAGAGCCTGTGAGACCCAGGCCCTGTGTTAAAGGGAGTCATAGCTAGTTAGAGGATGGACTCCCCCAGGTAGGAAATAAAATGCGTCAGATAATCAGTCCAGATGAGTAAAGGAACGGTCGGTCACTCCTACTTTCTGTGATCAGAAAAGGCTTCGCACAGGAGCTGAAGGAGAGAAGGAGGGAGGGACAGGACCAGAGTTGGAGTAAAGGGAGGGGGAGGGCATGCCAGAAA
>NW_006434848.1:176615-206665 GCF_000325575.1 Pteropus alecto
GGAAAGAGCAAATGACCAGGAAAGAGAGGCCACTCCCTCCTGTGAGCTTCTGACACGCACACCCTGACTACTCATCCCACATGGTTGTGGCTTACTTGCGTATGTGTCTAGCAGTCCCTATCCTGGCAATGAAATAAAGCAAGACCCACTGCCCAAATCATCTCTGTATCCCAAGTGTCCATCTTGTGAAAAAACTACGAGCACTGACAACGAATGAATGAGTAGATGGAGGAGGGGGTGCGTTTGGGAATAGGGCCAGTAAAGAGATCTTTTTTTTCTTCCAGTTGAGGGATATTGAGCAGCCATTAAGAACAGGACACTGTAGGATACTGGGGCAAAGGACTAAAAAGGCAGGCTGGCGTCTTACACATAAAAGCCTAAGGTGTTTGTATTTTACCCTGTAGGTAATGGGAAGCAAGGAACTGAGGGAAGGTCCAAAAGTTTTATAAAGTTGAATCTGGTAGTGAGTGCAGGAAGGGCTGGGGTGGGGAGAGTGTGAGGGCAGAAAGAACTCCCTCTGCCCCTCTTGGTTGGTACAAAGGTCCCAGCAGGCACTAGGCTATAGACCTAGAGACCGACTGGAACAAGGGTGGCCTCACACACCCACCTCCTATCCTCTCGGTGCTCGAAGTACCCCCGTCCCCGGTTTTCTTCATAAGGCCTCTTGCGACTCTGGAATTGCTGTCTGTCTGGCTTGAGTTGAGATGTTTCAGGCGGGAGGAAGCTGCTGGGTGCCTCTTGCTTCATCTCCGTCTTTACTTCCACTGTAGGGACAAACCCAGATGGTCAAGATACTTGGAAACTCCTCAGCTATCACTCTTCTGGTCCCTTTCCCTCAGGAGATGTTGGCAGGATCCTGACTATGGTGGTGAAGTGCTGGGCACGGGCAGCCAGCTGGGTTCAGTGGAAGCCTGCTGAGGGAGCCGAGAAGGCTGACTGGAGAACAGGGTTAGGATGAAGGGAGGCCAGGGGTGGCCAGCCAGGAACACAAGCACTGGCAGTCGACGGGGTGACAGATGTCAGTCAGAGAGCTCTCGGGCTTCACTGGGAGAGAGAGGGGACTTCAGCACAAGCTCTCTAAGGTGGCATGGCTGCCTTTGGCTACTTTGCCATAGGGCCCATGAAAGTTGGCAGCTACCCTGCACTGCCCAGTGGGAGGGAGCCCTAAAGGACTTGAGATCTCTTTAAACTGAGAAAGTCTACATTCTCCAATTTCTCCTCCCAAAGACTCTCTCCACTTCAGTTCTTACAAAGCTTCCTCAATCTGACAAGGGAGGGGAAAGCAATTCAACAGAGCGCTGTGTCCTGCAGCTCACTCCATGGGCTTTAGTAACTCTACCGCAAAGCCTGGATTCACCCAGAAGGGAGGATCTACACTTAAGCCAGCCCACAGGTGTGATGGCCTCACGGAATCGCACACGTAGAAAGTCACGATGGAGTAATGTTCTGTGGGCCACAGGAATATCCCGGTTAGGCAGACTCCAAGAATCAGCACCTAACTGAGAGGGAACCACGGATTCAACCTAGCCTGACTTCTCCCACAGAGTCTACGCCTGACATCGTGGATCACTCACATCTACTCATCTGAGCACTCAACCCAAGACCCCCCCACCCCCACCCCGGATCACCCCCTAGCTCTGGCACGCAGACCAAATCTGAGAGCAGGCTCCTGGCTGTCCAGGATGGGGATGATGCCCATCTGAAGGGAGCCTCCTGATTCCCTGCACAGCACTGGGCTCACAGGAGGCCCTGGGAAATGTCTGTTGGTAATAGCACAGAAAACACTCTTCTTGGGCCAAATGATCCTACAAGTCTCACAGAGCCTGATACAAATTTTCAGTTTAACTTACATTTATTAAAATCCTGAGTTACTCGCAAGAAATGTCTGGAGATTTCACTTTGTGGATGAACCAGAATGAAAGTACATAAAATCAACTAGATTCACTAAGAAAAGGCACTAGGACCATAATACAGTGAAAGGAGCACAAGACTGGCTCTGTCATTACTCAACAGTGGGACCCTGCTTCCCGAGAGGCAGGGCACAAATGGTGAGGAATGAAGTGTCCCAAAAGCCAGTTTCCTGGGTTCTAACCCCAACTCTGCCATCAGACAAGCCACCTACCTCCCCAATCTATAAAATGAGGAGAAGGCTGGATTACATCTTTGTTTCCCAAACCGGTGTTAGGAAGAGCTTTCTCCTGCAAAACCATATTTACATGTTTGGCAAATCCTGGGCTTATACAACACGACAGAATTTTTTTCAGTCCAGGACTTCTCAGAGCTTTTGATGCTCTAATGAGCAGAGACTCTCCTGGAGGTGGTATAGCATGTGCTGCATTTTTCAGATGTGTTTGGCCAAGGAGCCCTTTTCTGAGAAGTCCCTAACACCTCCTGGAACACTATTCTTCAGAGCATGGGAAATACCAGACTAGATTTAGAAGGCCCTTTCTGGCTTCCACATTCTAAGATTCTAAATAAGACCCAAACATTGGTTTCTCGGTCTAAACTCTCCAGGGTGCTGACACTAACATCTGAAAACAGATACCACGAAGACTCCCCTCTCCCAACACCCGGGAGCGGGACTAAGTTCTTTCCTTCCAAAGAACCTTGCCAGAGTGACAAAACCCAAATGGATTGCCCAAGAGGAAGATGAAAATGGGCTCCAGGCAGAGGGTAAGGGCCACATATAGATACTATTTCCCTCGAAAGAGATGTACCCCACGTGCTTTCCTACCTGGGCGATAGGCCTGCTGCTGCTCCACCTCCAATGGTCTCCTCTCATAGCCTGACTCGTTCTCTTGTTTGATGACCTGGGTCTCATAGAATTGGTTCTGCCTGGTAATATTGTCCATGACATCTTAAAACAAAAAACGGCCAGTCAGAAGGGTCCTTCTTGGGACAAGAGGTGGCTTTTTTATGTTACACAATGACGTCCCCACTGGAAACAGTCTGCCAGAGGTTAAAAGGTGTGATAACACCTTCAGATGGAAACCTATTTGGGCAGTCAGCCACTCCATCTACCTGAGGACATGCCCTCTTGCCCCTCAAAAGGTTGGAGATCTGTGATTGGGTTTTACAGAATCCCAATATGCAAACCAAATGAAACAGAACTGCTCTGGTTGAAGTGAGGAGACGAGAGGATCAGAGGAGTCCAGCTTGACCTCTCCAAGTCCCCTCTCCAGGGCGGGGGCGACTCTAGATACCGGGGACTCCAAGAGTACGGTTAAAAAACCACCAGCCTAGGTGTTCTCTGGCAAGGTGCAATGCTTAGGGAGTTGCCTTCAGAGCACAGCCTTTAAAATTGTTTAGAGCACAAACCAGTTCTCGGCCCAGCCCGATTCACTATTCCCACCTGCATAGCCAACCCTCTTAGAGATTCTCTTCCACCCTGCAATACATGCAAAGATAAGGGGTAATCATCTCAGCTAAAGAAAGAAATGGGGGAAGAAGCAAAGGAATTGCTAAGAAAATAGGAATCATGATAATAGTGGCCTTCGGGTTCATTAGGGATAAGCCCTGAAATATTTGGAGTTAGGTAGAAAGGGTTTCAGGAAGGTGTCTTGGGGGTCCAGGAGGAACTTAGCCGAAGGGTGGTGAGAATAACAACATTAACTATTTATGGAGCACATACCACACATCAGACCCTGGGATATAGCTTAGAATGAGCTTGCCCCTACTGAAACCTTCAGTTTAGTGACATAGACCCATATTAAACAAATGTTCACACACACAAAACTATGATTGTGTTAAGGGCTACAAAGAAGTACCAAAAACTAAGACAGGAACCCAGATAAGTAACAGATAAGTGATGAGAATGACGAAAACATTCATGGGGTTCTCAGAGGTGGGACTAAAACCAGAGTACCAAACCCCAAACCCCCTCAGGAAGAACCTTGCAGCCAAACCTGCAAAGTTGGGAAACCTAGGATGAGCAGCAGGTAGGCTCTCTCTCCACTCCAGGGGCCAGCTCTGCCAAGCGCCTCGAGGGACCTACTACTGGCTGTGCCAGGACCAGTGGGGCAGAACCACAGGGAAGGAGATTATTCTGCAACTTGCTAACCGACTGGATCCTTTCTCAGAGGACAAATACGTCTGGGCACAGAACAGGTGCAGCCCAAAGGGAAGAAAGTCACAGATCATGTAGTTTGCGACAGGTCTGTTTACTGGAGATGAAGGAAGAGTTGGAGGGGGCATGAAGGGGGCGCAAAGGATTTTGTTGTAGGGGAGAGAGAAAGAAATGGATTATTTCCTTAACTGGAATATATGGAGCCCTTTCAAACAATTCTACTTCTCCCAGACTCCAAGCACAGTGCTCTTTCCACAAAGCCTCACATCTATCTTCCTGAGACTCTCTCCTGTGTCCACAGAGGCAGCCTCGCCCAGAGAACTTGTGATTCTGGGGCCCTTCTCCACTCTCTAAAACATCCACTCCTAAAAAAAAGCAGGCCTAGTGCTAAGCCCCTTATACATGTGATCTTATCCATTATAATCCAGGCGGGCACTAGTATTATCCCTATTGTACACACAAGGAAACCAGGGCTCACAGAGGTGAAGTGACCTGCCCAAGTTATGAAGCCTTATTTGAAAAAAGTCTGAGAGTCTGGAGTCTGAGCTCTGAAGCACCTACCTCGCTTTCCTCTGACACACCTCTGGCCACTGGCCCTTCTTCCTAGGCACTCCTGCCAGGGTCTCTCCTGCCCTAGACCTGCACACTGGGCTACTCCTTCTTTCACAGGTCTCTGCCAGGGGAAGTACTGTTCCCAGCACCTGAGTCCTGGACAACCCCCAGGCCACCCTCCACCCGGAATCTACACTCAACTTGCCTCTCTTCCAGGAGATCCCATCTCTCAGGAACAATTAAGTACCCAGTGCCAAGCCCAAATCTTGTCTTTTCCCTGACCTCCTTGTTCTCATTCCCTCAGCCAAGGCCCAGGGTGCCCTTTTTTCAGAGAAATACCACAAGTTCTGGATGTCAGAGTCCTCTCTTTTTACTCCTTAATCTCTCTGATCCCCACTCCCCAGTCCTGCTGGAAAGCCACCCTTTTCTAATTTGATTTACGCCCTTTCTATCCCAGGGTCTCCAATTGTCAGACAATCACAGATCTACCCTATCCCTCCTCATTCTGAGTCATACCTTCTGAATGATGGAGGTTCCCCTGCTACCTCTGGAGCCCACCCCTCCACCCCCGCAAACCCTGGGCACACAAATAACTGCTTTGGGGACCAAGGAGCCCTCTCAGCCCCGGAACCCCTCCTCCCCCAGTCTACAGGTTTTCTTTCTTTTTCCACATCCTACACACTCTCCCCTCCCCCATATTTGCTAGATCAGCTACACACTCCTGTGCTGGACACAAGGATCCTATGTCCCCCAGATACTCCACGGACTTCAAACTCCACCAACTTGTTATCTGCCCCATCCCACCCACCCCTGTCCTCCAAATTGTTCATCCAAGACCATTCAGCAGTAGCCACTGAGTTATCTGTCCTCAGAGCCTTGCCAGATCTGGACCTCTAGGTCCGTTGTCCAGTGACACATCCTTCCCTCCCTTGCCAGCCTCCCGACACCAAGGTTTCCTATATCAGCTCTAGAAGTCAACAAGAAGGTCCCCAGATTTTCCAGCCCCAAATGCCCAAATTGCCCCTGCCTCAAAGTTGGTCGGTCTCCAGCCCTGGATCTCAGTCCCTCAGGCCATCATCAGACAGATGTGGGTCCCCCACAGTCCAATCACGTGGTCACCCACATCCCCTAAATGCTCACCAGCCAAACACCAGAGCATCCACTCCATCGGACCCTCTCCAGCCAGACCTCAGGACCTCCATCTCACCAACCCACCCCAGTAGCATATATCAGACTTCCCGTTATTCCATCCAGCAGCAAACTCCAGGATCCTCCATCCTCGAAACTCTCCTGGCCCCGGACACCTGGTGATTCCTTCCCGAGCCCTGAAAACAAGGCTCCCAAAGCCCAGCCCGCAAGCTGAGCTAGCACAGCCCCCAGGACCACTCAGCTCCAAACTCTAGGATCACCATCCTTTCCAAGACCTTCCTCGGCCCCCGAAGAGAAAACCTCTTGTTCTTCCGACTCTCTCCAGCTCCAGAAACCACGGCTTCCGGTCTCCGAATGCTAGGCTCCAGAATCCTCGCCTTCCCCCCTCCCCCGGACTTTACTCATCTCCGAAACCGAGAGCCCCCACTCTCAGTATCTTCCCTGTACCGAATGCCAGGATCCACCCTCCAGCCGTCCCTAGGCCCTTCACCCCAGATCCTTTTCAGCGGCGGGTAGCGGGATCCCCCAATCCTCAGACCGTCTCCCCGACCTCGAGCGCCGGATTCCCACGTCCCACAGCCCTTCCTCGGCCCGGACTCCGGGCTTCCCGGTCCCCGCCCCGCGCACTCTCACAATGTCCGTCCGGCCCCGAGTAGCCGCCGGGCTCCGGGTGCGGCTGCAGCCCGGGCGGCGGTGGCTGCGCGGTCCCCTCCAGCTCGGAGCCCCCCTCGGTCTCGACCTCCTCGTTGCTGTGCCCGGGTCGCCCCGGTTCGTCGTCGGCCTCGAGCTCCCGCTCGTCGTCGGGCTCCTCGGCCTCCAGCGCCGCCTGCAGCCGCTCAGCAAGCTCGGCCTTGAGGCCGCGAGTGTCCAGGCCGCGGCGCTGCAGCTCCTCGCGAAGTTCGTTCACCTTCAGACGGCGCACATCCATGGCCCGGGCCCCCGGGGCGGCCCCCGAGCCTGGCCCGGCCTCCCAGGGCTCTGTCCCCCTTAAACCTTTCCTGTCAGGAGGCGAAGGGGGAAAGGGGGGGGGCCCACTCCAATGGCGGCAGCAGCTCAAAATGGCCGCCGCCGCCGCCTCCCCCACTTCCGCGGTTTCTTGCGATGCAACATAGGTGCCAATTGGCCACTGTATGGGGGCAACGGGCGCGGGCCCGGGGACTGAGCCAATCAGACAGCGGCTTTCAAAAAAACGGCAACGAAAGGGCTCAGGAGCGCCCGGGAGGAAGCGTTGGCCTACGTCGATGCCGCGGCCTGAGCGGAGGGCGGGAAAAGACGGGAGGCGGCGCGCATAGTGATTGGGTAGCGCCCGTGCCCTCGCTCCCGTAGGGTCAAATGAGGGAAAGGGAGTAAGGACTTGGGCCAATCAGCGATGAGATCTCGGAAAGAGCGTGCCCCACGGCCTTTCCTGCGCAGCCCCTTCATCAAACTAGTGTCTCAGTAACACATATTCTGATGGGTCTAGATCTCTCGCCCCTAGAGGAGTCCGCCAGAACCAATCAAACGGAGGGTCGGCAGACACCTCCCCCTTCCCTATTGCCTTTAAGAAACCGGAAAGAGGTGAATTCACGAAAGGCCCGCCCCTTGCCGTTAGGGCGGTTTCAAAACAATCTGCTCACCAATCGCAGTTATTGTCTTATCTCACTAAAGCTCGGACAGTTGGATCGCTTTAGGAAAGACTAACCAGATTGGCCTTTCTTCAGCGGACCGGCTCACAAATTTTGCTGTGGAGGGAGGTATAGAAATAGAGATTAATAAATGAATTATTCTTAATCTGGAAGAAACTCAATTGCCTTTATGAAAAGCAACCCTTTGACTTCAGAGAGTCCTGAAGGTTTGAAAATAGAGGCTAGACTAACAACGGGAGAAAAGTCGTTAAAGAAATCGCACCCTCTTCCCTTAATAGAACATCTGATAGGGAGACTCTTTTCCACGATCCTAGCTTCCCTGCCGTCTTTCTCTATGGTTGGTATTTTACGTGGAATGGGCGCTTTGCACGCGACCATAGGGCCTTCCCCTCGGGGAAGACCTCCAGAAGTTCGCGGATCTCTACCACAAATCCTCTAAATTGCTGTTCAGTAGATCTGGCTATTTGGCGTCTGTACTGATAAGCTCAAACACAAGGGTCCGTAGCTAAGCCTTACGCCACTAAATACAAACACCACAGTTTCGCAGTGTCTAACGCTGCACCACCTCTCGCCTCTAACTCAAATGACACAAAACGTCTGTAAGATACACAACCGAGATATACAATGCAAACGCCGGCTGCCCATTCAGCCTTACCTTAAATCCATAAAAGCCTACACACACCCTCTACTTAGACAAAGGCACACACGACACAGATAAATAAATGACCGTGAGGTCGTATCAGATGCATCAATTCAGGGGATAATACACCGAACTGCAATGCAGATGCGTCCGCTAAGGTCCGCATGGGCAAGCTGCATCAAATGATAAAGACACACTGGGCAGTTACACTACGAGCTTACACTACGGCAACCTAGATACACAGCATCCACTCAGAAGCGGGACAGACACTCACGTGGGCCCGGAGGTTCCAGTCCAGACACCCCGCCCCTCGCCCACGTCCGACTTCCTTTCTCCTCCCAGCTTCCCACAACGATTTATTTTTTAAAAGTTTGTGGCCGGGATTGAACTGTTCTGGGTTCTCAAGAGCCGCCACCGGAGGGCGTCCGGGCGCTGCCAAGGGGTCCTCCATCTGCTGGACACACCCAGAAACGTGTGCCCCGCGATGCGTGCAAAACACAGTGTCATCTTGGCAGGAGTTCCTTTGTGAGCCAGTGATTATTGGCGGTTTTCTGTGCCTGTGTTTCTATATGAATCTGAACGTTTAGGTCTGTGAGTACCTGTTGTACTCTATATGTCTCTGGGTATTTGTATCGCTTTACTCTTCGTGTATCTGTTACTCTAGTTTCTTTCTATTTCTGGTATCTGCCTGTGCATATATTTGTATCTGTAATTTTTTTCTCCAATCATCATGTTCTAATCTTCCCTCCAAAGAAGGAGCAGGTAAGGATTATCTTCCATGACGACTGTATCTGTAATTTTCTGTGTCTGTTACTGTGTCTGAATTTGTGTCTGTTTTTGTGACCAGGTGTGCCTCAATATGTCCATTAATTCGTGTGTCTTTGAGGCGTGGATATCTCTGTGTGACCTTATGAGTATCTGTGTGCCTGTTTCTCACTAGGAGTTTCAGAGAGTCTGCATTTCTTTGCTTGCATGTCTTTTTGTCTATGTGTATGTTCATTTCTACCCTCTTGAGTGAGGGGAAAACTCCTAGACCCCACCAAGCCCTTCTTTTTATGAATGGGGAAAACTGAGTTGCCAGGGAGAGGGACCACATGACTTCTGAGAGAAGACAATAGACAGAAGCATGGTTACAAAGTTTAATGTGATCTGAGCCCCTCTGGAGGCGCCAGAGTCTTCACTCTGTACAGAGGACAAGAGGGACTGGCTCATAGGGGCAGCATGGCCCAAAAAGAGGAAGATTGTCCCTGGGGAAAAGAGGCATCCCTAATGCATTGCACGGGCTTGAAGTGGGGCACACGAGGGGAGCAGGAAGCAGAGGTGGCTAAGAATAAGAGGGTCACACAGAAGAATACTATAAGGTTAGAACCTCGAATTGTACCTTGGAATTCTAGACCTGTAGACCTTTTGAATCTTAAAACTACAGTGTCTAGAATCTTAAGATTTAATATTGTGGAGTCTTGGATCCCTAATTAAAATCCTAGAAAGTCAGAATGCAGCGTAGAAACTAAAGGCGTCCAACATTAGAAATAATTAGAACTTTGGTATCTAGTTAGTCACAACTAACTGTAGAGTCTTATACGTTGGTTGCTGAGGATCCAGAATCTTGGACCAATAGAACCTAAAGTATCTCGGAACATAGAACAGAACAGCATTGGAATCTTAGAGTTTAATAATCTAGACTCTTGAAGCACATATCTCAAATCTGAGACACAGAATCTAGGTTCTTAGACTAAGTCTTAGAATATCGCATCTTAGAACATTAGACCTTAGAACCTCCCTCTGTAGATTCTTGAACTTTTGAATTGAAGATTCTAGAATCTTAGACCTTTAGGATCCAGAATCTTATAATAAGAGCTTTGAGGATCATAAAACCTTAGAGCCTATAATTGACCATCAGAATCTTAGAACTTGAGATGAAATTTTGAAGCCTTATGATCTAGACTCTTGTACTCTAAGAGGATAGGAACATCAAATTTTAGGCCTTAAAACCTCCATGTCTAGAATTGTAGGATTTTAGAATCAAGAATCTCATAGCCTAAGGAAAATAAAATCTAAAATCAGAGTCTTAGATCCTAGACCTAGAGTCTTAGAACTTTAGAAATTAAAAACTTACAGGCTTTATCAAGAACCTTAAAACCAGAAAAATCTAGAGCCATAGAATTTCAGAGTTTTAGAATATAGGCCTTAGAACTTCCATCTCTAGAACCTTAGCACTTTAGAATTAGAGACTTTGGAATTTCAGGTCCTTAGAGCCAAAGACTCATAGCATCTTTAAAACCTAGAACCTTTGAATCTAGATTCTTTAAACCTTAGAATCCAGAATCTTGGAATGTTAGACCTAGGAGGACCCTTAGAGATTGCAGACCAACCCCTTTCTGGTACACAAGGGGACACTACGGGGTGGAAAGGGAGAGGATCTGTGTGGGATGGAAATGGAGCAGGTAGGAAGAGAGGGCTGTGGTTAGGGGTAAGGCCTGGAATGGGGAAGGAGTGGTGGGGGGGGGTTGTCCCCCAGTGGCAGTGCCTAGCTTGGGTCCTGAGAGGGAGTCCTGGGGTGGAGGGTTGTCTCAGGCTCCATCCTCCTGCCCTGGGGGTGTTGGGGAGCCCCTGTCAGCAGGCAGTGTGGGGCCGGGGGCTGTAGAAGGGCAGAGGACATAGCGTCCAGCAGGATGGACCTCGGCCGCAGTGAGGCAGCTGCAGGAATCCTTAGACTCAGGCTGTGGTGGGGGGTCAGCTCCTCCGGCAGCTCCAAGGGGTTCGGCACGACTCCCACCCTCATCCATGTTGACATAGAGGATTTCATCGGGCTCCTGGACAGGGGGCAGGGCCTTCAGAGCGTTCTCCAGATCTTCGCGCAGCTCTGCAAAACTCGGCCGGTCTTGGGGGTTCAGCTCCCAGCACCGGGACATCAGCGCGTACCTAGGACAGCAAAGTAGGGGATGGGAGATTGAGCAGGGGCTTAGAAGGGGATTGTTCTGGGAGTTTGGGGGCAATTTAGGACACTCAGGACTGGGGGACATTTCATGGGACTGGAGGTAACTAGAGCAGTTTGGGGGCATCTGTGGGGATTAGGGAATCCTCAAGAGTTTCTGAGGGGTTTCTAGGATGCTCAGGAGCTGGAAAGCATCTTGGGACACCCCTTTGAGTATGGGGTAGTATTCTGGTGATGGTTTGCTAGAGCAGAGCTTTCCGGTGTGTCTCCCCAGAACAGACTCTGGCATCAAACCCTGCAAGCTGTGTTGGTTTAAAATATGTGTGCAAATTCTTTGACATTCCTCCCTTCAAAAGATGAAGCCCAATTTCTCTCCCCTTGACTGCAGGCTGGATCTAGTGACTCGATTCCAACTCAGCAGCCGTCCCTGTGAATGTAACGTCTGTAATGTGACACTAGCCTTTAAAAGGCATTGCGACGCTAGCCTGTAAAAGGCACTGTGGCTACGTCTTTGCTTTTCCTCTTGCAGTGCTCCTGTGGGGTAGGCCAGGACGGGGTCCACAGAGCAAGGAACTGAGGCCTCCTCCGCCGCAGCCATGCAAGTGAGCTACCTTGAAAGCGATCTTCTCTTCCCGATCTTCAGATGGCTGCAGCCCCATCTTGACTGTAACCTCATTAGAAACCCTGATTCAGAATCACCCTGCTAAGCTGTTCCCGGACTGCTGACCTTCAGAAACTGTGTGAGGTGATACATTCTTGTGGTTTTAAGGTATTGGACTTGGGGGTATAGTTAACTAATACACCCATTATGCAGCGTTTGGCAAGTGACTTACCCTCTCTGTGGGCCTCAGTTTCCTTATCTACAAATGGGAATAATAATGGTATCAACCCACCTCACATGACCATGGTAAGAACCAAATGAGTTAATAATATATGCAAAGCAGCTAAAACAGTGCCTTCTGGTAAGTTCTTAGAAGCATTAGCTATTTTTTTTTTTTTTTTTTTTTTTTTACTCCCCTTAGCTTTTAAAGCACCAAGGAGGACCTGAGGAGTCTGCAACCCCAGGCTGTCCCCTCCTGACCTGAGCAACATCTTCCTTCCCCCTCCCCAAGTGCTGGATAAATGTTCTGCTCTTCTGGGTGCCAACAGATGACACAGTCTGATAAGCACTGTCCTAAAGGAGCCCAAGAACATCTCAGAAGAGAACTGAGTCTGGAGAAGCTCAATATAATAACCTGGAGGGTTTTGCAGAGGGTTCTGGGTGCTGAAGGGCATCTGGGGGATGTGTGGGTGGGTGCTCGGGAGTCTGGGATGGATTAGAATTTGGGGAGAGTGGGGCTCTCAGAGGCAGGGCTGCCAGGTAAGGTGGTACAGCTATTTACTGCCCATGAACACCTGGCCGAAGGGAACGATCTAGCCTGCACTCCACACACAAGGCAAAGGAAAAAAAGAGAGCCTTTTGCTAATTGACCCCGTGGACTAGTAGTGGTCCTGCAGAGAGTGTCGGTGAGGGGGCGAGTGGCCTTCCCAACAGTCTGAGGGAGTCTGTGCAGGTTTTACAGGGTCCTGCAAACGTCAGGGCCAGTGTGGGCTGCTCCGGGTTCGGGAGTGAAGTCTGGGGTTGGGTGGGGGTTCCTAGGGTCCTCACAGCCCGTCCAGACAGTCCACCGGCTGCTTCAGGCGATTCCCCTGGCGCAGATAGTCGTAAATCTCGCTGTTCTCCACTCCTGGATATGGGGTTTGGCCCCGTGTGGCAATCTCCCACATGGTCACCCCGAAGGACCACTGTGGCAGGGCAGAGGGGAGATAATTAGAGAGTGTCCCCAGCACAGAGACACCGCCCGCACACAGGTCACAGGTACAGGCACATTTATGTACACATGCATACATAGCTGTCTTTGTGGACGCATCATAGCTATTCACAGAACCACTCCCGCACAGGTATACACTCAGAGGTAACTTTTGTGCACACACAGACATGCTCACCTATGCACACATTTACACACTTAACAGACACATGGTCTCGTGTATCACCCTCCGTGACCTGGCTATGTACATGTCTACATATCGCTGTCTCTCCTAACCTGAACTGTCCACACATCCCACTTAGAAGCTACCACCCTGCACACGTGAGCCTGTACCTATTTCCAGCGTGACCATACCCGGGTTCACAGTCTCCCGCCACATCCCCGACGTGGGTGGGCCCCTGCGCGCCCAGGTGCACCGCGAGCTGATTAGGCCACGCCCTACCGCCGGTCCCCGTGCCCATTATGGGCAGACGTACCACATCGCTCTTGCTGGTGTAGACGCGGTCGGCCAGGCTCTCTATAGCGATCCACTTGACGGGCATCTTGGCGATGCGGCCCTGGCGGTAGTAGTCCCCGTTGTAGATCTTCTTGGAGAGCCCAAAGTCCGCCACACAGACAGACATGTTCTCGTTCAGCCTGCCCGGGTTGGGGAGAGGAACAGGGTGACGGCACTGGCCCCCTCCACCAGGAAGCCTGCCCTCACTCTCAGGCGCATCTCCACCTCCCAGCTCTGGCTGTCCTGCTCGAGGGTAGGGATCGGTCTCCTTTCCTTGCCCCAGATTCTAAGGTCCTTCTTAGGCTCCTTAGGTTTGATTCTCCGATTTAAAAACAAAACAAAACTGTTTTCTTGACGTATACCACATATACAGAAACTTGCACAAACTGTAAGTGAGCAGCTCACTGAATTTTCACAAACACACCTGTGGAACCAGCAGCACCCAGATCAAGAAACAGAACATCGTGGGACATCATATAAGGAATATCGCACAGTAAAGAAAAAGAACAAAATTACCAATGCACACACGATATGGACTAACCTAAAAAACGTCATGCTGAGCGAAAGAAGCCGGACACAAAGGAGTACAAACTGCACGATTCCATTTATAAGTCATTTAAGAACAGGTGACAGAAGTCCAGAAGAGTGGTTATGCCTCGTATCCATCCCTTGGGGCAGCAACTGGGAAGGGTATTAGGGGGCTGGCAGGGGCCCAGAAATGTGCTTTCTGTTGAGCCAGTGGCCGTTGTTTACATGGGTCTATAGACATGTAAACATTAAGCTGCACCCATTCATTAAGATGTGCATATTTTAGTGTATGTAAAATATACGTCAATTTTTTTTTGAAGGAAACTTTATTCAGTGCAAACAGCTCAATTGTGCACATCGATTTTTTTAAGTACGAAAAAGAAAGAAACTCATTACCAGTCCTCCCTTCCTATAACTAGCCCTCCGAGGACTTCTCCGATCTTCACTTCTAATGGTGTGGATTACTTTTGCTTCTTTTTTGTGCTTTACAGAAATAGAAGACTCCCTGATGGCTTCTGTCTGGGTTTCCGGGGTTCTGTTTTTTTAAGAATTGATGATTTCCAGCCAGGGCGATGGGCTTGGGCCTTAACCAATCAGCAGAGACCATGGAGACCCCTGCTATGCTAGGAGTTAAACTTTAACTCCTGGGTCCTGGAGAAGTCCAGAGGGTCATGGAAGGGGGGTGGGGAGGGCCCGATGCTCAGGCATCTAGGCTGGTGGCTGTGGAGCTCATGGCAGTCTTGCGGTGGTGGGCAATTGCCAACTTGGTAAGGAAGTATTTCAGTACTTTCACTTATCGAAAAAGCAACAAGGGCATGACGGTTGATTTCTACTCTGATTCCCAGTGTCATTGTTATACTGGGGACTTGACCAGGATCATCCCAAATTAAGAAATAAACGAGTTTCCATTTTGACTGGTCTATCCAAGCCTTTAGGTCTACTTTCTCGTTAACAGGAAATACAGGGAACAGAAGAACGAGCAAACGGCACCACAAGGAAATAGACACATATACAGGACTTACTGCAAGATAACTGGCCGGGTCTCTTCCAAAAGAATATGCCATAAAATATAAAAAGGTGGTGACGGGGAGACTATTCTAGATTAAAAGAGACCAGAGGGGCATAACAACCAAATGCAATATTGGGACCTTGAATAGATCCTGGTTCAGGGTAAAAATAACCCTTAAAAGATATTTTGGAGGACGGTGGAAGAATATGAATATGGATTAGGTTATGTTATGGAGTTATTGTTAATCATTTTTTGGGGTGTGATAACAGAATTATGATTATTTAGGCATAAGTCCTTATCCTTAGGAGATACCTACTGAAGATTTAGGGGTGAAGTGTCACTATCTTGGCAACTTACTTTCAAATTGCCGAGGGGAGAAAGACAAGAGGGCAGACATGTGGCAGAATCTCAACAAGGAGGGTATATATGGGTGTTCATTATGCAATTCTTTCAACTTTTCTCTAGGACTGGAATTGTTGAAAATACAAAGTTGGAGGAGTAAATACATTTCCATATTCCCAAGAGCTGTGAACATTTAAGCATCCTGTAGAAGATTCTCTGGTTCTCCAGCTGTGAGTCCAACATTATAATGGGACTAATATTCTAAGCCTGTGTTTACACACGCACACACACACGTACGCACAGCCTGCCCTCACCGTAGGCCTGGTTCTGGCCTATTTTCTGCTTGGTGGGGCGGTCTGATCTCCTCATCCAATGCGGCCCCTTCGCAAGGCAGCCCTAGGCCAGACATTCGGCACGGAGGGGGACAGAGATCAGTCGGCTCTGCCCTTTCGCTTACCTCATGTTGCTTACTTAGTCTGCCCTCTTGCCTCTTCTCTCCCCACATTCTAATACTCCTTTAGGATCTCAGTTCAAGGCTCACTTCCTCCAGGGACCTTCCCACTCCCCTTGGTGACTTCTCTATCCCAGTCCTGAGTTTTGACCTGCCTGAGGGGTGTATGTGTGTGTGTCTAGCCTCCTCTTTCATCTTCAGAAGGAGGGAAGTTATTCCCCGAAGAGGGGACATGGTCTCTGGAAAGCCCAACACTCACATGCAGTTCCTGGCAGCCAGGTCCCGGTGTATGAATCTCTTGGTACTCAGGTACTCCATGCCACTGGCAATGTCTGCCATGAACTTCACCAGCATCTGAGTGGGCAGGAACTGGGAGGCCAGGGCAGGAGGGAGTAGAGGTCAGCAGAGTCCCCGAGATCCATCCCTCCTCCCTCTTTCCCGTCCTATGTGTGCCTTGCTCTGCCTTGCAATGCCTGCCCACGGCTCAAGAATTAAATCCGACCCCTTTCCAATAAGGTCCTATATATTCCTTCCTGCCTTCGTCTCCGATTTGATCTTCTACTGTTCTTGCTCTCGACATACGCTCCAGCCAGAGGCTTCCTTTCTGGTTTTCAAATGATCATGCTTGTTCCCACCTCTAAGCCTTTGCCCATGTTGTTCCTTCTGCCAGGACTGTTTCCTCCCAGGTCTCCCCATCTCCTGCCAGGTAGCTCCTTCGAGGTCACCTCCTCGGTGAGACCTTGTCCATCGAAACTGAATGCCCGGCCTCCTATCATTCATCCTACTCTATTTCCTTCCTAGCACTCAAATTATCTTGCTTATTTATTTAACTTGTTTATTGCCTGGTCCCCCCAATGGAAGACAGCTCCATGAGAGCAAGTTCTTGGTGACCATGGTCTTCGCAGTGTTTGAGCAGGGCTGGGTACCTGGTAGGTGCTCAATTAATACTTGTGGACCAGATGATTAAATGCTCTCACCACCGGCTGGTCCCCGAGCCGGGAATAGAGAAGGAAGCTGTGCAGGTCTCCATGTTTCATGAACGGTAAGATGACCACAGGTGCTGGGAAACCCTCTCGTTCGGATCCCTGGAAACAGACGCCTGAGCCCCCCGGGCAGCCCTGTCACTCCAGGTGGACAGAAGGGGAAGCCGCCCCCTCCTCCAGATGTGTCTCTCCCTCCCCATCAAATCTGGCCTCCAAATTGTCGTGTGGGGTGGCAAGGACCAAGCTTCAGAGAAGCCATTTCCAGCACTGTTCCCAGGAATTTTTCCCCAGCCCTCCTAGGGACCTCAGCTATTTCTGGAAAAGGTCAGAAGTCACATTCCAAACTGAGGGAGAGAAGGAGGGGAGAGCTTGCTGGCTCTGAGAGAGGGGGTGACAAGGAGCCTGGAGGTTCCACCTTCCCAGTGCCACAGGGAGGGGTCTTCACGAGCCTACAGACCCCCTAAATCTGCACCCCCTCACCGATGAGCCTCATGACGTTGGGGTGGTCGAATTCCTTCATGCAGACAGCTTCGCTCAGAAAATCCTCCAGCTCCGACCTTGTGCAGATGGCAACTTGGGGGCGAGAGGAAGGTGGGTGAGGAGGAGGGGAGGGACGAGGAGGGAGGACTCCTCCTCCCCCTTCACACCATCGTCATCATCATCAAACGTGATTAGTAAGTGCCAGGCGCTGTACGCAGCACTGGACATATATTAACTCATTTAATCCTTGTAGGTGCTAAAGATGTTTTAAAGATGGGGAAACCAAGCCACACATGGTTAAGGAACATGCCTGAGGGCACACACAGCTTGCAAGCGGAATAGGCAGAGTTCAAAGCCAGGCACTCTGCCTCTGGGTCCATGTGTGCGAACCACTCCAGGCTGCATCCCAGTGCATCTCCAATAGCCTTGGGGATCCATCCATATGATTATTCCCATTTTTACAGCTCAGGACACACTGGCTCATCGAGGTAAAGTGACTTGTGCAAGGTCACACAGCCGGGATTCACATTCAAGTCAAGAACATAACCTGGTACATAGGAGGAGCTCAATAATGAATGAATGAGTGAGTGAGTGAGTGAGTAGGTGAGTGAGTGGGTGAGTGATGACTCCATAACCCAAGCTTCTAGGCCCTGTGATTCAGAAAGGATCATTCCTACCTTACCTCTAGCCTCAGCCTGACCCTCTGTGCTTCTTCCCTGTGTGGAAAGGACTTCCTGCCCTGGACTTCCTGTGCTGTGTGACCCTGGACCAGCTCCCACCTTCTCTGATGATGTAAATAATATAGGCACAGTCCACCTCAACTGCACGTACTACGTGCCAGCCCAGGCATTAAGCGCTTTACCTCACAACACCCTAGGAGGTAGGGACATTATGATCCTTTTTCCACATGAGGACTGGGCAGCTCAGAGAGGAATGAGAACACACAGCTGATCGATGATAAAGCCAGGTGTACCTCATTCCAGACCTTTCCCGTTCTGCTATGTATCACGTGGGGCTGGCGCCTAAAAACTACATTTCCCAGGCTCCCTTCCCTACTGGATTCCTCTGGGAGTTTGCCAGTGGGAAGCACTGATGGGAGATTGGCAGGTGGGAGGAGGAGGGGAGCACCTGGGTTATTTCACTCTCTCTATTTCTACTTCCAGTATGGCCTTGGTGTGACTGTCTCTGTTGTGTTTCAAGCTCTCACAAGGTTTCCCCGAATTCTGTGAGTCCCAAATCCTGCCGGGCGTCCCTGGCTGTGGGCTCTGGTAACACCACTTCCTTCCTCTGCCGGGACCAGTACCAGGCCGTGGGGGTGCACGTGATGCACCGCTGCTCATCTGCAGGTCGCCTCGCTGGTCCCCGGAGTTCCTCCAGGCCTTCCTACCCCTTCGTACTAATCTCCCCATACTAAATTCCTTCTGTCGAAGTACCTAGCAGGGACTCCGTTTCCTGCCTGGAAACACTGGGGTTCTGTAGTGTGAGGCTAATTTGCTGTTAACTTTTCTGCACTTCTGCTTCCTTGGTGGCATGGGGCAGGGGCCTGGGGCCACAGGATGGGGTAAATCTGGGAGGATGAAATGAGTTAATACGTGTGTGCCCGGGGGTAGGGGTCCCACATGTGTGCACGTGCCTGCGCAGACTCACTCTTCATCGTCTTCACGGCCACCTTGAGGATGGAGTCGTCCTGGTTGAGCTGGCCCTCCATCACAGCTCCGAACTCTCCTGTGGGGAACCAGAGGGAGACGTGGACATCAGGGGGGGCCCGTGGGGACTGGTTTCTTGAGGTTGGGTGGGGCGGGGAAGTGAAGGACGTCACCGCGCAGGGGTGCGTGTGTGCGCACACGCGCATGCGCTGCGGAAGCTCACCTTCTCCCAGGGTCTTCCCCAAGGCCACCTTATGCCGGTCCACCATCACATCCCGCAGCTTCTCCTTCAGCTCCTCACTGATGCCCAGGCTGTTCACTGCATGGGAGGTGGGCGTGAACAGAGCCACGGAGCTGAGCGGACATTCAGGCGACAGACACTTTCCATAAAGCTTATCCCTGTCGTTAAACTACTGAAATACTCTTACATTCATTCAGAAACAGCTGCGGCCCTGAGCAACCCCCACCCCTAGCCTGCCTCCTCCTCTGGAGTCCCTGGACCTTCCCCCAGCGCAGCAGCTTTGCTCCCCAATTGGTCAGCATCCTGCCATACCGGTTGTTAAATATATTCCTTAGCTTTTCATTGAAGTATATTGTGCACAAATTATACGCGAGCAGCTCAGTGGGTTTTCACAAACCAAACCCAACAATGTAGCTAGTGCCCAGACTGAGAATGGACCATGACCTGCCCTCTCAGGGGGTCGTTTTCCTGACCTCTCTCACCACAGATTAGCCTTATCCATTTGTAAACACAGAATCACACATTACGTTCTCTTTTGTGTCTGGCTTTTTTCACTCATCGTAATGCCTGTGAGACAGTTTAGTTGTGTGTAGTTGTAATTTCTTCGTTTTCATTGCTGTGTAAGAACAGTTCTCAAACTCATTGGCTTCAGGCCCCCTTTACCTTCTTAAACCTATGGAGGGCTGCAGAGAGCTTTCATTTATGTAGGTTATACATATATTGACATTTACTGTATTCAAAGTTAAAATGAATAGATTTTTAAAACACAAGAATACACAGTCTATGGCCATGCCACCCTAAATAAGCCCGATCCCATCTAATCTCAGAAGCTAAGCAGGGTCGGGCCTAATTAGTACTTGGATAGGAGACCCCTTAGGAAGACCAGGTGCTGTAGGCGTAAAAAATACAAAATAAGGAATTGTAAGCTGACAAGGTCCTTGCAATCTGTGAGGTCAACCAAAGGTTGCCTCACTTAAAAAAATAAAAAATAAAGAATACATGAGCACGTGATCCATCAACCAACAGAGTGATGACATCATCATACATTAGGGAGCTTCTGGAAAACTCCACGGAACGCGTATGAGAGAATGAGAGTGCAAAAGAGCAACGAGCGTCTTGGTATTATGACGAGAAGAGTTTTGACCTCACAGGCCCCCTGCAAAGGCCTCGGGGACCCCCAGGGACTGGATCACACTTTGCGCACTGGTGCTGCATGCTATTCGGTTAGGTCACTGTGACCTCCTCGCTTCCTCTTCCTTCTCCTCTTAAATAAATGTCTTTCCCAGCCCTTTCCATTATCTCCCTGGGGCCTGGCAGTCTTCTCACTGTGGGCTAAGAAGAGACCTAACTCTGTTCTTTTTCCTTCTGGATTTAAGTTTACCCAACTGGAAAGATGAAGAGATTTGACTGGGTGCTTCTGATGTTCCTCCTTAGCTGGGACCCTTCATAACTCTTTAATCCTCTAATACAGGGGTCCCCAATCCCCAGGCCATGGACCAGTACCAGTCCCTGGCCTGCTAGGAACGAGGCCGCACAGCAGGAGGTGAGCGGCAGGTGAGCAAGCGAAGCTTCATCTGTGTTTGCAGCCTCTCCCCAGCGCCAGCATCACCGCCACAGCTCCACCTCAGATCATCAGGCGTTAGATTCTCACCGGTCCCTGGTGCCACAAAGGTCGGGGACCGCTGCTCTAAAGGACAGTCTACAGTTCGAAGATTCTATGATTTTCAAGATCCTAAGGGTTTATGGTACCAAGCCTATAATTTTTTTAGGCCAAAATCATATCCCGTAGCTTTTCCTTCAGTTCCTCACTGATGCCCAGGCTGTTTACTGCATGGGGGGTGGGCGTGAACAGAGCCACGGAGCTGAGCGGACATTCAGGCGACAGACACTCTCCATAAAGCTTATACCCATTGTTAAACTATTGAAATACTCTTACATTCACTTCAGAAATAGCTACTGCCCTGAGCACCCCAACCCCTAGCTTAGCTCCTCCTCTGGAGTCCCTGGACCTTCCCCCAGAGCAGCAGCTGAAAGGTTAGAACTCGGCACATAACTTTGCACCCCGACTGGTCAGCATCCTGCCATACCAGTTGTTAAATATATTCCTTAGCTTTTCGTTGAAGTATAATCTGCACAAATGATAAGCGAACAGCTCAATAGGTTTTTTTCTCTACCATTCGATAATTCCAAGACACAGTTAAGAGGATGGATGGACGTCAGGGTGAAACTGCCTGGGTTTGAATCCCAGCTCTCTGACTGGCAGGCTGTGGGGTCTTGAGCAAGTTACTTCACCACTATGTGCCACAGCTTTCTCATCCGTGAAGTGGGGGAGATAATGCACCTACTTCACTGGGTTATTGTAAAGATTAAATAAAGCGACATGTGTATAGCAGTTAGAACAGCGCCTGTCGTATAAGAAGTGCTAGGGTTAGCTGTCATTATCAGCATCATAATCATCTCATCATCATCATCACCACCACCACCACCACCACCACCACCACCACCACCACCACCAACACCACCACCAACACCACCACCACGTTGCTCTAAGATCCTATGGCTCTGAGATTTGCTTTTCTAAGATTTACTGTGTCTAAGATTCTATTATTCTAAAGTTCTGTGTGGTTCCACAATTCCGTTGTTTCTTGGATCTGTGGTTCTAACATACTAGTATTCCAAGGCCCTCAGAAACTTTTGGTTCACGCATCCATAGAAGCCTAAATCTTCCAACTCATTATCCTCAAACCAGGGCAGGGAGGCATAGGGTTGGTTCACTTACAGGTGGCTTCAGTGGTCCGGCGACTGTAGGATTTGCGAACGCGGTATCTGACCACCAGCTCACCCCTCTCCACTGTTGGTTCAAACACCTCTCTGGGGAAAATGGGGAGGAGGTGAGGGCAGCGCAGAACCCTGTGGAACCCCCTCCCTTTGCCAGCAGTAAAAGCGAGCACCATCCCATCCCCAAGCCCTGCCTGCTGTCTGCTCCAGACCTTGTTGAGCATGTCTTGTACTGCTGCCTTCTGCCTTCCGTTCATTCCCCAGACCCTCGCCCCCATTCCAATACTCGGCCACCTCTCCTCCTGCACCAGCCTCCTCCTGGTCTGCCCACCTCCAGCCTCTTCATCTCAGTCCACCTTAGCCTCCCTACCCACAGAGGTCTAACTCACCCATAGCGGGTTTCCTTCTTCCGCCGGTGGACGAGGAACAGAGTCAAGATGAAGACGCAGGCGGCGGCCACAACGGCTCCCAGCAGTACATACCACCAGGGCCATGAGAAGGCGGGGGCTGGGGGTTCACTCACTGTCAGGGGCATAGGGGACAGGTCATGCTGAGGCCCTGAGTCTAGCTCCTTGGGACCCAAGGGGGTAACGTTGAGGGGAGGCAGATGTGGATATATTTGAGGAGGCCTGTGATGGGTACATTGATATATCTAGGGAGACTGGGCTGGGCAGGGCTCACTGTGATACGAATAAGCATTAAAGGAGGAGCGTGGGACTCGTAGGATGGGTGAGGTGAGGTAAGAGTGGAATGCGCACTTGAGCAGGATGTGATGAGTGTGGAAAGGGTGTGAGATGGGCGCGAAAGACTCGTGGGGGATGGGTTAAGAGTATGCAAGATGGGCTGGATGAGCGCGGGGCGGGCGTGAGCGAATCTCAAGTGCTGTGGGGGTGTGTGATATGTGTGACGACTGCGCATGGAGGGAGACTCAGGGTGTGGAAAAACGGGAGTAGGGGAGAGAATGCACGCAGTGGAGGATGGGCGCGTGAAGCACGCACAGAGAACGTGCCAGGACCGTGAGGCTTCTGGGACAAACGACTGATGAGTATGTTCGAGGAGTGTGCGATGACTATGAAACGGCCTTGCTAAAGCGAGGGGTGAGAGTGGAAGAAACGTGCAGAGGGGTGTGGTATGCACAGGAGTGAGCACAGAGCGTCAGAGGGGGGTCGGAGGAGTTTGGGGTATACGGGAGAGGAATACGTAAGGAGCTTTAGATACAAAGAGTGAGCAGTTGTCTGTGAGGATGAACTTTGATGGAGAAGAGTGTGCAATGAGCATGTAAAAGGACAGACGAGGAGGAGGGAGTGAAGGGGAAAGGTGTGTCAGAAGGATGGTAGTGGCTATGTAAAGAGTAGAGAATGAGTGTGTGCTGAGTGTGCCAGGAGTTGGGCGTGCAGAGTGGGACTGGGTTAGGACTGGCTAGGGGTGAGGCAGTGATGTGTAAGCAGTGTCCCGTCGGCGTGCAAGGAGAGTCGTAGAGTGTGAGACAGTGTGGACCGAACATCTTTTTAATGTTCGCCATGTGAAATGGATGGTGAACGTGCAAAACGTGTGCAGTTTGCGAACGCACTGGGTTTGGGAGGGACGTGTGAGGGATGAAAGATTATGATGGATGAGTGTGAAAGGAGGGTGAGTTAGTGTGGAAAGGGTATGCAAAGAAGTGCAGGGAGGCATGCGAGGACTATTTAAGGACAGAAGAATGAATTAAAGAATGAATTACAGTGCCAGAAGAGAACAATGGGTGTAGGAGGAATATTTGAGAATCGTTGAGAAATATTTGAGAGGGATGAACGTGAGGGGGATAACTCATCAGTCGGTTTGTCTATCTGTCCATCCATCCATCCATCCACCCATCCATCCACCCACCCGTCTACCATTCACCGAGTACCTACAATGTGCTGGGCTACTCAGGGACCACACAAACTCAAGAAGGAGAGGATCAGAGTAATGAGTCTGAGAAACACGAAAGGGAGGTGCGAACTGCATGTGTGGGGTAATGGGGTCCTCGCTGGGCACTGAGGGAAAGGAGGGCAGAGAGGAGGTGCCAAAGCCCTTACCCAGCTGGTGCATTGGCTGTCTTTGCCCTGTGAGGAGAAAAGACAGAGGGAGGACATGCTCAGGGACAGCAAGTCTGGCGAGACGTGAGTGAAGGAGCGAGGCTCTCAGTAAGGTTGCAGGCAGGCACAGAGCCTAGACTGGAGAAACACTGAAAGTTGCCAGGAGCAAGTCAGGGGCATCTGAGAGAGACAAGGTCCTTGTGGGGAGCTTGAAGGCAGCCGAGCGTGGCTTTGGAGTTACCTGGGCGCCAGGGCTCCAGGGGCACAGGGAGGCTCCAGGGTCCGTCCCCAGAGGCGGTGTAGGCTGCCACGCACACCGTCAGGTTGGGTACCGTTCTGTCCCCCCGCAGCTCCAGGGTCACTTCCTGCTTTAGCCCTATGTCCATCAGTACCTGAGACGTCCAAACGTGGCGTCAGGGTGGAGCCTCAGGCCCCTAACGTAGAAGCCTTCACCCCTCCCCCCACCTCAACTCCCCATCTTTCTCTCCTCGTCTCCAGCCCCTCCTCCCCTACCTCTTCCGACCCTCATCCTAATCTCCCTCCTTTCATCTCTACGCTCCATCCCGTGCCCACTAAAACATCAGATCCACCAGGACAAGACTTTGTCTCATTCACCGCCACGTCCTCAGGTCCTAGCTCAGTGTGTGGCACACGGTACTTTTGTCGAAGAGCTGAACTCCCAGCTTTTCACCCTCACCTCTCTGTCCCCTTCTAATTTCCACCCTCATTCCCACCCCATCTCTCAAGCCCCCAGGGGTGCTGTTCACTCAAGACCTTTGTGCAAGGTAGGAAAAGGAACCTCTTCCTCAAGACGCTGTGGAACTATCGAGTGTAAAATCATCAGGGTACATACATGTGTCGACTGATCCGCTTTTTACAATGATTTGTGGGTGGCCACTCCCTCCCCCTCCCCCAGGCCTCTCTAACGTTCCCACGACCGGCTCTCCTAGGTCCTAGGCGGGGTTGCACACTACCACCCGGCCCGGCACAGCTGTCATGTCTGCCTATCATCTTCTCCTCCCCATCTCCCTCCTCCTCAGCTCCTCCACCCGACCCCAGCCAGCAGCACCCACCTCGGGGGTGTCCTGACCTCGATAGGCCAGCCGATACCCTAACAGGGTGCCCTGCAGGGGCGCCGCTGGCTTCTGCCAACGTACGAGGGCTTGGCTCCCATTCAGCATGGCACTAACGTTCTCGGGGGGGCCCAGGGGCACTGGAGGACAGGGAAGAGGGGAAGCTGGCACCCCCACCTCTTCCTGACCCCCGCCCCTGTTCCCAGGAAGTGGGGGCAGGGTGCAAAGGGCATGCATGTGGGCAATTCGTGCAGGCCTCCCAGGAACGGAAGCATAGGGACAGGGTCCGGGAGAGACGCCAGTGGGCTGTGCTGAGTGGGGGACTGGACAGGAAGGAGATGGAGGCCACACGGGCTAAGTGGGTGAGAGGAGATGCTGGGGGTGGCACTGACGTGAGCGAGGTCCAGCGGGGCAGCGGGCAACGTCTCCCCCTCCCTGGCTCCTTCTTACCTCCCTCCGGCGTCTCCATGGGAAGCCAGTGGGTCCAGGGTGAAGAGCCCTGGCTACTGGCACACGCCACACGGATGTGATAAGGGGTGTGAGGACGGAGGCTGCCCAGCCGAAGTCGGTGAGGGGGAACCGATGCTTGCAAGGTGAGGGGCTCCTCCGGGGGGTCTGGCTCTCCCAGCCTGATGCCCACCCCATCGTCTGACAGCACAGCCTGGGGGGAGGAAAGGGCATGAGGACAGGATGGCCACGCACTCTCACGAGGCAGTCACACAACACACGATGGTGGCGGTCCTAGAGTGATTACACAACTTCACAGGGATGTGTGTGTGTGTGCTGCAGCTTCATGCTAGCGCCGCACGGGCATCTGCATTTGCGAAGCGAGGAGACCACCCGACTGACTACACACACACGTGGCTCTGTCATCACTTGCAAAAGCCATTTCTGGCAAGATGTTCCCTCTCTGAGTCTCGGTTTCTTCATCTGTAAAATGCGGGAAAAACAATGGCTCCCTACTTCACAGGGTCAACTGAACTCACGCTCCTAAGCGTTTAGAGGAGCGCCTGTATATATTGAGTGTTTGTCGTGATTGGTAGTTTGCGTGCTTGCGTGTGAGCCTGCCCATCAACGAGTGTCCAACTCCTCACGCCCTGCACAGCGGCACACGCTGGCACACCCACTTGGTCCCCAAGAACCGCATGATCAGGATGGCATGGCCACAGCTGGGGAATACATCTGTGCAGCATGCAAACTGGTTTGCACATCAGCTAACATTTCTTAGGTGCTACCTATGTGCCGGGAACCCTGCTAAGCTCTTTTTGGGATGAACTCACTGACTTCTTACCACCACCCCACGGTGGCAATTTCTTTTCTTCATTCCTATTTTACAGACAAGGAAACAGGGGCCCAGAGAGGTTTAGCCGCTTGCCCAAAGGCACACAGCCCCCACATGGGGAGACAATACCACCCCAAGGCCTAGGGAGTTGGTGGGCAGATGGTGGGGAGGCTGTCCCCACGCCTGCTCTCTGACCCACAGCAACAGACTGGAAGAGGAACCTCTTCTGGGACAAAGAGGACAAGGATGCAGACAGCGAGCCTCCCCATACCCACTTCCACTTCCCTTTTCCCTGGGATGCCCATGACCCTCCTATTTGAACCCTTTGGCCCAGTCTGTGCACAGCAGGAAGTGAGACCTGCAGAGGGAAGAGAACACACTTCTGCTTTCCTGTGGACACTGGATGGGTGTGGGGTCGGGGTACAGCTGACACCTGACCTGGCATTTGAGGTTTTCCCAAATCAGCCCAGACTCTGAGATTGAATCGGTTTCATCATTTTTCAGTCACTGGGGAGAGCCGGTCACTCCCCGTCACTGGGCTTCAGTTTCTTACCTTGAAAATGGGAAGATAACAGCCACTACCTTCCACGGTTAAAATGACAAGCGAATGAGGCCGTGTTCAGGGCTTGTAATTATAAGAACGACAGCTCCATTTTAATCAAGCCCTGGCTCTAAACGTTCTTTAAGGAGGTAGGGACCACCGTTTGGATCTGGTGAGACAAGGGTTCAAATCCCACCTCTGCTACTTCCTGGCTGTGACCTTGGGCAAGTTGCTTAACTACTCTGGGCCTTAGTTTTCTCATCTGGAAAACGAGTGTAAACGTAGACTGCACTTCACGAACACACAAAAGGGTGCGTGTAAAACCGTACGCAAGGCTCAACCTATAGCTGACACTCAGTGAAAGTTGGCCATTATTAATAATTGTCATCTCTCATCCCGGGCACCGTCCAACCCTCACTCCAACTTCCAAACGCAGAGAACTTCCGGCCAGAACTGGACCTCATATCCAGAGAGCTGTTTTTTTTGTTTGTTTGTTTTTTTACTCTAGGGGAGGAGCAGCTTAGGTGCAGAAGGCTGGGTGTGGCCCACCTCAGCTGCTCAGCTGTCGAGTAGTTTCTGCAAAAATTCCCTAATCTGTCTGGCTCTGAGCTAGGCAATAATGAAGACCCAGTGGTGACTGAGACAGCCTGGCCCTGCCCTCCCAGAACTCACAGTCCAGTGGGGAGACAGATTCACCCCCAGACAGTGACAGTGCAGAGTGGTCAGGGCTGGGGGAACCCAGAGATGGCTCTGGGTTCCCATTCTGGCTAGAAGTCAATATCACTAATACTTTTTAAAAAGCAAAAACAGCAAAGAGTTGATTACATGTTTCCTATGTTCCAGACACTATATTAAGTTCATTACTTGCATTATTCATTGAATTCTCACAACAAGCCTTTATGCCCATTTTGTACATGAGGGAACTGAGGCCTAGAGAGGTTAAGTCACCTGCCCAGGGTCATGCAGCCAGCAGCTGGTAGAGTCAGGACTTGAACCCAGGACCTCTGGCTTAACTCGAGGCTCTGCTGACCCTCAACACACAAATGGCCAGGACGGGGTTTCCCAGAGAGAGACTGAGGCTTGCAGGTGCGAGTGGAAGGGGGACTGAGGTGGAGGTGAGCAAAATCTGAGTCTCACCTGCAGGGTGCAGTGGGTGAGGGAGTAGATGCCACTCAGGCCTGGGGTCCAAGCCACCTCCAGCTCCGTGGGCCGGCTGGAAACCAAGTGGAGGTCACGGGGCCGCTGGGGGAGCACTGTGGGGATGAGAAGAGAGACTGAGCTGGGGGGTCTTTGAGCCAACCTCCCCACCATGCCCTCCGCCCCAGGCTTGACCTTTGACCCGAACACTACACCCTCTGACACCCAGCTCCCCAGCGGCCTTTCCCGTCACCTGTGATGGTGGCCGTGCGGGATGTGGTGATCCCTTTGGCGTTATGGGCTTCACAGGAGAAAGAAGACGTCTTGTTCAGGCCTGCGGAGTCATATGAGGGGGGGCCCAGTGTCAGAGACGGGAAGGAGGAGGGGTTCCTGGGCCACGCCGGGCCATCCCCTACCACGCCCTGCCCGACGGGGTCAGCGCAGCCCAGAGGGGCACGTGCTTGGACGGAGATGTGTGGGGAGGAGCACAAGCCTTCATCTTAAACACAAAGACAGGCCTGAGGCCTCAGCCCTAACACCCCGCCAGACAGACACACAAGGTGCAGCCACACACAGGCACGCACACACACGGATAGAGATCCACGTGTATATACACACGCACAGACACTCACACACAGAAATACATACTCACACACGCAGACACACGCAGGGACACTCTCACATACACACACTTGTGCACAGACAGAGACACATGGACATACACATAGACGCACTAGAAACACACTCACATACCAAGACACACAAATACATACACACAGACACAGATACACAGTTATACATAGGCACGCATGGAAATACACATACCCGTACATGTACATGAGACACATACACCAATACACACAGTTATAGACATGGACACACGCAGAAACACACACTCACGTACAGAAACACACATACCCAGAGCAAGACACAGACACATATGCAGAGATACACACTCACATAGATGCACAGACACAACCACGCCGAGCCACACAGACACACAGAGGAGCATATACACCTAATACGCACACTTAAGAAACAGGCCCTCAGGGGTCCGTGTAAATCTAGAGATATTTAGTCACTTATAAGCTCGGCCCGCACCAGCCCGCACCCCTTGGTCCCTTGGTCACGCGCCTCGGTTCTAGCCACACGGCCTCCTGGCGTTTCTGGGAAGCACACATCACACACGTCCTGCCTATTTGGGACAGACTGTCCACCGCTCACTCCCTGCTCCTTCACGTCTGCTGCTCAGACCCCACCTCGTCACCCCGTCCTTGAGCCCCCTGTTGAAAGTCGGAGCCTCCCTCCATATGCAGCTGTCTTCCCGAATTCCCTTTTCTCTTTGGTTCGTCTCATCCCAGTGTCCTTTACATGTGACTCGGGTGCCTTGTTCACTCTCTGTCAACTCCACTAGCGGGCCAGCTCCAAGACAGCAGGGGTTTCTGATTCCCTCGTCCCTGGCTGGATCCCCTGGGCCCTAAGATGGCCTGGCGTACAATAGGGGCTCCACAAATGTTTGTTGAAGGAGTGAACGCATTTACGTGTATACGCGTGTGTACTTTAGAGTGTATCTGGGCGTGTATGGAGGGGGATCGCCTCCCCTCCCCAGGGTGGTGGTGATGGGAACACAAGGAGACAGAAGACACACACACACACGTGCACATACAAGTACAGAGACAAACACACAGCACAGATACACAAACACAGAGATACACAATATACACAGATGCACACACGCGCAGCGCACACACCGGGCGACAGGACGCAAAGAGGACCGAGTCTTAAGGCCGCGCGTGTGACTGCGGCTCTGTGCCCGTCTGCCCGTGGCCCCGTGTGGATGTCCAGGGCTTGCGTGCCTCTCTCGCGTTTGTTCTGCGCGTGTGCGCCTATGTTCCCACCACCACCATCTACCCGCAGACACAAAGTTTCCTATTCTTAGTCAGCAGAGGGAGTGGAAGGAGGGAAAGCGGCCGAGGCCGGAAGGGGGTGGGCAGGGAAGGTCCTGGCTCCTCTGCCCAGGCGCCAGTTTCCAGCCAAGGTCAGGTGCCCGCCCGCAGCCGGGGCTGCCGGAGGGAGGGACAGGACAGCCCCAGGCAGGCGGCAGCGGGGGCAGCGGGGGGCGGGGAGCCTGGGTCTTGTCCAGCCACCTGGCACGTGGGAGCTCGTCAGGGTCACTGCCCTGGAGCTCAAGCTGCCCGGCAGAGGAGCCCTGGGCAGGAGGGGGGTTCTGG
>NW_006434848.1:206720-211332 GCF_000325575.1 Pteropus alecto
TCCTGCCCCCGAGTCAGTCCTGGGAGCCCCCCTTACAGCGCACTTCCGGCCTCGTGGGGCGCGGCTCAGGATCCCCCTTCCCAGGCCCCCGGCACCTTGAGGGAGGGGGGAGCAGGGAGAAGGGGCCTCGGACCCCTCCCCTCCGGTGGACTCTTCCTCCACAGCTGAGGAGGCCCGCTCCAGATGCGCTTTCCAGATGCAACGTCCCGCGCGCCCTCGGCTCCTGCCCCTCCCCCTCCCCGTGCTCTTTCGGAGGGAATGAGAGGGACGAAGGAGAGAGGGGGCATGCACTGAGTCAGACTGAGGGACAGGAGCACAAACGGATGAAATTCCTTGACACAGCCCCCCCCCGCCCCCCCTCCCCCCCACACAATGAATCACACTTAACACTTAGGGACCGTTACTGGCACAAAAACAGAAAACGCGCATGCACTAAGCTACACACGGGCGATGCCGTCACAAACGCACAGTGACAAATACACACTTGGTGACTTACACAGGGGCTGACGATGATGCACACACATGAAGAGACATAAGCATAAACACAGACAAACGTGCACACATTGACTACAAACACCTGGTAAGAAAACGTACACCTAGGCTGCAGCTGACAGACACACAAACCTCCCTGCAGATTGAGATGCGCACATCAAGCAACAATTTTACACTGAGATGAAGTGGACAAACATACACGCTAGGATCTAAAGAAGTAAATGAGGCTTTGCTCACACAGAAACAGCCAAGCCATCAAAACACAGCCTGACACACTCAGTATTTCAGACACAGTCACCGAGATGCGAACTAATACAGAAGCACACGCTTGCTAAGACACATAGGGCTGTGGCAGACACACGAGCGTGGAGACAAGGCCATGTGCACATAGGTGGCACTGATACATATCTACACGCTGGCTTTTAAGCACCCATGGTCATCCACCTAGAGGCCATTGGGCCAGCCAGTCCACAGGGAGAGCAGAACTGTGTTGTTACTGCTTGCTGTGAATCACACACACACACACACACACACACAAATACGGGGGCCAACGTGACAGAGTCCCATGCCAACATGCTCACCCTGTGACATATCCACAGCCACCACAGAGACATTCACGGACATAGACACAGACATGTAAATACACAGCCACAGTCAGTGGAAACACACCGAGAACCCTACCACATTGCCCATGGATACATTCTAACTCCATGAAGAAACAGAAGCCCACACCAAGACACATCTGTGCCCAGAGGCACACACCTGTGAACTGACATTGTTGCCTCTACACCGGAAGTGTACAGAGCACACTGCCATCTCTGCCCCTCTACACTCATACACACTCCACCCTCACACAGTAAGTCACAGCTGTGAACACACAAACACAAAGGACAGACACAGGGTGACACTATTGTTAGGGACACACACACACTCTGACGGCCCTGAGAAACTTACAGACATACTCCAAAGACTGAAACACAGTGCGACAAGTCACCCAAGCTGACAGAAACATCTCGCGAGACACACACACACACACACACACACTCAGCCACAGAAGCTGGCTCTCATTAAGACACACTCTCATAAAAGAGGTTGATGCCGACACTGAGATACAGATCGAGAGGGATCTGGACGCCCACCCAGGCCCCCCCGCAGACTGGGACACACACACAGAGACCCCCCCCGTCACAGACTGGGACACACACACACAGATCCTCCCCACACATGGCTCTACCACGTACGGATTATACGCCCAGATGCTCTTACACCTGTGGTCCCCCCAGTTCTCCTTCTTGGGATGGAGTTGGGGGCCAAACCCCCTCCCTCCTCCTCTCTGGGGTCCTGCCAGGCTGACTCAGACCCCAGAGCCACAGGCCTGAGTCACCCCTACGGAGGCTGGCATTCTCGCCATGGCTCTCTCATACACTCAGGGCCCCAGAATGCCGGGAATGTGGGCACCTCTTTCCACCCAGGGACCCGCAGCCAGGAGTCCCCCTCCCCATGCCAGCAGAGGCCAGAGCAGGTTGGGGGAGCCGGAAGCTGACACCCTTCAGGGTCCTGCCAGCTCCCTCCAAGGGATCGGGCCTCCCCGTTCTGTGTTCCTCTCTCCTTCCTCAGTGAGGGGGAGCCCCCTGCACCCACCGTCCCCCAGCACTGCCTCTGACCTCTGTGTGACCCCATGCTAGGTCCCAGAAGGGGATGGTTACTCTGAGGCTCGGGGAGGGGGGTTCCCCTGTCACTCAGATCTTCCTGTCCTGTGTCTGTCCATCTTGGGTTACCTCTGTGGTTTATGCCTTCCTGGGTCTGGTTTTCTCTCTCTCTGTATCTGTCATGCTCCATCTCCCACTTTCTCCCCCCCTCTTTGCTCCAGGCTCTTTGCTGTGGGCCTTCAGTGGCAGAGGTGGGCAGAGTAGGGGAGGTGGGATTGAGGAGGGCACGGTGAATCCTGGTGTCCTGCTTGGGGTCAAGGGCTGACGAAGGGCCATCAGGCCCACACACACTTGGGCCGTGAAACAGCTCGGAGGAAACCCAGGACAAAGAATTCTATTCAGAGAGAGAGGCTGGGGTAAGTGGAGGGAGAAAGAGCAGAGAGACACGGAACGGGAGAGAGATGGAGCCCGGAGACAGAGATGGAGGAAGCATCCGGAGAGGAGGGAGGAGACAGAGACCGAGAGGCAGAGGCAGACTCAGAGACCAGAGAGAATTGGACAGAGAGGGACAGACAGGGAAGGACAGAGGGACAGGCAGAGAAGGACAGAAGGACAGGCAGACATCCACTCAGAGGCATGAAGCACTCCCTCGGTCCCCACCTCCGTCCTGCCCAGGCCTCTCCGCTGAGCTGGCCGCATTCCTGGACTCACCTGGAACACGCAGTACGTGCTGGGGGCCGTGGCCCGTGGCTGGAGCCAGGGGTACAGCATTCTGGAGCCAGAGTAGGTCCACGGGCTCTGGGGGCCCCTGGGCCTGGCAGCTCAGGTTGAAGGGGGTGTTGGCAGCCACAGTCCTGTCCTCAGGCTCCTCCAAGAAGTAGGCCAGGATATAAAGTCATATACAAAAATCAATTGTGTATTTATGTACTATAGCCAATAATTGGAAAATGAAATTTTTAAAAACACTCCATTTGTAATTTACAAAACATAACTGGGTCCCTCTGAGCACCCCAGGTGTCTGACTCACTGCTAGGCTGTTGGAGGCTGTAGGATCTTTAACTTTGTGTCTGCCCCCTCAGGCTTCTGCCCCAAGACACCTGATTTCCCCCCAATAATGTCAGGCCCCCCCCAGGACATCTGAGCCCCTCATGTTTCTTTTCCAGAATGTCTGACATCTCATCCCATTTCACCAATGAGGAAGCGAGGCCCCTGCAGGGGGGCGGGGGAGAAGGTTAAGTCATGCCTGTGACTCCTTATCTGACCCCAGAACGTCCTACCCCAAGCATGGCTGACCCCAGGACATCCAACGACCCCCAAGATGTCTTCTTTCCCAGACACATCATCCCACCCTTTCTTGCCCCCAATAATTTATGGACCCCAGCTTCCTGAACCCCCAAGATCCTCCAGCATCCTTTGACCTCTCGGGATTCTTGACCTCCCATGACCTCTGAGCCCAGGGCTCACCCTCGAGCCCGACGTAGCCGGGCCGGGACACAAAAGTCCTTCCTCCCAGGACCACAGAACACTGGTACCATCCCGCGTCCGAGAGCTGCAGGGACGAGAGTCTGACAGGGACAGAGGAGGGAGAGAGGTCCAGGGTTAGAGCTGGACACTGGGAGGGGGTCATCAGGACTGAGAGGGGGGGTCTGGACTGGAAGCACAAACGGCCTCAGAAGCGGGCACTATTATTAACTCCTTTTACAGAAGGGGAAAGCGGGCTGGAAGCCAAACAGTTAGGGGGTAGCCAAGCTGGGGTTCCGAGTCAGGTGGGGCTCCTGACGGGGACTCCTCACCCACCACGTGATGGAGGCGGGGGCCGGGGACAGGGCTCAGGAGGGATGCAAGGTCATGGCTGGTCACCTGAGCTGGCTGATCACTTTCCAGTCATCCTCTCCATCTTCGTCCAGGGGCACTTGGATCTGGGTGCTGTCCGTCAGCTCTAGGACCTGTCCATCCCGAAGCCAGGACACCTCAGGGGGCTCCTCGTGAACCAGGAGCTCACACCGAAGGGCCCCCATGAGTCCCCGGGCCCCAGTGATGTTCTCTGGGCTCGTCACAAAAGGGTCCACCTCAGCCTGGGAGCCTGCAGGGAGGGGACAAAGAGTCAGCTTAGGGACCCTCGCTTTCTTCGGACCCCTCCGTTCCAACCCTCCTGGTCTGCCTGGGGCTGCCAGGAGCCTGCCAGGCCTTCAGGCCCACATAGTTGTAGTGTGACCTCAGCGGGGGGTGGAGGGAGGAGGCTTCAAGGGGAGGATGGGAGCCGTCCCAGGGGACCAGGGTCCAGCCTCGATCCTCGTCAGCTTCCATCCTTCATCGCTGGGAAGTAGGCCCAGGATCTGGCAGCCTCCCACGCCCTGGGCTGCCCGTAGGGCCAGCCCTTGCTCCCCCTGCCCTCCTGTGGGGTCTCTAGAGATTTGACAGATTGGGTTGGTGGGTGGAGGGGAGCAGGGGGAGAGAGAGAGAGAGAGAGA